>NC_139722.1:116905471-117458474 GCF_964211835.1 Anser anser | reverse complement strand
TATATGTGTATACACCCAAACTCAGGGAGAAGTCAAATTATCAAGTATACATTTTTATACTGATGCAAATAATGCTCTATGAAGGAATTCATAGAATAAACATTACCATCTGTTAATATCCGAAGAAAATAACCACCCTTGTTGAGAAAGGCATTATTGCATTACTTGTGCATTAGTGCAGGAGCAAGCACAGTGCACATAAGTGAGCCACTTTGCTAGGGTGAGCTGTAACAAAATACCTGAGCTACCAGGAAAAACCTGGATTCCACAGGTTTCATACAGCTTAGATTTAGTTTGTGCCAAATAGATTTCACAGTTTTGAATTTTTTATAATTTAGAATAAACATTCTAAAATTTATTTCTACTCAGCCAGGAACTGTGAATTAACCCTTTAATACTCATTGCTAGAATTGCCAGATTCCTCTTCGGCAAAGAACTTACTCGCTTCCTGATTAACTTACATTTCTTACTGTCACTCAGGAGCTGTAGCTTTTAAGTTTCCGCTGCTCTTTTGACTGGCTACTGAAATACTTTGCTATGATTTAAAGCTAAGTATAAGAATCATGATAATTATATAGAGAGAGTAAAGGACAATCAATGGGGACAGTAGTGTTCTGTGCATGTTATTTATTGACTCGTTAAATGTACAAATTACACTTCATAACGGGGTTACGTACAGCAAACACGTCTTAAACTGACTTTGCCAGTCTGGGTGCTAGCTCTGGTGAGGGCTTTCCCATCATTTCAAGCTTCCAATTCTTGACAAGACTTCAACGTGCTGCGTACAGTGGTGTAATTTCTTCATCGGTGTCTTCACGTTATAAAGGACTCGGATCTCCCGGCAGGACCGAGGCGCGGTACCCCTGCCGCCTCCCGCAGAGGCGTGGGGCCCCGCCTGCACGCATCAATCCCGGCTCCCCCCGCAGGGAGGCGGGCCCTCAGCGAGCCGGGGCCGGCCCCGGCCCCAGCCCCAGCCCAGCGCCGTGCGGGAGCCATGGCGGCCGTGCCTGGGGCCGTGCCGGCCGCCCCCGGGCCCCGCGCCCCTCCCGGCGCCAGCAGCCGGCCCCCGGCCGCCCAGGTACCGCCGGCAGGGGCAGGGGGAGGGGGAGCGGGGAAGGGCGGCCGGGGGGCGGTACTGGGCCCTTAAACCCCGCGGCTGGCTGAGAGGGGTTCAGGAAGGGCACTGCCAAAAGCCAGGGGAAGGGCTTGGGGCCTGATGGAAAAAACATAAAGAGACCAACAGACGGGGAAAACTACTAAAAGCCCGTGTGGAACGGTATTGTGCTATTTTTAGGTGAAGGAACTAGTCCTGTAACATCCTTAAGCAGCGCTTAAAATAATGCAAAGGAAGCCTTTTTAATGCAGCCTAACCTGGGTTTAACAGCGCTTGTCATTAAACTTGTGCAGGCTCTAAAAACGGTTAGCGAACATGCTTACCTCCACACGAGTGCGGGCTGCCAAGCACTGTTTAAACTGAAAGATGTGCAGATCCCTATCACGTCACAACACATTACAGAAATGGCTAAAGCAGCATTTATACAGCACCTAGTGACTTGATTTTAGAATGCTGGAAGGCGGAGAGGGGTGGTTTGTGTGCTTTAAGGCTTTTTTTAGAGCTGTGTACTGAGCAAGGAAAGATTGCGCTTTTTTACAAAACAGCTAAGCTTTTTTTCTTCTGATAAATCCTTCTTGATCTCATTTCCTGATACAAATACATTGATTACAGGGACAGACTTCAGTAGCCTCAGGATATAAATTATTATGCAATAAGATAATTCCACGTGACTCACATGAAAATCTTTATACAGGTATCTATTTGGTGTTAGTGCTTCATTCATTAGACAATTGAATAAAGCAACGTTAAACACATTGTTGCCCTTTATCCTAAGAATCAGAAAAATTTACAAAGAAATGTCTTCTAGGACGCTCTTGATGTGGATTCAAATACTGACAGAGAGCAGACCCTCCCTCTACACGGAGACGGTGACAACTGGATAGACTTTTCCAAAATGTGCACTTCCAATCAAGAATATTACTTGAAGCTAGAAGAGTTGAAGAATGCCCACTTGGAAACCATGGCAAAGTTAGAAAGTATGTATCGGAATAAACTCTATTTAAAAGGAGTACAGCCCGTGGCCAGAAAAGATGCTGCTTCTAATGGGTGTTGCAGGTAAGTTTTGGGTACCTTTTACCTGAAGATTCTCAAGTGCTTTGCAGACACCAGTAAATACAGCAGTTTTTTTCTGCAGCTGGAAAGTGTTACTCTCCCCATTTCCTATAAGCAGATAATTACAGAAAAGTTAATTAAGTTAATTTTAATCATTTAAATGCTTATTCACCTTGAGATTTACAAGTGTGTACACAGCAGGGACTAGGCAATGTGTTTAGTAAAGCACGGTGCCTTTCCTTATGCTGACTTGTTCGTGATCTGAACGTCTTTAAAACTATAATCTGGTGTCAGTGCCTAATGTTCCCTTTTCCCTTTCCTCTCTCCTCTTCTCACCAGCGCTGTTCATTTTTTCCTAATGATGATATTGAAAATGGAAGTCGCTGGCTTTGCATTAATATTGGGCTGGACTCAAAACAGCTTTATTTTCTTTCTTTTTTTTTTCTTCCTTTTTTAAGGCCAACTTGGGAGAAGAGCTCGTATCAGCCTCTAAATCTGCACAAATCCTTCTCTGACTCTGACTTAAGTGATCCCTTAGGCTCAGGTCTGTCTGGTGGGTCTGACAAAGAATTAGCATTTGAAGAAAATGGTAGTGAAACTGGATCATCATCATTTGCTAAGGAACGGATTGAAAAAATGTGGGACGGGTTCTCTGTGGAAGACTACATCGCCCGAACCAAACACAGCTTACCAAGCTCGCCAGCCTTCAGAACGACACGGAAGAAGCAGAAGGCATGGTCACCAAAAGTTACTGTGCCCAAGCCTTTCCAGATGACCATTAGAGAAGCTAGAAAAAAAGAACAGAATGTCAAATCAAAGTCCCAGATTGAAATGGAAAATAACCTACTGAAGAAGCAGCTGGAGGAAGAAGCGGAGTGTCAGAAAAAATTCCGAGCCAATCCTGTGCCCGCTGCAGTTTTTCTTCCACTCTACCATGAAATCATACAAAGAAATGAAGAACGCCGGAAGTCTGTGAAAGAGAGAAGCAAACTCAAGCTTTTGGCTTCTCAGAAGCCATTTAAATTCATTGAAAGAGAGAAGCAAAGGAATGAAATTAGGAAAATGCAATTAAGAGACCTTTCCACACCTGAAAAGAAACCAAAACCATTCAAAGCAAAACCAATTCCTAAATGCGTTTATAGTCCAGCTGTTAATGACAAGTTACAGGAGGAAGGGCTCTACAGAGAAATCAGGATTAGAATGAGAGCTGAGGAGTTGCTGCGTAATTCATCCCTACCCACGAGCAGGCTGGCTTTAAAGAACACCAATAAAAAGAAGAAACACAAGTGCATCGAACCAAAGGAGACAGAACATAAGCCCAAGATCAAACCAGATGTTCCAGATTTTGAACGACTCCACCAGAAATTTCAGAAACGGCTCCTGCAAAAAAAACAGGTGAAACACCTTACAGTCTGTGAACCATTTGATCTTCGTACTCCACACATTCCTTCAAACAAGGGGAAGATTTTGAGGGACATTCAAGAGGATGAAGAAAGGTTGAAAGAAACACGCTGGCCATATGCCTCTCCAAGATGTAAGCCTCAAATGAGAGGTGCAAATTCACCTCCCTCAGGATTTGGAGAATCTAAATCGCCAAAAATCACACAATCCACCCAACGAAGGCTACAGGCCATCAGGTGACCACTTTAGTGATGTTCTGCATTTTATAAATACTTACATCTTTTGTACTTCTACAGATGTCGTTAATTCTTCCATACAGTGAATATGAGACTTACATATATTAAGTTTTATACTATAATTAAGTCCTTATACTAAAATATTGAATACAGGAATTTATTAGTATTTGATTTTTCCAAAAACAGTAATGCATATTTCTGAACATGCCCGTAGGAAAGGGACAAATGACTGCAATTTCCCAGGTTACACCTGAATCCCTTACAATGGCGTGTATCATGTGCCCTTTTACACCAACCCTGTTTTCAATCTTTTTTCTCCTTTGAATTTCCTTTACCAAAACATCCTTTGAAGTCTTGCTCTTGCTTCCAAATGAATTCAGTCTTAGTTTATTTTTCCACCCAGGAATTCACTTGAGGAAAAGAGAAAGTTGGAAGAACAGCAAAAAAGGAACAGGACAAAGCAGAAACAACGAACGAAAAAAATGCAGAAAATTGTTACAACTCGGGCTGAGGCCAATGACCCACATCAGAGCCTAGCTCAGATGTCTAAATACAAATTAAAAACATTCAGGTATTTTGTTGCATTCCCCTGAATCCTGAACCCCTGAATTTACATTGTATGTTAAGCATACAATGTAAAAAATAGCAGAGTTTAAGTTTTCACAATTACTCCTTTGATAAATCATACACTGTACAAGCAGCTAGTTAAAAACAAATGTGGCCAAATTTAGTATCTCAACTGGGAAACTATTGCCCATTCTAATGCTCTCAGTCTATAGTTCCACTTCATAGTGTTACAGACCAGCTAACAGGAGAGTCCTGTGATTTCTAAATTGACATACCAAGTAGCAATGAAAGTAAGTTTAAAAAATGGTAAGGAAAGGGCGCAGCATAATTGCAGACCATCCTTGAAAGTGCTGGATTGATAGATGTTGGTATGGCTGCACAATTCATTTATTTGTCCCAATAGTTCCCCACTTCAGGGAAAAAAAAAAAAAAAGCAAAATAGCAGTATTATTTTAGTTTAGCACATGTATCCACAGCAAACCAGGAAGCTGCCACCTAGTCCAAAGACAGATGAAGCCAAAGCATGGATAAGCAGCAATGGTCTAGGAGAAGTGGGGCTTATGCAGGGTCCTGGACAGCAGAGATGCATCAGTAGAGATGTAGAACAAAAGGGATAGTCCCTTCTAATTATTTTGTCAATCAGAGCTGAAGCGCAATTGCTTTTGGAACATGACCAGCAGGTACTGTTAATAACAGGAGCTTTATAATGCAATTGTGCTCAGGCAGATGATCTGCTGACTCTGGGACAGAAGCAGAAAGCAACCTGAATTACAGCAGCAAGGTGGAGAATTAAGAAAGACAGTGGGTATATTTACAGATTTGATTTAAGTTCATTCAACAGCAGACTTCACATTACAGTATTTAGCTTAATCAGATTTTAGGAGTATAGTAAAAAACTCACACTTAATTCTTCTCTGCACGTAAAATGGTGCTATTACAAAGCAAGACTCCTTCCCTAGTGCTGATGCATTAAGGGTGGTACAAGTGCTTAACTTGATAATGCTTATTGCAACATGGGCTGGGTAATAAGGTACATTAATGTAAGTGCTCTTCTAACAGATAATTGGGTTTGCGGAAAGCCTTCTGAGAAAGCAAGCAAGTAGAAACAATGAAGTTCACTCCCTTAAAATGGTAAATAACTTGCCTTAATGCACAGCCATATTCAGAGTGGTAGGGGAAGAGGAGGCGGGGAAGAGAGAAGTGTAAAATGTCCCCCACTGTCCTTCAGTGCCTGACTTGGTAACGCTAGAGCTGGCCCAGTGCAGATGCAACATCAAACCAGTAAGATTTAGGAACTGAGGTGCAGCACCACGTGAACACAGCCGGGTTATTTCCAGGGCCTGTGCAGCCCCCCTCAAGCTATGCTTGAGCTAATCAGTGAGTCCTGTAGTGCTTCATGCTGCAGCCTCTGACGTGTCCTCTGCTTCATTTGCCAGCATTCCAGGTTGCAAAGAACTTAGGAGCTCAGGTACAAGCCTGAGCTGGCTCCATGTGTTCCAACACTGCCTGACAAAATAAGCCGTGTTAGAACTGTGGCAATGAACTAGATCTGCAAGAACTAGCTCAAAATTTTATGGGGCCAGTGTTAAAGCCTTAAGGGATGTGAATCAACACTGCATCATCAGGGTCTTTGTCACACACACGGGATTACAGCCCATGCTGGCTGGATTAGCAAGGACTTGCTATGACCTGAGCTATTGTTTCAGCTGACGAAGCAACAGTTCTGTCATCCCACCACACTGACTGAGACCTTGACAAAGCAGCTAGGAAAAATGGGTACTGTGATCCAGAATGCGGTCACCCTTCTTGTGAGAAGAAGGGTTGGTAAAACAGCAAAAGATTCTTAGCATTAAAGTATCAATTTCTGTTTAATGATGCTAATTTCCTAGTGTGCATTCTGATTTTATCAGCCCTTTCACACTGCTTGTGTAAAACAAGTGAAAACTCTATCAAAGTATGAACTGAGCAAATTTTTTTTTTTGAATATACACACACAAATGCAACCCCTATTTAACCTCTTTGGCCAGGATTTCTCTCTGCTTATCCAAAGTGACTACTTAAGAGATAGCTTTGTTCTCTATTTCCAAGCAAGCAAACGCTGTGAAAATGTGACAACATACATAATTCCATCATAAAATAACTTATCCTTTATATATATTTAAGTAGGACAGCATTAAGTTTGTCATAAGCGATTCTACTTTCGTCTGCTGTAGGAAATTACTTCTTCTATTATAGACAATAATGATTTGTTGTACTGTATTTCCCTTAGGAATTACGAGAAGCAGAGAATGCAAGAATATTTGCAAGAGTTACAAGAAATGGAAGAAAGAGTAAACCAAAGGCCATTGCTTTTGGAAAGAGTCACTCAGGTTGTCTTGCTTCTCTGTTCTTTTTAATGTCATCTTCAATTAGTGTGAATAGCACTTGTAGTCAGTCAAGCATTTTTAGAAGGTATTTGAACAATATTTTTTAGGCCAGTATTTGTCCATTCTAATCTCCATTGCTCCACCTCTGTATAAATATTATTTTTCTGTGACCAAGTGTTCATGGCAGGCTTGCACAGGGAGGAGAGGTGGCTGTTCTAAACATGTCATCTGATTCAATTATAACATGGATACCTCTAAATAAAACAAGAAACGTACAGCAAAAATGTGAGAGGTTTAAGTTGGGAAAAGTGCTAAGAGAACTCGAGCGTTCTTCATGTCTACTGTAAAGCTTAGATGCAGTATTTTAATTTCTCCATTTCCTTACAACCATGTGGTGGTAGTGTAGTCCCTGATTGTGTGACAAACACAGAGAGACAGCAAGTTGTAGCTCACCCTTGTCCCTTCTGTTTTAGTTCCTTGGTCTGCCACCACTGCAGGGGCAGGAACATTTATGCAGATTGGAGGACAAGTCCTCCTCACTCAGGTGTTACCTGGAGGACCAGAGTTCACCCCCTCCATTTCAGAGGCAGAGATACAGATCTATGCCATTCATCAGAGAGCACTGTATGAGCGTAAAACAATACCATCTTTTTGAGCAGCAGCTCCCCCAGAGGGAAGATATAAGGAGAAGGGATAAGGGAGAAGCCCTAGGAAGACTATATCTGATTTTTCATGTCTTCCTCCTCCCTCAATAACAGCATAGAGAATATAGAGCTTTTCATTACCCAGTGGGTGCAGGGAGCAATCTGTGTTTAAACTAGTAAAGGAAAAAGGAGGAAAAGCTGGTATAAAATTTTCATGTAGTTTTGCCATTTTTCCCTGCAGTTAATAATTCAACTTGCCAGATGCAAATAATGAAACAGAGTATTAATAAACAAAACTATCTGAAGACAGGCCATTTAATGCATTTAGATAATACTTAACCATTGTGTTTTTCCTACAGAAAAATGCCAGAATAGCTGCAGAAAAGCATTATTCTAATACACTGAGAACTCTGGGGGTATGTCCAGAGTTTGTTTCAAAGAAAGGACAAACAACTAAATTGCTAGAATGCTCCAATGCTGAAGATTTTGGTCTTGATGGCAAAGAAAGGTAGAGATTACTGAAGGCTTTTTTTTTTTGCCACTACATATCTAGAAATCAAAAAGTCATTTTCAATGTTGAGAAAATTATTTGCAGTATTTCCCAGGTAAATATTTTACTGGATGTAGTTAGCAATACTAATGCTAGCTTTACTGTACATTTTTACTGTTTTTCCTGAATTAAATATTATTTCATAAATCCAAGGAGAGAACTGGTTATGCTACACACAAGGCATTTCAAAGAAAAATGAAGAATAAGAAACATTTTTGGTTGTTCCTTTTGCCAAAAATTCTGGCAGGTTGCTGAGAAGTCATTTCATTCTGCATTACCTTTACTGATTTTTTAAAGTAAGCCTTATAAAAATACTTCTCAATATCCATTTGACATTATGACATAATTTAGATGATTTAGATATCATAATTATATATTATGATATAATATATAATTAGATTTGGGGAAAAATGAAAAGGAAATAATATATAGAAACAATACTGTTACTTCCTAGCATAAAAGCAGACTCTAGCATCCCCCCTTCCCTTTTCCTTCACTGATTCCACCCCAGCCAAGTCTACCAGGATTTGTCCTAGATTACCTGAAGGGAGTAATCCTTTAAAAGCTACTTTAAAACACATTACCTGAAAATAAAAATAACATACAAATTGTCTTTTCAGAGCCAACAAGGATAAAGTGAAAGAAAGGGAATTTTTCCTTTCAGCAGAAGCAGCTGACATCAGCCCTCAGGATGAGCAGTCCTGCGAGGAGGAGGAAGAGAAGAGAGAAGGTGTCAGAGCCTCCACCTGGGACGGTGAATCCAGTGAGGCAGAGGATGACGAGACCAGAGCCAGCCCTCATGTTCAGCAGCCTTGCCACACAGGGGAGGCCAGCCCCCGCTCTGACCAGCTCTGTGAAGAGGAGGAAGGGGAAGCAAAGGCAGGCCTTCCACGTGACCATTCCCTGGAGGAAGAGGAAGATGAGGAGGAGGAGGAGAATCGGTCAAGACCTAGCTCTCAGTCTGACCGGTCCCCTGAGCCACAAGATGGTCAGTCCGACCCTGAAGCTGAGGGTGCCTTCGGGTATGAGGATGAGGAATATGAAAGTGATGATTCGGAAGAGAAAGCCAGTGATGGTGAAGCTGACTGAAGGGCAGGCAGACAGGACAGGCTGGTGCTCAGGAACCTATTTCATTGCTGGCGGTGAAATAGACACTAAAGAAAAACTTGTCTTCTTGCTACTGATACGAAATTTTGTGAATTTAAAGCTCTTAGCTTAGCAGTCTTTTTAGCACGGAAACCTTGTTGATTTTCCAGTAAGAGAGATCAAGTTACTCATTTCCACCAAGAAAATTACTTTTATATTCATCTTCTTTATTCTAGACCTCTGTGATATTACTGCAGTTCGGTTCATAAAATTAACACCAACCAGTGGTTAAAAATAATGTCTTACATGCTGTGTTGTTAAGTACTGAGGTCTTAGCATGTTCAGCTTTTCTGTGTACTGGCAAAGCCAGATGAGATTTTGGAGTAGTAATTTGCTATTATCAATGCCTCCCAGGCTCAAACATCGCAGTCCTTTTGGGCTCTGTTCCTGCAATATCTTCTAGGATGGCAACGAACTGGCAAGGATTTGTTGTGCAAGACCTCTCATTGTTTTCAGCAGAGCAGCTGCAAGAAAGACAACTGCAGTTAGTCAAAATGGCCAAATTCATCTGTGCAGTTCCTCCCTCCTGCTCCCATGGAGTTTGTTCTCTCCCCACTTAAGTGAGCTGAATTGACTCAGTGATGGGTCAGAGGAGTGCCAGGGCCAGAAAAGAAGTGACTCCTTTTGGAGGAAACAAGCTGTTAGATCAACCCAAGTGTTTTGTTCAGGTAATACAGAAAGAGTGTCACAGTTGCTGAAGGCTGTTCCTATAGAGAAGAAAAAAAGATGCACCAAAATACACTGAGAGGAGTCATTTAAACTCTTACATAGCTTTTTAACAGTTATAGACAAGTGAGGTAGAAGAAAAGTCAGTAGAATACCTTGAGAAAAAAAAACACGTTATGCTACCAGATCTTGTATTACTTCCTAACCAAGATAGAAAATTGTGTTCTTTCACCTCCATTTTGTTTTAAAGAGCTCTTCCTGTGATCATGTAAAATAGTCCATTACCATAATAACAAACGCCAACATTATGTTTCTTTATTGAGACAGTAAACGTACGTTAAAAAGAGACCCTTACAACTCAGCAACTGTAGTTGCATGGAAGTCTGGTAAGGAAGTGCTTTAGTACCTTTCTTCAAACACTTGTTACTCAGGACTTCAGCTACTACACAACAAAAAATGCAAGTCAGTGTTTTTTTGTTTTGTTTTTGTTTGTTTGTTTGTTTGTTTTTCCCCTCTATTTATATCGCTGGTGGCTTCTCCTACTGTTACTGGCTTTCCTGCTAACCTGTCAAATGCAGCGTTAGGAAAGAAAATAAAAGAAAACATTTATATAACAAACCACAAATTAAGGATTTCAAACAATCTTTCTCTGCTTAGTAGAGAACAGAGTATGTGACTTTGCACAAGCACTAAAAACACATTCATTGAATAGTAAATATTATATTTCTTAAAACTAACGAGTTTGCAAAAGCATCTGCAATGACTAGGGATATGGGTTTTTTTTTGTTTGTTTTAGGTTGGGGAAGGGGGGTGTTGTTTGTTTTCCTCAAGTTTCCTTCCAAACTGCATGTAAGAGCACTAACTAAATCTATTATTTCTTCCTCCAGACTTTGAGAAACTGTGTCCTAATGTTTGGATTTTTATCTTTCCTTTTTTTTTAAATTTATTTTGAAGTGTGGCCTAACTAATATGAATTTTAAACTTATTTGTTTTACTTAAATAAAATTTCTATTGCATATTTATCTTATATTAAAATATTAATCATTGTTTCACAGTGAAAATCATAGTTTACAATCAAGTTATACTTGACAATGCCACAATACAAACTCAAGGTTGGTTTGCTTGTGGTAGTTATTATATGATAATTCTGAAAAGTTGTACAATATGTTACTGAATTTATAACCACATGTTACTGATACTTATCTCTTTAGGAAACAAGTTTTTGTTTATTTTTGTTTTGAAAGAAGGCAGACAAGCTTCAGAGTGTTTTCTCATGTAGAGGTTATTTGAAGAATTTTCAAATCAGTTTATAAAATCTGATAACACTTAAGTGAGTGTTCTAGAATAACATAAATATATAATTGTTGAGCCACTACGACAGAGCATAAGAAATGTCACTGAAAACCTCATTTGAACTAGGAGGTAGCAAAAACAATCTTCAGAAGAACAGATTTAATGAACACATGGATAAACGTGATATAACAAGGAAGAGTTAAGCACAGCTTTTGGAGAATATACCTCAATTTTTCCAGCATGTCCAAAAGAGTCAAGCAGAACCATATGGACTAAGGGAATCCAGTTGATATGGTTTAGCTAATTGACAATGTGCCATTAAAAAATCCCAAGTAAGCCAGCTGTACTGTACAAGAAGAAGGGTCCTCATGAGTTAATAATCAATTAAACCATCAGGGAAGAAAAGGTCAATTTTAACAGTGTAAGTGCAGTTATCAGCGGACATTCAATGAGATTCAAATTGTTCAACATACTCAGAAGTATCTGTAGTACTGTGTCCACAGAGTTATTCAATGATATGAATAAATTCACCTGACTGCAAAGAACATGCAGAATGATCTTACAAAGTGGAATGACAGAAGAGCAGGTATAGTTCAATTTTAGCAATTGCAAATAAATGCATGTGAGGGTAAAAAATATTCCAAGATTATACAATACCATATACTGAAAAAAATAAATTCCAGCATGAATATTGCACTTAGTCTTCCCATCTTAAAAAGGATTGATTGATTTATTATAGAACTGGAAGAAGTCAACAAGAATGATCCAAGATAAGGTATGGTTTTCATTTGACAATAACATATATGGGATCCTTTAATTTGGAAAAAGGTATTAAACTCCGAGATATTAGGGCAACCACTTTGAGAAGCACAGATGTTGAAAAGGGAAGAATCGTGAAATCTAATTTTAAAAAAAAAACTGTTCAGTAGTAGCATTACAAGCAAAAAAAAAGCACTGTATGGATAAATAACTCTCTAAAAATATATGGGGATAAGTATGTACTCCAATAAGGAATTAGAAAGGAATGAAATAGCAATGAAAAGTCACATGAAAGAAGAAAATGTAGAGAGACAGGTTAGGATGAATTAAATCTCATGAAGCAAGTACAGCAACAAAAGTTTCAGATATATGACTAAACAATAAAAAGAGGTGTGGATACCATACTGTCATGAGATGAACAGTACGCTGGCCTAAAAACTAAGTCTTCCCTCCCCAGCACAGTCAGGAGGATGATTTAAAACATAGATAAGGCAAGAGAAAGCTAAAAGGATAATGACACTGAAATTAAGATGACTATATTTAATGAAAAAATACAGTAAACTCAACACAAAAATTCAAATCCAGATGAGAGGTTTTGGTAAATTACCAAGATGTTGTGTAGTACAATAAGAAAGGAGAATAAAATATGTACTACTTTCTGTCAGAACTCAAATCTATTTGATGCAATTAACATGGAGAAAAATAATTCGTTTGAATCATTAAGGATGATATAATAGAAATATTTTAAGGTAAGAAGCTCATTAAAGGACAGATTATGAGTTATGCTTTTAGAGAAAATATCAGGAGAGAGACAAACAGAAGTTTCTCACAGATTATTGAATATTCCGACTTTAGTATTTTAATTAATGTCCAAGGCACAGAAGTAGAAACATGTTTAAAAAATTTGCAAAGAAAATGAGAAAGCTGTATCTAAAAAGGATTAAAAATATCACATGGGAAGAAGAGGATAACTTTTTAGACTGTACTCTTAAATAAGTATTTCAAAGTGCAGGAATAACACTTCTGTAATGGGAATTTGTCACCTAAAGCTATAAGGAGAAAGACCCAGATGATTTGTTGGGCAACAGTTGGTAATTGACCACAAATTCTTATCATAAAAAGGAAATCTAAAAATCTAAGGATGTGTCAGGCAAAAAATTTCCAGCAGGTTTGGAAGAACAGTACATGCAAGTCTGCAAACACATCCGTTCTGGGTTTCAAAGTAATTCTCACAATACTGAATATAAGCTGGAGCCTTTTTTTTGGGAATTCCATACTAAGCTTCCCCCCTTGCATCTGCTCACATCTGCCACAGGAAGCACAACACTCAGCTGGAATCCAACAAGGATATAGGAGCAAGAAAAGATGCCACTGTGGACTATTAGACAATACTTTGTGCTTTCAACAGAAAACAGCCCCTCTTTTCAGGAGGGTGTTTGTGTCTTTCAGTTTCTGTCTTCCAAATTTCCCCTGCATTTCTCAAGCTTTCTTTGTATATATGGTACTGCTTCCTCTAGAAACCATCTTCTTGAATACATAATTACCAAAACATCAAGCAGGAGGTTACATTCTCTTTTCCTTTAAGGAAAAATGATTACATCATTACCTTCCTGAATTAAATATCTGAATTAAACACAAGGTTACAGCTGCTCCAAACAGATTAACAAAAGAATTATGTTTTTTTTTTTTAAGAAAACTTTTAAAGTGATCACTAATTTGAAGTGATTTAACTGGCACATTTAGAGTCCTCGCACTTTCAGAATGGCAGAAAGCAAAATATTTGCCTCAGTATAGCAGATATAGGTACTCCAAAAATCAAACTATGCATTAAAATTATTTCTGAAAGTATGTCTATAGATTTGCCCATAAATTTGAGTCAAACAAGTTTTGTATGCTAAATACATTTGTCCAGAAAGACCAACTAGTCCATGATTACAAGAGATGGCAGATGCATGCTTACTAACTTAAAACATGCAGATAAAATTAGAAATGGTCTGAGGTCTGTTCTCCTCATTCTGAAGTGAAATTTCAGTTTTACATCTCTGGTTGTATAATATTTTGCTAATTACTTGGCTTTGGGAAAAAAGAAAAAAAAAAAGCTCTTGCATATGCCAGCAAAACTCAAAATTGCTTCTTTCTTCAACAGGAATTCGAGGTATTTCAGAAATGCCAGTTCAAAACTAAGGCTTACAATAGTATCAGAAAAATTCCCCTCCCTACTTGTATACTAAAAAGACCATCAGTCAAATGTAGAAGCATAAAAATCAGGGATCATGTGAGGTGAACTGCACAGATACAAAGAAAGTTGTGGGACCTGATGGACTGCTTTAGATATTAGTTTTGTATTACAGAGTAACAGCATTAAGAGGCTTCCAGCGTGCTAAGTGTGCACAAACTCAGAAATAAATCTCCAATCCAGTCTTACAGGGCATCACCACGTACTTCAGAGGAAGCGCATCATGTTTACTGACAACGTTAATCCTTTCATGGGCAGCTGAACTCCCAGAAAGGGCAGCTTTCTTCCCATCTTTTCCTCCTTGTTTTGCAGACCCTTCCAGGTCAAATTAAGTCATTAAAATAACCCAGCCAAAAGAAGTGGTTGAGGTTAAAGGATGAGACGAACAAACAGGACTTCTCCCTTTTAGCAGTAGCTAGTTATGATAATCAGTGTCTCGCGGTGCTGCGTCCAAGGATTAGACACAGGAAAATCCCCCATGTGCTTAAGTGGCTGTAGTACAGGAAGGACAGATGTTTACAGACAAGAAGCAGTTTTCTTTTCTGACAATTAAGACTGTGAACAAGACTGTGTTTAATTGTGTGAACACAGAAGGTACCATGGAAGCCAGCTGACAACAAGACTAAAACCAAATGTATATGCCTTTGCACGGCTCCAAACTTGCTACTAATAGTTAGGGCTTACTAACAAGCCGATTACTAACAATAGTTACTAGGCAGGTTAGTAATAAGAAGGTTAGTAAGAGTAAGCAGGTTACTGATTAACAATACGTAACCATACTGCAACACAGGTAGGAAATTCCAGTTTCCAGCATACTGAGCTGTTACAAACCCTGCCGTTACCGCATTATTCAGCTCATTGCTCTGTTTTCAAACACATCCCTCCATACTCTCAGATGTACATGGTTCTCATGAAGGGCTTCTGTTAACTTGCTATGCTTTTAATGCACGTTTCATGCCACTGAACAATTTCTAGAATGGATATAAAGATACACCATTTCCTTTTGTAGTAAGTAGGAAAAGCAAACAAACTAAAATCAGTTCTTACAGTTCTTGCTGCATTTCCTTCTTTCTGAATAAGTTCTGCTCTGTGGATCTCAGTCCAGTAACACCTTTATATCTGAAGGCACTGGAACTTCTGAGAGCATCATCACAGCTGGTAAAGCAACGAGCAATACCTAAAAAGACAAAGACATTCACAAATTATTTCTTGGCCTCAGTTTAATTAGTTCATTCATTTTTATTCCAAAGGCATTTACAGCAATATAGTAGCAGAGGACAAGCCAACGATCAATGAGTTGATCTGATTTTCTGGTTTACCAAAACCAAAACTTAAAAATTGTAAAGTCCATAAACATCCTTTACTACATTATACTTTTCCAGTGCTTGTGGTAAGCAACCATAATGCGCGGCCTAGCAATCAATCATAAAGTTTCAATAGAAAACTAATATTTACTCGTGACAGGAAATACACTGCAATTATTCAATTTTTTTCAGAAATCCTTCAGACAGCAAAAGCCTGTTTCTTTAAAGCTAGAATTAACAAATGTACTTACTAATCAGCTCCAGAAGGAACAGAGAACACATTTTCAAATTCTGGAACCTGCGGTCTCAAATTCCTAACATAAACTCTTAATACGAACTCTACCATGCTCAGTCGAAATAAGAATAAAAGATGAAGCGTCAGAATATCTTTACTTACTCTATTGCCTGAAAGTCTAGAAAATGTGTATCTGCCTTCAAGAAATACTAAAATTATGAAGAAATACCTATCAATTAGTTCATAAAGTTGATACTTCAGAACTGTGAGAGTTCCTGAGGCAGTTGGATCAGAAACATGTGAATATAAGACAGCCAAGATATTTAGCAATTAAACACTTAAGCAATAAGTTTGTAGAGTTACCCACTTTGAAGGTTAGCACACTCTCCATGTAAAACTCTCCATTTCATTTCTTCAGTGAGAACTTCCCATTTCCCTTGTTGACCAGATTCATAGTTTATTCCTGGCTGAAACCTTCCTTCCCCTCATATTCTGTTAATGCTGATTTCATTCAGTCCTAGCAAGCTGAGGCTGAGTTTAAGTCTCCTTGGGTAGCCGTCTGGGTACCTGTTTGCCTGCTCCAGCTTGTTTCTTCCCCTGAGAACATGCTCCTTCATAGCACACAAGCTCCCCTGTTCACACAGCCTCCTTCCCACTGAAAGGCAGCTCAGTGCTGCACAGAAATAGCCTTCAGCTTCAAACCAGCCATGCAACTTCACTCCTGGGGTTGAGAGGCTTCTGAGGGGGGTATCTGGACTTTTCAAATTGATGAAAATAGCTAGAGTTATTACTGACACCCATTCCTCACTAACTGCATGCACAAAACAATGAACACTTCAAAACAAGAAACGAAGTTGGACTGTTCCTTTCAGAAGCCAAAAATCACTAACCACATTTCAAGTCTGTGGAAGAATGAACCTATTCAGTGTTTGTGTGTGTTTCTGAACACAGGCAATATTGCCTCTACATTACATACCTGACCCAATAGCCATTGGGCTGCGCTGGGAAAGTGCTAACATCCCTGCATTTCCACGAACAGCTGAGGCCAAGATATGTGAGGGAGATTCTTTCTCAAAGACCTTCTGTCACCCTAACGCCCAGCCAATAAGACTCTAAAAGACAGGCCAGACTCCACTTTAGGCCACTTGATTGAGCTCAGTGCTGTCGTTTACCTGTGAAATACACTTGATTTAATAATAAGATAAAAGAAAATTCACTCTGGAAGACATTTCTAAGAAATGAATCCCTGGGAAACTCCAGGGGAGTTGCCACATCCTAAAGGACCTTCCATCCCCTGCTATTGCTGCCAGCCAGCTGAAGGGGCAGGAAATCCCAGTGGGGAATGCCCGGGTACATGGGGGGGGCCTTCCGGCATGCAGTCTTCCAGAGGACTTTCTGCACTATTCTCATGCAAGACCTGTGTACTGACACAGAAGACTCCTAAAATTCTGGCAAAAATCTTTGAATCCGTCAGGCAGAAGAAATTCTGGAAGGGCTAAGTATTAGGATAAATTAGCAAAGGCTGTCTTCATGGCAATTAACCTGTAGATGAGATTCCTTATGGTTTCTCAAAAGGGAGCTCAAAACAATATAAAGAAACTGCACAGCAAAATTTGTAAATCACCTTGCAGCTACCAAGTAGTTTCCACAATGTGATAACTTTAAGAGGAAAAAAAGAACTAGTAGTTTTCTCAAAACCTCAATAAAACACTATATATAAACAACAGCACAAAGATGCTGAAGTACACAGTTCTTCTATGAAGTTCTGTGAAGTTCACAGTGCTGTCCTGGTTTCAGTTAGGACAGAGTTAATTTTCCTCCTAGTAGCTGGTAGGGTGCTGTGTTTTGGATTAGGATGAGAAGAGCGCTGATAACATGCTGATGTTTTAATTGTTGCAGAGCAGTGCTTACACCAAACCAAGGACTTTTCGGCTTCTCGCTCTGTCCTGCCAGCGCGCAGGCTGGGGGTGCAGCAGGAGCTGGGAGGGGACAGACCCAGGACAGCTGACCCAAACTGGCCCAAGGGGTATTCCATACCATCTGACGTCATGCTAAACAATATATAGGGGTGGCTGGCCGGGGTGGGGGGCCTTCTGCTCGGGGATAGGCTGGGCATCGGTCAGCGGGTGGTGAGCAATTGCATTGTGCATCACTTGTTTCGTACACATTATTATTAGTAATACTATTATTATTATTATTATTATTTTCCTGTCTTAATAAACTGTCTTTATCTCAACTCACAGGCTTCACTTTCCCGTTTCTCTCCCCCATCCCAGAGAGGGAGGGGGGAGGGTGAGCGAACGGCTGTGTGGTGTTTAGCTAACCGCACAGTACCATAACAATCTTAAACCAGGGCCCGGAAAGGATAAACAGCGCGACAGGGAGCACATACAGAAAGTAATGTGTTATAAAACTCAATTTGGAACACAGGCACAGCAGACTTGAGATTAAGGCAATCAACATTGTGACTAGCAACTATTAAGCAGGTCCAATACTTATACCAATTTTAGTTTAACACATTCTGGTCAAATCTGTTGTTATCTCAACCCTTTGTGCCCCACGTTGGGCACCAAAAGGACTGCTGTGGTTTAACCTGGCCGGCAGCTAAACACCACACAGCCGTTCGCTCACCCTCCCCCCTCCCTCTCTGGGAAGGGGGAGAGAAACGGGAAAGTGAAGCCTGTGAGCTTCATAATAATATGAAGCTAATGGAGCTAATATGGAGCTAATAATCATAATCATAATCATAATCATAATAGTATTACTAATAATAATGTGTACGAAACAAGTGATGCACAATGCAATTGCTCACCACCCGCTGACCGATGCCCAGCCTATCCCCGAGCAGAAGGCCCCCCACCCCGGCCAGCCACCCCTATATATTGTTCAGCATGACGTCAGATGGTATGGAATACCCCTTGGGCCAGTTTGGGTCAGCTGTCCTGGGTCTGTCCCCTCCCAGCTCCTGCTGCACCCCCAGCCTGCTCGCTGGCAGGACAGAGTGAGAAGCCGAAAAGTCCTTGGCTTGGTGTAAGCACTGCTCTGCAACAATTAAAACATCAGCATGTTATCAGCGCTCTTTTCATCCTAATCCAAAACATAGCACCCTACCAGCTACTAGGAGGGAAAATTAACTCTGTCCTAACTGAAACCAGGACAGTGTTTCATGGGATTCTCAGAAAAACAAATTAACTTCCTTTTCATTTTTTGTTGTATTCCAACTTAACTCACCACCACAAGAGTCATTTTCATACATTACCCATTCAGCACAGGCCCTCAGGTCTGCTATTTCCTTCAAGCAAGCATCCTGTAAAACAACAGAAGTGATCATAACTTGATAAATTATTTGTTGTTTGTATCCACAAACATGTAAATATGCACAATTCACTTTCCATAAATGAGAACAAAGGTCTGAGGCGGCATGACATGCTTGCTAAAGTACTTGTGCAAACGTTTTCTTAACCAAACTCTGGTTTCACAGAACAGTTTGAGATGAATGAAGAGTTTGCTTCAAGCAAAAAGCAGTCTTTTTTCCTCAGCCATAATACAGGAGCACATTCCAAATATTTTTCTTACTTTGTTAACTGCACAAAAATCATTTGTCAATTATATTGAGGGATCTCTCTCTTTCCCCACAGACCTCTGACATAAGCCATGCAAAGGTTATTGGTTTTGTGGAGGTTTTTTGTTTGATTTTCCTTTTTTTTCCTCTTTTTTAAGCACAAACTGTCAAAAGAACTGAAGAGACGATATTATGTTTCTGCAACATCCACAGTATGTCATCTCATCAACAGGAGGACGAACGGTGATCTCCTCATGTAGTCCTAGCACAAAGCCATGGTGATATTTTTGAGATGTGCGAATGCAGTCCAGACTCCCTCTAGCACTGATTAAATCCCTTTGAAATTTAGAGAAAAGGAACAACAATCACCCCCCCCCCCCCAAAAAAAAATATATATATATATATATACCCCTGCCCCCCAAAAAACATGTGAGGAAGAAGATTTTTTATTTTTCTCCCACTCCTGAAAACAGTTTCTCTTTTTCAAATTTCTGCAGGTTTTCACTGTTTAGTTTCCTGCTTTGTTCTGTCACCAGACTCTGCTTGTGCCAGTGCAAGGGAGAAATGAGAATAAAGGAAAAAAAGACAAAAAGAACCTCTTTCAGCAGCAGTACTGCCTCAAAACATATGTGAAAGGCAGCCTCCCTGAAGACTGGAGGATTCTGTGTAGTCACACAGGTCCGTTTGGGTCCACTGGCTTTACAGGAGAGCAGAGCTGGCTGAAACTGAAACCCAGCCGACCAGTCACCATCAAAAAAAAAAAAAAAGCATTGCCAGTGGCAGATTTTCTTTCATGTCTTTCAGTAATCAAAATCAAGATCCCCCATTTCTGGAGCAAATGCAATTTTCAAAAAGAAGGTATCCCTTTTTTTAAAAAAAAAAACATCCTATCCTAATAGAAACACAGGTTATGTTCCAAAGGATACAGTCATTTTCTATATTGGAACTATGTTGGAGTCTTTCAGGGTTTTTTTTTTGTTTTGTTTTTTTTTAGAACTTCCTGTAGCACAAGCTTTTTGGACTCAGTATCCAAGACATTTCACTGCAGACATTCCTACTTACCTCCCAGCCACACAAAGAACAATTCTAACAAGAGGTATTGTACTACGTGCTATAAACATTGGTAGAATAAAATAGAAAGATTAAGGAAAAAAATAATTAAAAATAGGACTCTTTGCAAAGGAAATAACATGATTTTTACCCCAGCCTCTATGTCATTGTTAAAACAATGGTTCATTTTAGGCCATATCTCGTTGCACTTCGACTCAGGAAACCCGAGGACAAATGTACTACAGCAGCTTGTGCTTTGTTTTCACTGCGTGTCTGGGACAACACCACAGATTTCAAGGGACTTAAAAAGAGATTAATTGGGGGAATTTGTTTTCTTAGAGCAAAGTTCTGACAACACCCGCAGCACTGGAGATTATGAAAGTGAAGGTCACTTGGTTGGAGCATTTCAGCTCTCCAAGTCCTCCACTGCACAATCGTTCAGTGAATAACTGCTGATGAGGCCCTGATCCCAGCCTGATGAAAGAGGGATAATGTGGCAGAAAAGCACTCAGCTCCTCGTTTCCAAGCTATCTTATTCCCAGCAAGAAGCCTACCTTTGACTTTACATGAACTGCAAGAATTCAGTTCTCAGGATTTCACTTGCTAGAGGAAAAAAAAAATGGTCCCACTCCCTTTAATCACAGAGCAGTGTTGTGACCTGCACGCTCACAGCCCCGGAGAGCAGTGAAGTGTTAGGATATCTTAACCACTTCCTCCAGTGTTTTGCCAGGAAGAATAATAAATCTTCATTACCAACACCACAGTATTTCTCTTAATGCTGTAACAAATACAAAATTCATACAGAATTTGTTTACTTTTTTCATAAAGTGAACTTCAAAAGATCACATCAGTTATTTTGCCAATATCAATGGACATTAAGGAAAACTCTGTCCCCCAACAACTTCAAGGGTGCCACATCTGTCCCTTCGTCCTTTTTCATCTTCCCCAACACATAAAACAAGCAAAAAGCCACCTTCCCTGTATATATTTCAAGGTTAAATTCCTTCAGAGCAAGCATAAGAACTGGGAAGAAAACTGCTGTACACTGGCATGCGTGCATCAACACAATCACGTTTCCTCTGATAAGCACCTTTTCATTATCCAGAATCAGTTTTTTTCCTTTTCCCCTTTGTTTTTTGTCCTTTTGAGCTTTGACTTTTTAACTCCTCCATTTGAAGAAACAGCTTGCTGTGCTTCATGTTGGTCCTCTGGGTTCGCATCTCCTTTCCATCCTGAGCTCCTTCCAGACAGGCTCGAGTCCTCCATTTTGATTAATGAGCTGACCTTGGTAGGGAGAAAAGACCTCACGAGCTCCATGTTCGCTCTGAACTAAAGTTTAAATGTTCTCTGCTCAGCCTTAAGAGTCTGAGCACATGCTGGAAAATTGAGATGGAAGGCCTAGTCCCAGTAAGAGAAGTGGGTGCTTTGCCACTGACTGAAACAGGGAGCAGGATTTCACCCGCGTCTCCCTCTGGAGTCATTTTGAACACTGAAAAACAACATTATAGCTGGGCATTTTCCACGAGGAAGATACTGGAATCCTTGCCAGCTGGAGAAATTGGCTATGCTAAAGCTGTGCATTATCTTGTCAACGAGAAGAACTCTCCTTTAGCAAGTCCATTAATACTAATGAAATCCTGTCTTTTGTCTCCCTATTCCTTGTCCAAATCTAATTACATTCTGAAGAAAGAAGTTGTTGGCAAACGCAGTATGCATCATGCCATAAGGCTGAGTGATTCCCCTTTTCCAGCTGTGCAGCATACAGAAGAGACCTGTCTTTCTCCCAATACACAGGAGAGTCGTGTCCAGGGTTCTCTACATCTCTCACTTGCAGGCCACTGGAGACTGTACTTTACAAAGTCTTGCTGTCTCTCCATTAGGATTTCTTCCCAACTTCCCTATTCGCCAGGGCTGTAGGGGAATACTCTGGCCATGAGGTATACTCATTTCCTGTATCTGAACACTACAATGCTACATCTTCCTGCTGCGAAGACTTAGAAGTATCTTCAAACCTCAAAATTCCTTGAAAATATAAAATTGTAAGCCTATATTAAACAAACAAACAAACAAACACAAGACTGACATCCCAGTCAATCAAACCGTTCTCCTCAGGAGCAGCAGCAACATAGACTGGAGTTGATCTGCACTTGCATTCCTCCTGGCTGCTGAGAGGCATTATCAGTTCTGGCAAATGCTTCATTGACAAGAAGGGCATTGCCTTCATCCTCGTGTGTGGGTCACCGCAAAGACATAAAACTCATCAGCTTTTGAACAAATGAAATTTGTGGTTGGAGACAAAAATAACACTGGTGAACATCCAAGACAGACTGCCTTTATTCTCGCAATATATTTGGCCCACAGAAAAAACAGAGCAGAGTGGTGTGCTACTGAAATGAACCGGTATCAGGGGACTCTTAGGATGATGAAACTAACTTTGTTTCAAAGTGCCCATGTGCAGTTGCTGTATGCTGACAGCACTGTGAACAAAACAGTTTTCTTAATCCGCTGTACCAAAGATGTGCATGAGTTATGTCAGAGTCACCTTATGAGGAGGTGCATGATAGTAGATGCATTAGCACAGGAAGCAATCAGTCCAGTCAATAAGGGAACTGATACCTGTCTACAGTTAGAAAATGACTTTTACAGAACAAGCAGTTCTGGCTCATTGAGAAATAAGAGAGTTTTATTGAGTTTCTAAATACACAGGTACATGTATAATTAATATTGTCTAACTGCCAGACATTAAGAGTGTTTTAGGATTTTAAACATTCTCCTTTTCTATTGTTCTTTCCTTCTCAAGACTGCATCTAATAGCTATGTGGAAAAGAAGAGACAAGTGTAAGTGTTCTGAATTTCCTGTATAGTAATAGGGCCTGGCACGCAAAGCCTAAAGGAATGAGTAGAGGGACTACTCACAGGGTCTACTACACAGAAAAAAAATATTCAGTCTTCTTTCTGACCCACTGCTGGATCGTAGGACAGTGGCTTTCTGGCTTCTCCATTCATAAAGTACAATAATATTCATCTATATGCCTAGTACTAAATGAGATTACTGGGCAGAAGGATGTTGCAGCAAATGCAGCAGTACTAACTAGGGCATTTGGAGGGGGAGAAAGAGGGTGATATTAATCATCTCCCAGAAATCCAGCTTCTGTCCGAGACAAGCAGTGAGGCAAGAAGGCACACAGCATGAGCACGCCAGCCTGTTTTGTTTCATGGGCAGCGACAGCAGCCTCGCTGGGCTGGAAGGCTGCCCTCAGAGCTCGCGGAGCCTTCACAAGACAGGCCTGGAAAGCACTGGCAGCACAGGCTCTGACGCCAGCCTGCTGCACGTCTGCAGGCCACCTGCTGAACAATGGCCACCAGGTATCCTTCAGGAGAACTAAATTGACCTTCAAGATTTCGAAGCATATGAAAGAGGCAAAAAAAAAAAAATTAAAAACATGGAAAAAATAAATCAAAGGGTACTTCTACATCAGCATCTCGGTTTGGGTGTGGAGAAGTACCTACTACAAATCTTCCAACTGTCCCTGTGTCCTGCACTGTGCTTCACATCACCAAGCAACCTTGAAACATGCAAAATGGATTCCTTTAGGATCAAATCAATTGAAAGATGCATCCCGGCCACCAGTGGGAGCTAGTCCAAAGTAAAACCCTTGAAACACACACAAACGGGTTGTTGCACTGAGCGTTCACCTCTTCCAGTACACCACACCTGCTAATGGAGATGCTGGTAAAGCCTCCAAGCGTGATGGAGCAAAGATGCTGTGGAGGGTATCCAGCAGGTGGCAATCTCCTGATAGATGTGACAGCAAAGTACAAGCAGGTCCCACTTCTCACAGAGGGCTCAGGGACGAGAAGGTGAAAACAGAGGAAAGCAGTGCAAAAAAAAAACTGCTTGATCTTTACCTTATCTATTTATTCTTCTCCCTTTTTGAGAAGTTCAAAACAAGGCAGGCACTAAACAGGCAGGAAGACTGGCTGAGCTTAATGGATAAAATATTTTCCTAACAGTGTAAAAGCCCACAATTGTACCATGAAGGAACATCTACTTTGCACTTCACATACTCCTTGAAAAATATTTTCTTAAGATGGTTTTCTCTTAGAACATAAGAAAAACTTGGTGGTATTACTCCAGGTAGCCAGTTTGCCCAGCAGACCAAACACAAACAACAAACTATGAGTCATTTCTTACCACTAAGGTCCATCAAGAAGTGAAAACATTGACAAACAGCTGTTTAATTCTATGAGTACACATTAAAAATAGTAATACCCAGCAGACATAATCCTTATATATCAATACCACAGGTTCCTTTCTCTTCACCTTGTCTCAAAAATAACTAAAACAGCTGCAGTTGTGATAGACCACAGCCAGATATGACTACCATATAGAAGGAACGTTTCCATATAGAAGGGGTGAACTACTCCATAAGCAGCAGAATACAGCCATTTTTGTGTATAATTCTCTGTCATGAAATACATTTCAGTGTACACTGACAAAGAACAAAGGAAATTAAAAAGAAAAGGCACAACCCCATACAGCTGAAAGGCAGAAGACTCACCTTAAGAAAGCAGACCTCTCCATTCTCTTGTCCAAGAGGTAGCTTATGTTCTTTCCATTCTTTCATTTCAGCTTCCAGTTCCACTATCCTTTTCTCCAAAGCCTCCTCATCTCTTGTGGACTGCAAAATTAATGTGTCATACTTCTTCTGGATCCTCCTTTCCTTTCTGCAATTGGGACAGTCCGAATCCTGGAGCACTTCAGCTGCAGGTCTTCTGAAGGGGATCTTTGAAGTGGGCAACTCTAATTGGATTTGTTTTCCAGTTTATTCTCGCTAGTACGATTGAAAGGCACATTCAAACTGCTCGAGTGAGACCTGAGAAACAGAGCGTGATCGGTCACTACTTTACCTCTATCTACTGCAGCAATGGATTGGACGAGTCCTGATATTTTCTCCGGTGGCTTCTCCGCTCAAGGCAGGTGGAATTTCTGTCCCTGTATATTTCTGGAAACATCTAAGATTGACACATGGTCTTTACAGTTTTATTTGCAGCTCTTGTGAGGGGACTGAGGCAGAAGTGAATAGGAGGAAAGGAAGTCTGCAGCTGTGGGACCCATTTGTAATTGTATTGCTTTCTCAGAAAAGAATCATTCAAATCAATGGTGGTATATCTAAAGAAACAAAGCTGCAGAGTTAAATAATAGCTGAATGTGTTTAACTGCCTTTGTAGCTCCAGTTTTAGACAACAAAAACAATTAAAACTTATAAATAGTGATTTATACAGGTATTCACCTAGGTAGTAAAGCTGTACCTCTAAAGAAGCGTGTACACAATAACAGAGAAAAACAATATTTTTCAGTTTACAGATAGGGAAACAGACATGGAAACTGCATGGCATTCACAAATTTATACACCAAATCTGTGGTTTGATCCGGAACATAAGTAGGCAGGGAAAGAGGGGCAAGTAGAAGGCTTGTAGTCTGCAATCACCTACATGCGTTTGAAAACTTCTCTCCAACCTTCCTTACCTTCTGCTAACATCTGTTCACCCAAGAAGAACTGTGCTTCCCAGGAATGGGTGTGGATGCAACTGTACTCATTTCATCATGCCCTTGACATGATCTCTGCACTGTAGCACTGTAAGCATCCTTTCTGAATTCTTGAGATACTACACTATAGTTTAACTGGGGAAAAAAAAAAAAAAAAGCCCACAAGAGGGGTGAATTCCCCCTCTAGGTAACCCAAATGTTTAAAATACCTCTATTATGACTGGACATTACATACAGCCACATAAGCACAAATGCCTATCTAATGCCCAAAGCATTAGAGAATGGGGCCAAAGGTCTCCTGAAACTGGTCTGTAAGAGAAAACAAAGTTCAAAGTACAGGCCTCCCTCCTTCCTTCTCCCTTCTCTTCTCCAGTCCCTCACCAATTGTTCTTGTTTTCAGAAAAATCAGCACCTTTCTACATCAACACATGACTGGTATAAAAGCAAAGGGGAAAAATAACTCTTATTTTTGAAGATTATGAGGGGAACACTAAGATTTTCACAACAGATTAAGAAGGCCCACAGAAGCGAAATATAAAATGTAGCACAAGCAGAATTAAGAAGTTGAATTTTTATACAGCATTGTTTTTGATGACTAACATCCTCACCTTACCTTAGTCTTACAAAGCTTCTATGAATCTCAGCTTGTACCAGCAGAAGTCAGCAACAGCATTTTAAATGAACAGAATCACATTCCTCAAATGTAGCACAAGAAGAACATCAGTGCCCATCTCTGCTTGTTATTATTCAGAAAAACAGAGTATTTACCAACCACAGTTTGATTACAATCAGTCTAATAGCAAAAACTCTGGTTTTACCTTTCTCTCATTTGGATTTTCAAGTAAATTTCTTTTTCCTGGAATTCCTATGATCAGAAAGTGCATAGTTTGCTTCAATTAAAACAAATAGTAGAAGATCAATAAAGATTTTCAGCAGAGTAATAATAATGAAATCCAATTCACCTCTCATGTTCCCTTAATGTATACTTTCTGCAGAGGTAATTTTCTATTGGTGAAGTCAGTAAAATACTTTGTAAATAACTTTCATTACAAATTAGAACAAACTCATGAAAGCAACCTCTCTAGAACTGGTCACACTATAAAGACCAAATGACACTATAAAAATATTACACATTAGACAGCAAGTTTTGTCCAGAAAGCTTCACATCTGCCACAAAACCATGATGCATTTAACCTAAATAAACACTGGACTACTATTATTTCCACACATGCTGTTATGGGGTTATCAGAATCAAAGGAGTCACTAGAGTAATACCATAGTGTTGCATCAGTGCTTTGCAACACACCATGAATCATCATCGAAGGGTTTTAACCAACAGGAATACCTGATGTTACTTCCAGTTTCCATCCTCAGTCTAGTTGCATTTCTTGCAGCATACAGGAGGACAGCACATTATGCCTGGTTCTACACTGTGATTACAATAACTTTTCACTCCTCTCCATAGCTTTAAATGGCAAACCTATATGGCAAAGCTATAGAAAAAAAAGAAGGATGCAATGTGTTCTACCAGCACACTGTTATACCTTGCTGGTGGTTCTATCAATTTTTATGTCAACACAGAGCAAGTAGATGTATCATAAATATCAGACTCCTCTACAGTAGAGGATTTCTGAGTAATTATCACCCCTGGGAGTGAACATTGGTTCTACTTGTAACTTCCCATGGAACAAGGTAAGAATGGCTTTGATTTTTGCCATCTTTGCAGCTGTCCACACATAATACAAGGAAATACATGGCATCATGTGAAAGCTCCATCAGTTTTCTATCAACTGCAGACGCTCTAAAGCTTTTGTTTTGCAGACCCAGAAGGAAACTACATCATGTGTTTTCATACTACCTACATATTTATAAGCGCAAGAAATGCATACCCAATTCACTTCTCACTTGTGATATTTCACAATTAGACATAAAAACAGTAAGAGTCAGAGGAGGTAGGGAGGAGTCCTCATTTAAACCTATTCCTTTAGACCTACTCCTCTATAAGAAAATTAACAAAAAAAAAAAAAGATTGTATAGAATTTAAGTGGCTTTT
Organism: Anser anser; assembly: GCF_964211835.1. Classification (NCBI taxonomy): domain Eukaryota; kingdom Metazoa; phylum Chordata; class Aves; order Anseriformes; family Anatidae; genus Anser; species Anser anser. The sequence goes on along the minus strand of NC_139722.1, from coordinate 117,430,688 downwards.
CCAGGTGAGTTCACCTATCTACCACATTTATATGGGTTTTCACAATCTACTGCACAAAACGTTGCCAGAAATATGAAAAAAACATCTGTATTATACCTGCTAAGCACTATCTTGCATTGGGGATGTCTTCATAGTTTGATTTTCTGGTCCATCTCACTTTACAGACATAACTTCATACATGAAAGAAGTGACAACAAGCAGTTTCCTGAGGAGCCGAAAAAATAAAAAAAAATGCTTGTAAGTTTTGATTCTGACAAAGACTGTTCAACATTGCTTCAGAAATGCAGAACAAAAATATGTGACAATTTTCACGTCCCTTCCAATGGTTTGTGTTATAGGGTCACCCATATTAAAAAAAAGCAATGACAGCAGTAATGCTTGCAAAAGAAGTGTTAGGATTAGCACACAAGGGAAGCAGCCATTTTTTAGACCTGAAAATGCTGAAGCGGAGTAGTAAAAAATACCTTACTTTTCAAGTAAGCACTGTAGGAATAATATTAGCTAGCACAAGGAAAGGAGCACTTCAGCAGAGGAAAGAGAGTGTTTTGCACAGCGTTCAGCGGTTCATCATCCACGTTGTGCCTCCTTAAATAAGATAGCTCAAAAGGTCTTGTATTTCTGTGGGACTGCTCCTGCCAGCTGCCTGAGCAGCAGTGGGCTCCTGTTCACTTGTGTCCAGAAAAGGTGCCAAATGAACTGATGTTTCTGGAATCTTAACCCAAATTATCATTGCTGCATGGGAAAGGTTTGCATATGACAAAATTATCATGATTAATTGTATTTACACAACAGAAGAACCTCATGACCACTAAGCCTGAAGCCATGGTGGGAAGTGCATTAGTATAAAAATAGTTCCCAAGAGTTTTTAAGTAAGCAATTAAGACAGAAATGGCTACATTCTTATTACAAATAAGCCTTACAGGCAGAGTATAATGTATTTTAATAGACTTATCTATTATTCCAAACACCGTTTCTTTCCTTCTGATTCAGACAGGAAAAAATGTATAAATACTCCCTGCAGTATAACTAATTCCAGGAAAAAAGAAAAGGAATTAGGAACAGTACCTCTTAATCAACTTATACAACAACAATTACCATTATCATTATATCATATTTTTATATTATATCTTTTATTTCTAATATATCTATTATATTTTTATATTTTATATTATATCATTATATCATAACAATTATCATTATCATTAACAATTATTAATCAACAATTAATAGCATTTTATTAAAACTTCTGATATTAGGTAAATACCAAAATTCAGATTCAAAACATATCCGCAGGTCTCCTTATTGCAATATCGTTCTCAGTAGACAAATACACATTTTTAAGGCTTCTTTTAGGATATAACAACAAGGTCCTTTAGGTCAGCAGCATCTTATATCAAACTCTTCTAGGTACACTTCTATGCTTGTAAAACTGCATTAGTAAATTTCTGTCCAGTTGTCTGGCTTCAAAGACCTATGTACAATGTAGGTGTTTAAACATAAAGTTACAGGAGTCTGAACAGACAAAATGCAGGATGCATCGCTTACAGTTCTACAGTCAAGAAGGAAATCAAAGCACCTAACGTTTACAAGACAGAATTTCTCCAATCAGAAGTAGCAAGCTTGGAATTTCCTTGAATGTAAACATCCAACCATCTCAAGCTTTTATCATCAAGAAGAGGATAAAAGTGTAGGAAAGTCTGAACAAATTGCCATGTTGAAAGCAATAAATATTAGGTATTCAGGAGGCAAAAAGATACACTGACCACTTACTTTTTAAAGTGATAATGAAGTGCAATAATAAAAGACTTTTCAATAGTAAAGTTGAATTAGATCTTACAAAGCACACTAAAAAAAAGATAGAAACAAGTTCTCCACGCTTTTAATAAACCAACTCAGGGAAAGTAGAATTGAAACCAGGGGGTAATAAGGAAAGGTGGAGATCAAAGATAAACAATGAAAATAAAGATAAGATAAACAAGTTTCAAAATTAAGATATGACCTTGAAATAACACATGACTTTCTTCATTAAAAATGGTGGCAAGTGGGACAAAGTTCAGAATGTTTCAGGAGAGTGAGAATACATGCAAAAATCACCACTTCCAGAGGAGGAGCAAAACCTAAAAATCTCAATGCTTTTAAAAGAGAAGTGCTAAGCAATCTCCATCCCAGATTTCTAGGAAGAACTGCCTTTTGAAGTGGCAGATCCAGGAGTAAACACTGAAAATAATTTGTGGATAATATCATGCGATAAGACATCTGCAAAGATAGCTGCAAATAACACATCTGTATTTAAGAAGTGAAGGAAAACATGATTCGGACAACTGTGGATCTGTTAACCTAGTCCTAAAGACATACAGTTTAAAAATAAACACTTTTTTAAAACAAAGATAGGAAGGGGAAAAAAAAAAGGGAAAAATGAGATAAAATGTGACACGGATGTGTAAAAGACCCGTTCTCTGCTAACCAGACATTTGTCTTAGATTAGATCTACTTAGAGAGGGAGGAAAAAGAAAAAGGAAGGAGAGAGTGCTAATGGCACGAGTCTGGGAAGTCTCCAGAGCTAGAAGATGGCAGCTTGTATTCAAACTTCCAATTGCTTATTTTTTTTTTTAGACCTGATCTTGAGTTGCCCTATATCACACAACAGCTTAAGAACAAGGTCAGGAATAAAACAAAAGAAAAAGCTTAACAGAACACTCTGTCCCTTACAAGTGAGATCAACTGGCAGATTTTTGACAGTATGCAGACACCTACCACACTCAAAACAAAAAGTCCAACTTTTTACAAAGCAGCTCTGGGGCCAATGCTCCCACTGGCTCTATGGAAGCAGACATTCACTAGGCCACCTACACGCCTTTTAGGTCACTAGCTAAATGTCTAGGATGTAGAAAGATTTCCTATATTTTTCATGCTTTGTATCTAAGCACATGGGAGCCTCAAGGCCAGTGTTCCTAGACACAACAAAAAGTCAGTAAAAATCCTGCCCCTAGAAGTGAAACAGAATCTGAGCAGTACTTCAGAAGTGTTGATTTCTTTTTCACATCCAGTGTTAAATTACATAGTTAAACAACTCTGTTCAACAGCTGATATTCCCGATTTGAACAGCACCGCAGACAAAATAAGATTTCAGTATTAATAGCAATTAACGCTTTTCTGGAAGGATAAAGTGTTAAACACACAAACCATCCTAGCATTTTGAAGTGTCATGAGAAGAGATTACATCATTACTACAGACCATCTGCTAGGAAGAACACAGAGCAACAGATGATGAGCCAAAATCACTTCTGGCATTAAAGGATAGAGTTCCATTGACTTCAGGAAATTTATCCCAATGTTGCTGTATGCTACAGATTAATAAAACGACACACACTACAGACTAGCATAGGTGAAATACAGTTAAAATCACAAAGATCGATAAAGTGTACTCAGAGTCATTTATTCTTTTTACTACATAAAAAATTTGTTGATGCTAAAAATCAAGACTGTGACAACTACTCACATAGGTTAATACACTAAAAAGTAGGATATTTCTGTAAAAATAAGAAGGAACATATGGTCCTTGTTGTCAGCTAAGGGTCCCTTTGAAAACAATTTTCCTCAATCTGATTTGCTTTACAATTACACTAAATCCTACCATGATTGCTCTCATAGAGCACTTACAGAATTTGACATCCCTTGAAGATGTATTTTTCCTTCCCCTGGTTACCGCCTTTATTATTGATTTCCAGATAATCTCCACGGTTACTAGAAAAAGGTTTTGGCAAGTTTCCCCAGAGGCCTGCAGATGCCTATTACCCTTATTAATAGAGCATCCATTCACCCCCTCAGCTACCATCCTCAGTTACTGTTTGGCTACGCATACATTCTGCTCAGGGACCAGCAGGAGAACATTTAATATCCTCTCAATAACAAACAAGAAAGGCAGCAGCTGCTGGCCTCAGCAGAGGGTCTGCTCAGGGAACTTGTCTCGGAGAGAGGTCTGGCTGGACCCAGCTGTAGGACACTGAGCAATTCCCCCCCATGGCAAAATGGGCTGCGAGAAATTTGGCCCATTTTGTTCTCTCCCTCTTGGAAGGAGATTACTATTTGAAAAACCCTTTTAGCCAATGCAGAAGAGCTGCAATTAGAAGAGTACTTTTATTAATGTTTCTGACAGAGGGGGCATATCAGAGAATGGGTGTGTGTGCATGTTCTTTTGTTAGAGAAATAATGGGCTAAATATTTCATTAACAAATAGAAATCATGCCCCTAAAAATAGGGCTGCTAGCATGTAATATGCTTTCTGAAAACTACTTGATTGACTAAGCCGAGAAAAAAGCTGAAAGAAATCTTTTCAAGGTATTAAAATTCAAACCTAAAACCTAGCTAAGGCTGCCTGTATGGCATGGGACTCGGACGTGCCTGCTGGCTCCAGCCACAGAGGCAACAGGAGGGGCTGCTTCCTACAGCGCTTGCTGCATGACTGTCACTGCCAACCTTTGTTAGCTGAACAGCCACTAAGGTTATGTTACTGGATTTTGGATAGTTTTGTTTGGTTTTAATTTAAAGAGAGAGAGAGGAAAAAAAAGCCATCAACTGGGGACTCAAGTTCCCAGCTTCTCCAGTTACCTAACTGGGAGAGGATACCAACCTGGGCTTCAGGTTTTTTCTTTCTTCCTTTTTTTTTTCCTGAGAAGGAAGAGCTGGATTGCAGTCCCAAATTTTTTTCCAAGCGAATGCCAAATCTCATAAACCACAAAGCAAATACAAGGATGCCACGGCCTGCTAAACATAATTCAATGGTTTTCCCTTTTATTTTTGGGACTGACAGTCCTGTTCAGAAGCTAGGGCATTTACACTTCAAGCTGATGGCAGAGAGAGAAAGATTGAACAGGTAACAGAGCTCCTTTCAAGAAAGGAGATGTGGTTCACCTCCAAAACTGGGTAACAGGTTCCTTTAAAAGAAGCTGCTCTCTCTTTAATCTCCAATTGCTCCAGCTGCCATTCAGGAAAAGGGACAGACAGAAAGGATCAGGGTTAAAAGCTTCTGCCCTCCCTCCAGCCCAAGCAATCAGAGATGACAAACTCAAACGGTGGCCCCTAGCCAGCCCCTTAAAAAGCAACCAGAAGTGTTTAAGGAAGATCATTCTGCTGGGATCTGGCTGCTGCCCATCTCTCTCCAACAGCAGTCGCTGCAAGCCCAGGGCTGTGGAAACTGCTCCACGCTGCTGGGGAAAGGGAGGCTTGGGCTGTTCTCATACTGGGCAGATCGAACACTGTCAGTAAGTTTGCTGGCTCTGCTCTTGTCCCAGCTTGCTGAGATTCAGCAAGGCTGGTACAAAAACTAGACTTCGTAAAGGAAAATCATCCTTGCAACTGAGAGCTTTTGTTCTGACATGAGGAAAACTGCTAGTTTTCCACTAGCGTGACTATAGCCAAATGTGGGCTGGTATGTGTCCAATAATAAGTGATTGGAGCTGAGTGCAATGGCAAGTGGAAGCCCTTTAATTGGGGGCTAATAAAACTACTCAATTTGTGCCCATTGAACAGGTGTTAGAACTTCTGGGGGCTGATCAGATGCCCAACAAGTTTTCCCCATTTAGTGCCACAGTGGCCCACAGTGTAAGGCATTCCCATCACTTAATTGTTACCACCTCTGCCACAGTTACCTAGGGCCAGTAGATGAGAGTGGCCCAGGGCTGAACAGAAGCAGCTGAGCCAGCTGGCCGCTTTGAGAAGCTGTTACCAGGGTCTAAGCCCACTGCCAAGGCCAGTGTCATTCCTACTGCTGCTGCTCTGCAGATTCAACCAAAAAAAAAGAAAAAAACAGAAAAACAAAACAGGAGTCCAGGAGATCAAGCAGGCTTCCTCTCCCACAAGTAAAAATCTTTGTCAAATGCTTAAAATATTTTGCATAATTTAGTATGTGATTTAAACAAACAAACAAAACAATCACTGGTGCATGGAGATGTTTTCTACTAAATCCAGTGGAGTTCTGTGCTCTACCCAAAATATAAACCTCTGGCACTCTGGAGACTGGAAACAGAAAGGCTGACAGCTTTAACTCTTGCAGTACAAGTGGTTTCACTGAAATATGATACCAAGGCGATAAGGCTGAAACCTGATCACAGTGACTTTCACAGATTAGAATGTGAATCCTGCTACTACCACATACTCAACTTCAAACACCAACAGTTAAAGTGACACTTCATTTCTACGGCATATCTGTTAAAAAAAAAAAAAAAAAAAAAAGGCCTCATATGAGAAGAGCCTCTTGGTTTATTTATAGGCAAAACAGCTGTTTTCTGCATTCCAGGATCTAGGCTGAGGTCTGCTCCAAGTCCTGCGTGTACCGAGACCGCCTGGGTACAGAGTTACCTTGTGTGGAAGAGAAATGTGGAGCCCCTTTTGCAAGCAGTGAAAGGCGCCTTCTTCACTTCATGCTCACACCTCCAGCAATGTAGCTTTGTTCATGATTTTCTTTAACCACAAGAAAAGGGATACTTGTTTTGGTGGCAGTGGCAGACTAACCCAGGTCTGGAACTTGCCCTAGATCATTTTGGAAAATAAAGAGAGATATTTGTCACAGCTACTTTCCTATGTCCCTCCTGAAATGCTCATTAAACATAACAAGCAAAGGCAAATAATAGACTTCAGCCAAATTAGCCCATTCATCTAGGTAAGATGAAGATACGTTCTTCATCTATACACTGATACCTGTGTAAAATGATTCTGCTCTTGTCACTCGTGTACCTAGATGCTGTTAATTTCTACTACTCCTGCTTGGACACTTCACCTACTCTACTGCACAACTGTTGGGTGCAGCATATCCTGTGGTGCAGCTGCCACTCTGAAGTACCAAATACCATGTACCTTTGTTAATTAACATTGGGTACCTGAATGTGTTAAGACAAACAGGCAAAAACACGCATTACATATACAAATGCCTCCTTCGTGAAGATCCATAAACAATGAGGGCTGTCTTAAATTCTTTTTCACTTTATCTTTATTTGTTCTTAAGGAAGCAATAGTATTCATTGCAGCTAAAAGTTTCTTGTTCTGTCTAAATATTTCTCTTATAGGGATTCACACTCCTAAATCTTAGCATTAATCTACATTTCTTTCCCATTAATTTTGTTGTTGTTGTTGTTTTTTAAGTTAATATCCTTTTGGAGGAGTTTTGTATAATATAGATTTGTTATTGCTTCACTCTCTTTAAAAAAAGTTCAGGTTATGGAGCTGGTCCTTATTTTTTTTTTTAAATAAATATAACTATATATTTTATATATGTAAGTTTGTGTCCTTTCTGCTATCATCAACTTTTTGCCACCCAGCAGCGGATATCTGCAATGTTGCAGCCGGTCTCATGTTGGAGGAGAAATTGCTGACATGTAAATTGCTTTGCCTTATAAGTGCACAAACTACATAGAGTAAAACATACATAAGCAATTCCTTCTTCCTGGGAATTTCAGTCTAATGTCTTTGCTGGGTTCTCAAAGGCCAAATGTGTATAAAAAAAAAAAAAAAAGCCTCAAAGATCAAGACAGAGAATAAGCCTTCTCACCAAAATGGAAGACTTACACATACTGCATAAAAGAACATGAAACACTGGTTGCTTGCTTCACAGTTTGGACTCTTAAACCAATCACATACAGCAAATTCTTCAATTAAATAAGCTCTGTAGTTTACAGGGCATGCTAAACCCTTACAAAGCAGCACAAACTGAATGCGCTCAGATATTAATGGATTTTAAAAAATCGGTTTAATTAAACCATACAAATTTAAGCGTAGACAAGCCCTACTGTACTTACTGGAAATGTATTTTTAAAAGCACTAAGTTAGCTTTTTGCCCTGTCTCATTGCTCAAACACACTCATCCTGTTGCCCAGACAGCTTGCAGGCTTTGTGTTGAACCATAGAGCTACTGCAAAGTAGCTGTTGGAGGGGTTTGCAGTGGGCATTTCCCTGCAACATGAAGCATCTTCCTGCAAGTAGCCAGCACAGCCTCCACTGCTACTGACGGCCTTCCTGCTTTGGCAGCCAGCAGGTGCTCTCACTGCTGGCCGTGCAAAACCCGTGCTAAATTGAACCATGGACCGATGCAGTCCCCAGCTGGCTGTCGGACTGACAAGGCAGGCAAAGAACGGACAGGGAACTTCTCACAGCCCTCCCGTTACCGTCTGAGTGTAACTCTGCTGAGCGTAACCCTGACAAAGTGTAGGATGTGGCCCAAAGGTTTGCAAACTCAGCCTAGCCACAGTGTGTTCAAATGGGAGCTCTGTGTATCCTTCTTCTCTTTGTTTTCTCTGCCTTCTCCAAAGCTGTGACCAACTACTTGGCTCTTTTTTCACACAAGGCTGCCAGCTTCGTCAAACACATCCAAAACCTAGCAATCAAGATGCAGAATACTGGTGTTTTGCTGTCTATTTTTGTAAAGACATTCATTTTCAAATGCTTGCAAGCCAATGCTATTTTCCTTCGGTTAACTACTCTGTCATAAAGGGAAGACGAGCTATATTCCTTACAAAAAAGTTTCCGACTCTCAGGTGCCTTGTAATACATGAAAGGTTTTTTCTCTGGCATTGCCAGATTTGCAAACCAGTATCCTGCATGTAAAACATACTCATTTATTCTGTTCTCTTATCTTCCTCGTTTCACTCTCTCAGCTGATATAAGGCAGGCCAAGTTCACAGTGCCTCCCTAACGCTGCACTGCTGTTCACTCACTCTTCCAAAGGGAACATTCTCTACATCTATTTAGCAAGATGGTTTTTAAAAATAGGAACACAAAATCCAGTGCTGAGTTCAGGATAATTATGGGAGATACAGCAGGTGCAAGTATTCTCTTACACAGCATTTTCTGATGATACAACAAAGATAAAATTTACTTGCAAAGTGCTTAGAGAGATTTTTCAGGGTACTTCTATAGCAAACAGCCTACTGTAAATAAGTTTGGCCAAGCTAGTAACTGTAAGTGTCATTTCCGAGGGATGTTCAGACATTTTAGTAAGCCAACCAGTATTTTCACTCCAAAATCTACCACACTCCCATCAGATGAGCAACCTCAATTTGCATCGCAGACAAGTTGGCCCAGACTCAAGGGATCATTCAGGATCTTGATTTCTTCCAGAGTCAGGGCCTTAGTTACTTTGCTGACTGAGGCAAGTGCTGCAAGGCCAAAACTACTGGTTTAGTCCCTGCCTGAAGAGAGACAGCTTGCTAGGAGCAAAGCCACAAGCCATTCAGTATGACATAGTGCACGAGGGGCTGATATTTCCCCTGATGGATTTACCAAAGGGAAACTATCACCAATTTTCAGTGGCATCCAAAGTTTGTAACATTGTCCCTGTGCTTTCATGATATGGCAACCAAAATCCCTTTCACCCTATGAGTACTAGAAAATGTTTTTGTTTCAAAAGGTCAAAGTATACCAGACAAAATTAAGTTTTCTGAAGGGGGCCTGGAAAGTGTCTCTGCTCTTTTACTTACACATTTCTCCACATTTCCCCCTGTCACCCACGTCTTGCTCTCACAGAATTCCCTGTTGGAGGCAGGGAATTTAAGAACAGCAGAGGTTCAGTAATGGAAATACTTTCACAGAAGATGCATCTCAATTTCATTTGCTATAAATTCGGAGTTGGGATCAGACAAATAGCCTTACATGCACACACACGTTTCGATTGTGTGAGGATCCCAGAAATTAGCTCCTGGTGTTTATAACCTAAAAATCTCATGGAAAAACTTTTCTGGATGAGAAGTTTGTTACTGCTTATTTTTTTTTTCCTCCCCTTGCCTAATGCACAAGAGTTTTATTTGGACAGCAGCTTCCCTTTTCCAAGACTTCTTCATATTATTAAATTCCACCCATTAACACAGTAGTGGGTTGATCCTGTTGAACCTATTTGGAATCAGTCAGTCTAAAGATTTATCTGCTTTACAGTGAGATTTACACATCTGTTTGATTTTCCTGTTCAGCAACAGAAGCATTGGGGAACAGGTTTCTTCTGCACAGAAACAGACACGAGCTTTTGACACAAGATGGGGATACAACCTCCTCCTTAACACAAAGATCTATTTCATATCTAAGTGCCATCCGCTTGACGGGTATGCGAGTTCCATGAGTGGCAGCTGCACAAACTGGGAACCCTATCTGGGTCAGTCCCAACAGGATTTCTGGCACATCAGCTCTCTTTGATCAGATACCCCTGCAATGTGTTATGTCCAGCGCTGCAAAGCCTCAGCTCAACAAGCCAACTTAAACCTCCCCTCCTACAGCTGATGCTCTCTTGACTGGTAAGTCCCCATGCCGCTCATCCTGCCCAGACACCTCTCTGTCTCTGCTGCAGCGAGATGTAACCAAGTCCTTCTCTGCCACCCTCCAGTTTCCTTCGTGCTGGCCGTACTGCTCATCTGACATCCCTCCTTTTCAGAGAACAGAATAGTACTTCAGAATATAATTGCTATAAAAACATTAGACAAAAATAAATATATTTTTTTCCAAGTGTCAATGGCACAGCAAGTACAAGCTGTTAACAGATTTTCCTTATAACTTCTCCCTTACAGTTTTATTTTTCAAGACCTCAAAAAACCTTCCTGCTTCAACGTTTTAGCAACAGGCAGCTCATCTATTATAAAGCACCAAATCTAAATCCAAATCAGCTCCATTTATTTTACTATCATGTATAATAATGCTGCAAGCTAACAATTTAGAAGCAAGTTTTGGAACCGCCTGCTTGTAAACAATTTTTAAAAACAACCTAGTTACGTGATTATTTCCACAGTTTCTAGAATGTAATCTGTCTTCCTAGACCTTTTTCCCTGAACTGTATCAAGTACTAGGAAGTTCTTAGTGTCATCTTTCAAGCTAAACAACATGAACAAAAATGGTTTTAGACTGTTGATTTATTTTTTAATGATATAAACTCAAAGATTTTCTAATTCCTTTTGCTTAAATACTCTGTTGAACTACTATACAGGATATAAAGCGTTTTAGATGTCTGTATTTACTAATGGTGGCACAAAGGCAAAAATCCAAAGTTGTCATCTCTAGACTGCAGAAGGTAAAACAGGAGTAAATGCAGCCGACAACTAGCCCAGAAGTTTGGAGCTAGAAGGCATGCATTCAAATCGTAGCCCGATTACAGTCATCATAGCAAAACTCTTGTTTAGTGTCCTCAACAGGTACAGGGGTTTCATCTTTCTCCAAAAACATCCTACTTCAGGCAATAAACACATTTTCAGTGCCTGGTCTGAAATCCAGCAAGGCCAACTACCAAACACTTTTGCAGAGCTGCTCTGCTTAATGTTAGCAGCCAGCATGCCTAAAGTATCAGGCGTTTCTCTCTCTTTCATTTCCTTATTTAACTTTGCTGACCCCAGTTGTGATAATGGTAAGTGACAACTTGTTCCCAAGGACTCCAGTTCTACCCGGCCCTCACGCTCACAGATGTCCCCGCTGAGGCTGGGGGTCCATTCAGAGGCACAGGAGCGCAGAGGGGGTTTGCAGCTTTCCAATAAAAACAGATTCACTGTAACCTGCAGGTAACCTCTGATCAGCAAAACAATTCTCCCGAAGTTCCCAGCCTGCTTCGCAGCTCACTTGGGCACTGAACCCGATTGATCATTTTGTGGCAAAACAAAAAGCTTGTACAATTAGCATTTACTGAGCTATTAAGACAGCCAATGGGCAGAGCTGATCCCAAGAACCTCTGAGAGGCCAGTTTCAGGAGAACCCCCCGCACTTACTTCAACTCCCATAACAAATACATAATATGAATTTAATACACGTTATTGAAATAACCTGCTAACCTTTAGTATACAAGCAGTACTCAGGGGTTCCTGTGAAATTTTCCCCCCCTAGTACATCTAGTGGAAGTTTAAAATTATTTTGCTGGCTAGACAGAGATGCCTCTGCTGTGTTTAAAAATAACAGAAAAAGAAAAATACTCTGATTCCTCAGCACCAACTGCTTATGGTTGTTTACAAATAATTGATGAGTCTATCGATCCAACACAATTTCCTTCTACTATTTCCAAGCAATTAGTGCCAACACTTGCAGAAGCAGCTTGCTCTTTTTGTTGTTGTTTGTTTGTTTTGGGGTGTGTGTGCATTTTTTAATCCAGCTTTTTTGTCTATTTTGTTTGTTTTCCACAATCTATTGCTGTTACTTGTTCTGGACACTTAATCAGAAGTGGCATGTATGAAAAAGAGATTAGCCATGCAAATTTAGGTGCTCAAAATGAGGGGAACCCCCTGAAATTCTGGATGTAAAGCACCTATATATGTCCACAAAGCTAATTGGTAGCCTTATTGTTGGATTTTCAGAAATACTATTTTACTCCCCTATTCTGAAGTGCCTACTGCACAGCTTTAGTTCAACCATTAAAAATTCTTTAAAGACCATCTAAATGCACTTTAAAACAAAAAATGTTTTTCAGAAAGTGCTTCAGTTGACAACTGGAGAATGATGTCCCTCCAAAGGGATCCAGCCTTTCAGCAGATTGTGTTTAGTTAGAACACAGCAGGATGGGCAGCAACATTTATAATGATCTCTACTTTGTCACCTTTCTTCTTACAAAACATCGGTCCTATCCAAAAGGGCGCAGTCAGATTTGCACAAAAGGCTTAATACCTCACATTAAACTAGGATAAATCATACTGCCTGCCAAGCATCACAGACAAAGGAAGTTTGCGCAAGGGATATTGGCACACAAAACCAAAGGGTGTGCTGTCAAATTGCCTCCGCTGTTCGGGGAGGGAGAACAGTGTGGATGGCAGATTCCCCAGACCTGCTCTCAGTAGCAACGCGGTGCAAAACACATTGAGGCCACGGGACAGGATCCCGGGGCTTTGCCTCAGTCCTATGAGAATCTCAATGATGAACAAGCTGCCGGGCTGTGGCTTCTGTAGGATGCCGGTGCCAGGTGAATGCCCCAGGTTTCAGTCTGCTGCGGTGACTCCCACCCGCAATAAGCTCTCGCAAAGAGAGGTCTGATCTGCTGCCACGGACGGCCACATGCTGCTGCAGGGGCTGTCCCTGTGCCTGCACAGATCCCCCCCCCCCCCCAGCCTATCTATCCAAGCACTCAATTAAGCAGCAAACACCTTATTTATTATGCTATTTAGAAACAAAACGACAACATTCATGCAGCCTAAGCCAGAGCAACATCTGTTATTTGTGGCACTTCAACACAGTGCATCTACTGCCAGATTCAAAGGCACCAAGCTACGAGGCAGGGACCAGGAGCCAAAGTGGGTAAGCAGGGAGGAAATTTCCTTGCTAGGGAGGGTCCAGGGGACTAAAGGGGTACTCCAAAGCACAGAGATTAAATAACTTATTTGCTGCTTGACAACTCAGAGCAGCCAGACCAACACCATTATCTATTCTGCTGCAACATCTGCTTGTGACAAGATACATATTGCAAGCTACAACAAGCATCAGTGTTCACATTATCCTTGCCAAGTTTAAAAAAAAATTATGACAGTGCAACGCATGCTGATCCTTATGAGAAAAACAAATCTCCCAAAGATGGACATCTCAAGGCCTGCATTCTCACATCGCCACCCAGCTTTCTGGAATAAATGTCGCAGTGTACCAAGGAAGCACTTCCTTGAGACACTGTGCCAGCAGCCAGCAGCACATCTGCTGCGTGAGAAAAGGAGGTGTGTCAGGCAGAAGACAGTGCACACAGCTTTGCTGGTCACATCCTTGTTATGAAGCAGATGAACTCCTAAATTGCACGTGCCCTCAGAGAATGCATACCTTTTAGCTCCAAAGAAAGGAACTGATGTATATGCTTGTCAACAGCTTTAGAGGCAAAAAGTTGAGAATGTTATAAAGACCTCTCCCAGATGATACAGAATTACTGCAAGCGTATGAAAATCAGGACACTATCATTGGTCTAATTTCCACCAAATTCAGATACTTCTCTGAGTAAATCACAGAATCACAGAATCACAGAATCACAGAATCACAGAATTGTCTAGGTTGGAAGAGACCTCCAAGATCACCGAGTCCAACCTCAGCCCTAACACTAACAAGTCCTACACTAAACCATATCACTAAGGGCTACATCTAAACGTCTTTTAAAGACCTCCAGGGATGGTGACTCAACCACCTCCCTGGGCAGCCCATTCCAGTGCCTAACAACCCTTTCAGTAAAGAAATTCTTCCTAACATCCAACCTAAACCTCCCCTGGTGCAACTTTAGCCCATTCCCCCTCGTCCTGTCACCAGGCACGTGGGAGAACAGACCAACCCCCACCTCTCTACAGCCTCCTTTAAGGTACCTGTAGAGTGCGATAAGGTCGCCTCTGAGCCTCGTCTTCTCCAGGCTGAACAAGCCCAGCTCCCTCAGCCGCTTCTCCTAAGACTTGTTCTCCAGACCCCTCACCAGCTTCGTTGCCCTTCTCTGGACTCTCTCGAGCACCTCGATGTCCTTCTTGTCGTGAGGAGCCCAAAACTGAACACAGTACTCGAGGTGCGGCCTCACCAGAGCTGAGTACAGGGGGACAATCACCTCCTTAGACCTGCTGGCCACACTGCTTCTTATGCAAGAAGCATGTTATGTTAAATCCTAACAAACAGTTAGTAATGACCCAAAAACATTACAAGGCTTTTCCCCTCCCAACTGTTGCTTTACCTGTGGTAGACAAACACCCATTTAAGCTATATTGCTACCAAATATTTTCTCCTTAGAACCTCTGCTTATTTTCTAAATAACCTCCCCCCCCTTAAAATATAAACCAAACAGAAAGGAGGACTACATTTTAGAGATGAATAAATAGGCCATTATTATTATAATACAGTGTTCTTATATCCCTCTGATGAGGGTAAAAGCCAAATAATTCCCATGGAGGAGGAACAGAACTAATGATACACTTTTCAGCACTTACCATAAGCAATTGTTATTGCAGTAATGGGGAAAAGCAGCAGATTTCAGAGCACATAATGGAAGGCAATTTTAAAATCTGTTTTAAAAAAGGGTGATGCACACAGGTAGTTATATTTGCAAACCTCTCTACAGTAGCAGCGATTGATCCACCCAAACAAGCAGACCCTGTGACCACTTCCTCTTCACTGTGTGTTTGCATATTTGCCCAAAGGCCAGTAATCTTTGCACTATATGTAGAGATCACCCATAGAAATGTTGTGCAGCGAGATCACCAGTCTCAAATAAATCTACAAGAAGCATCCAAATTAACTTCATAGCGAAAGCAAATAGAGGTCAGGCCCCAGACTCCCAGCCTTTTCTCAACTTTTCGAATAAATCTCACTCCTGGTGACTGATGTTGGCTAAACATTATCACAGCCTTTCCAGGGCAACACAAGGTATGTGGAGGAGCTGTGTGGAGAACTTGGTGCCAGCAGCAGTTACAGAAAAGCATGAGCACACAGAAGAGTACGGACAATAAATCTAGCCCTTTGCATGGAGACTGAATTTATTAGCATTATTACTAAACTTTCAGTTATTAGCTAAACAGGCAAGTAACCATAAACATTATCAGCTTTTTTAAATTTCCCATCTGCATCTGGAAGATAATGTAGAACCACTGAAAGACCACTTATCCATGCAAGTGTATCAGTCTTTCTAGCACAGCCAGGGAAAGTGGCTGCCAGCCAAACAGTTCTGAAAATACAAAACAAAACAACAAAAAACACCAGAGCTTTTCAGCAGATACACAGCATCACTACACACTTAGTGAGGAAAGCGGAGTATTTTCAGACAGGCTTTCTGAAAAAGAAATCGGTCACATCGTTTACTTTCAGACATGTTTTGGCACTGATTTTGGTAAGCGTAACAACTGAACCCAGGAGGGCTAAGGTGATAAAAATAAAAAATAATTTTATTTTTTTTTCAGTACTACTTGTGCACATACCAAGCTGGAGGAAGGCAGGAAACAAAACAGATTGGTACTTTTTATTTTTTTCCTTTTGCTTTTGGAAGTGTCCCAAATTATAGTACTGAGGACACTCGTCAGTGTGATGAGGTTTTCCCACTGACCATCACACTGGCACAGATGGCCAGGTCTGCCCAATCTCATAACAATCAGAAGCAACGATATAAAGGCAAACAAGACTAACTTTTGCTTAAGCGGAGGTGTGAACCTGTATCAGTGTACGGAAAAAATACTTCTTGTCTCTGTACAGACTTCACAAGCAAAAACTGGATCATATTGACCCAGGAATGCCAACATCCAGGAGCAAACAGCTGTACATAATAATGCTATGGGAACTGCCCAGTGGGAGTTCAAGGAATTGAAACGGAAGACAGGCTGATTATGAATACTGCCTTTTTCTTTATGAGCTCTCTCAAGGTCATGAATCTCAGCAGCTGGGTAAGTAACTTTTATTGGATGGAGCAAAATGAAGCACCAGGCCAAAGGTGTGCTTCCTCTAGCCAGGACAGCCAATTTGATCCAAAATATCAACTAAAGGACAGGTCTTCCACATTTTAAATGTCCTGCCTTTTCCTGAGTAATTTGCTGCATCTTTTCTCTTCCAAATTTGCACAACATTGCTTAACGTTGTGATATTTTTTACACTCCCTGCCTCCCTCCCCTCCATGTTCTTCATCCTTTTTTAATACAATCCCAGAAGAGATGGTTTGCGATTACTAGCTTTTCTTCTTATGAGCTGTACCTATTTAAATTATTTTATTCCTTCCCTCATACATCTATTCAGATACTCTACAGCCTTATTAAGGAAGAGACTGTTTAATAAATACTTAGTTACTTTTAGGATGGAGCTATATTTCTCACCCTTGAAATGAGTCTCAGCTGACAGGTGGACAACCAAATGGGTTTAAAATTTCAGTATTAAATAGAAAAAAATATATTTTCTTCAAGTTTCAAGTGAAAATTTTGTCTCATCTGTCCTATATTCAAAATTAAATTCACATACGGATTTTTTGGAACCATCCTTTTGTGAAACCACACGAAAGGACACTCCTATTTGCTTTCAGATTTAACCAGTGATACAAAGGAAGCAAACAGAATTTTTAAAGACTAGCCCCAATGCCACAGAGGAAGAAAATGACTGGTTATCACTCCTAGCATTCAGATTCTATGAAGCCAAGCAATAAGAACAGTAGAGGTGTATCTGCAGGCAAAAGCTAGAGGCCAAGCGCAAGTAAAATCACTCTAACCCATCCATTCCTCCCATGATTACGCCTTTCATAGAATGTCCTGTGGAATAAAGAAGAAAACAACAGAGGAAAACAGATGCCAGTAAAACAGAAACATGAAATATATTATTACTTTTCAAGCATTATACCACACAAACCTAAGAAATGTACCTTACCCCCATTGCTTTTCTTACTACCAAATGTAATACAGAGCCTTTTACCTTCAGAAGAAGTAATTGTGCAGCACAGCTACAGTCTGAACTCACAGCATCCTCACATCCAAGGGTCTCTATGCTTATGCAGTGGCACTATGTGACGGGTCGATTCGTCCTGTTGTTCCTCCAGAGTAGTATGAAGGGAGCAAAGATCTGCGTAAACTCCTAGAATAAACACAACTGCCTCATTACAGACTTGGTAAATTACAGTTTGGTGAAATGGCAGAGATGGCAACAAAGCCAATAGTTATGGAAAAATGTCAGGAAAACTCACTGGCTATAAAAAACTTTTTTTTTTTTAATCTAAAATCAATCTGTGAAGATTCAAACTTCAAAAACTGAAGCAATTCTAAACTGATTTCTCTTTTTCTCACACAGCAATTCCTGTAACAGTCACATCAATGATAACTGGAGAATGAAAATCACATGTTTTTACTAGAATTTCTCTGAATGGTTACTTACCAAGGATCAGAAGCATATTGGAGGAACAGGGTCTGTCTTTTGCCAAGACAAATCTACTCAGATAAGGGTAGCTTTAAGAAAATATATACATCCTGCACTGGAATAGGCATTGCTCCCTGCAAGCAGAAACAGGGCTCTCTCTGTGTGGACAAGATGACCCAATTGCTGTCAGCCATGGGGTTTTGCAGCCACTGGCAGGGCAAGGATGGCTGCATTGCAGGCAGGAAACGGGGCTGGGACTCCACTGATAACCCACCCTGCAGTCCCCAAGAAAAGATAAAGAGCTGAGGCTGCTGTTGTTGCGTGAAAGGGGAATGCATTCAGTAACATGGAAGCCTCCCTCCCCATCAGTTATTGCCCCCTTATTCCTCACAGCTTTTCACCCTCCACCTCACCAGAGCAGGGTGTCCTGGGACACTTCAAGGCTCCTCCTTACACCCAGGAAATGCAGTCAGAGGGAGTCAGAGGGAGGAGAAATACTCAGAGCCCTTGCAAAACCCCTCCCCAGGCATGCCCAGCTACTGGCACTTGGAGACCTGACCACCCTGCACTTATGGCCGCAGCCGGGAGCGTGCAGGGACAGAGGGTGGCAAAAGGGAATAGAGATGGAATGAGACAAAGCAGGAAAAATCAGCTGAGAGGAGAAAAGGAGGGGGGGGAAAACCCTCGTTAAGAAGGAAAACCCTCTTTAAAGAATAAAAATGGGTAAAAAGCGAAATCAGAAAAAAAAAAAAAAAGACTACCACTAAGCAAACAAGGAGCTGATGGGAAAGGAGAAGAAACATGAGGATGAGGGAAAATGCAGACTTTGGAAAAGACTAAAACACCACAAGAACAAATAGTAGGTCAGAGAACAGACATGGGGAGGTCATGTTCAAATTGTTCAAATTTTACTGAAGGTTTGGTTTTCTACAATGACCTTGATTGTGGGTTGATTTAGTTGCTTCAGCCAAACAAAAACAAAACAGGAAACTCCACAATTGACCAAATCAGAAAACATACAGAAGAGAGAAAGGAAATGCCAAACATTTGAATGTGTTTGGCAGAAATTCAAGTGGAAGAATGGAGTCCAGTTGACATTTACATTTCTAGGAACAATGATTTTCTTTTATAATTCCTTTTGAGAGATTTTTCTTATTGGTCTTGTATTTCAACTCTTTGGCTGGGAGAAAATCTTGCACTGAAATATATGATTGCAAAACCAGGTTGGTGTATTTTTTTAATTCACTTTAAAAAACTGTCAATACTGCACTAGTAGTTGTTTCAGCATTTAGTAACTTAAAACTTCAAAATCTCAATGAACTTTGTCCACACTGAAAGCATGACAGCATCTGTCAACCTGAATTAATTTAGAATGAGGCCACACTGACTTAAAATATCTGTTTATGCACAGGGCATGGTAAATACTCAGGCAGATAACATGGAATATGCTTTCAAATGTATTTGATTGTACTAGCATAACCCAACAACAACATTACAATGCATATTTTCTTTTTTCTTAGTCTAAAGCAAAGACAAAAGTCAACAATATTGTGCTTGAGTTTTTGCAAACAGAACCCAAGAACATTCTAAGTTCCTGCACTACATCATACAGCAGAATTTGCCCTTAGTGCACAAATATAGAAAGTAATATGTCTATACCTATGCTTGCATGTTGACATTTTCTCTGCATATAAAAACTTTCTGTGCATAGTCCTAAAATCTTACAAAGGAAACATCGCCTTTATAAGTAATATTTCTTTTACTATTTTATCAAATCTGAGCTACAATATCGTATCAAGACTGTTAGTATTTTTTTTTATATAAGCGACTTAAGTCATTTGTGTGATCATAATATACTAGCAAATGCACTGAAAAGCATCAAAGTAAAATTAACTACCTCTTAATAACGAGGCCTCTTCCTATCACCAAGTGTTGCTGTTTCCTGGAGGACTGGGCAGGTGGAAGCTTAATTTAGTTGCATAACATTCAAGACTGCATTTTTTGTGCACTAAGAGCACCTATTGACTTCAAACAGGAATAACAGGATCTCAAAATAGGGCATAAAATGTGCAGAGCACTGAGAAATTAGTAACTCTGCAAAACAGTGGCAGTTGATCTAAATATACTGCATAGTTCTTGATGACTGGCAATAGGAAAAACACAAATGTAAGAAAGTGCCCTGTATTCCTCCCTAGAGATAAATTGTTATTTCAAGCCAGAAATCAAAAAAAAAAAATGGATCTCTGCCCAAGTGCACACATCTGTCTCAACAGTGTCATCATAGGGTTGACTCTACACATAGCAAGTCAAAAAATGTTGCTACTTGTGTAAGTTTCATGAGCAACATTTCAAGAGTATTATTTTTTCAAGTTTGCCTGATGATCAGTCTTGCACACTGGGATCCCACCAGGGAATTGTCTTTTTTTATTCCTACCAATGAGATAGCAAGAGAAAAAAATGTGTTTGTTTGTATACATAAAATAAGAATGGCTAGATGGCTCTAAAATATGGCAAAATATCAGCCATTCTATTGCAGCTAAAACACAAAAAGATTGCATTAAACAGGAAAGAAGTAGAAGAAATCTAAGTCTTCCTATTTGGACAAGCAATCCTGTCTTTACTTTTCACCTGCCAGCTCTGGCTGTGCACAGCATTTAAACATGCTATGCTCACAGGCTGGAACTATTGTCTTGTAGGACTTTTGTTTAGTCTGCAGAAGATGGCTACGTTATATAATAATAATAAAAAAGAACTTTGTATTATCGGAACTCATGCCAAGCAACAATAAAGCATTTTTATGGCTTTTTGATTTCACGTGAGGTTCTGATCTGTAGCAATTACCTCCTTCCAGCACGTGTACCCCCTCTTTATGACTGACAGGGAATGTAAAAGCCAGGAGAACTGATACTGGTTATGTATGAGCCACTTCAATGTGACCTTTTCATGTAACTCTTGAAGGCACATTGGCTGCTCCTGAGGTTTAATCCTCACTTCTTCACCTGGGCAGAACACTTACAGACCTACAACGACTAATTTACCATTTCTTTCTGCTTTTTTATCTTCCTAGAGAATATGATCACGTCTGTAGCTCACTGGCACATGCCTTCATGAGACCAACAAAAAAAAATAGTGAGTTACCGGGGGGGGGGGGGGGGGGGGGTGTTAGTTTTTTAAATTTGAAAGCCTGTGAACATCAGGTAGTAAGGCGATACATCTGAAACAGAATTAATACGCTCCAGATAGAAACAGAGAATCACAGAACAGGTTGGGTTGGAAGGGACCTCAAAGCCCATCTAATTCCAGCCCCCTGTCATGGGCAGGGGCCCCTGCCCCCAGCCCAGGCTGCCCCCAGCCCCATCCAGCCTGGCCTTGGGCACTGCCAGGGATGGGGCAGCCACAGCTCCTCTGGGCAGCCTGGGCCAGGACCTCACCACCCTCTGAGTAAAGAATTTCTTCCTTATATCTAATCTAAATTTACTTTCTTTTTGTTTAATGTCATTACTCCTCGTCGTATCACTACACTCCCTGACAAAGAGCCCCTCCCCAGCTTTCCCATAGGCCCCCTTTAGATACTGGAAGGATAACACAGGATTATTTGCAAAAATTTTCTTCCTACAAAATAACACGTCTCTGTGTCTAACACTGGACTCACTGCTGAAATCATTATTTTAACAGGATGCTGTATGTACTGTATTGTTAGTCACTTACTGGGGTTTTAGTTTTTCTTGCTATTTTAAATACATAAATTAGTATAAAAGGAAAAATATTTTACTAAGAATTCAGACCCACTAAAAGTAAATATTGAAAGTGCTGTACATAGAATCTCTTAAAAGATTACTGCGTGACATTTTCAGTGTATGACTAATTTGTGACTTTCACACCTCTTATCCAAATGATCCTAGATATCCTTGGCTTTTGAGAAAGCTGGAAAATGCAGATTCATTTCAAAGACATGCATGGAGGGCCACGATTCTTTTAAATCCAGGACTCAAGTCCAAGCTCACAGATTCAACCCCGCAAGTTTACCTAACAGTAGTTTGCACCAATTTCTGCAAACCCAAATTCCAGATAGCTGTAGATGTGAGCAATGCCATGGCAAAACTGAAATTGATGGATTTGTACATTTCTAACAAATCTCAGCAAAGAGCTCAAAAAAAAATCAACAAGTGTTACCACAATGACACCTGGGGGAAAACAAACAAACAAAACAAAACAAAACAAAAAAGACAGGCAGGTGAAACATTAGAAAAGAGTTTGAACTGAAACCTTTCCTCTGAGCTGAGAGGGATCATTCCAGAGCATTACTTTCCTCCAGGATACCTACAACTGCTTAATCTGTTCTGTTTTGCAGGGGAAACACATCTTTTCCAAATGGCTGCACTGAATGTAATTTTCCACGCAGGTTCAACAAACCACAATTACTGGCATTTCTCCTCCAAGCAAAGAAGGTGAAAGTTAAGTGTTAGTTTGCAAGATGTGCTGAGCCATCATTAACACAACTGCTGCTCTGCAAAGGCACAGCAACAACGGTTGCTGCTCAGTCAACAGCAAAATGTTTGTTTGCTGACCATCTGAAGTTACAACAACTAGGTAGGTTACTCTTTTTTAACATTAAAATATGAAGCATAATATTCGACGTAGAGTTTTCATGCAGGAAGAAAACACAGTTTAAAGAGATGCTTATCTCTACTAGAACTGCTCCCCAGCAATAACCACAGAGGGTAGCGTGGTATAGAAAAGCCTACAGGATCAGATTAGGGTAAGGTTATTTTATTTAGTGCCTACAATTTTAGAAACAACTGGTGTTTCAGCTGAAAGTCATCAACAGAATAATGTCAAAGTTTCACTGCATTGACACCAAGGAAGTTAGATTTACTCTGCAACGTGATGAAAAGGAACTGTTACCAGCTATCTCAGAGCTGCTGCTTGTGTTTATTACAGAGAGTGTTTAGCCAAGAATCAAGACTAGCAGTTCTTTAGTGAGGCTCTCTTTGCTTTTTTTTTTTTTGAAAAGCTTAAGTAGTACAAACACTTAAGATTTCTGAAAGCTCAGAGGTGACTTTCAGTGGCATTCATACCTCTGAATCACGCAGGAAACTTAAAGAGCTTCCCTGGGAATTACAGGGGAATCTTTAGCTATTGTACTTGCTCAGTGTGATTTTTAGTAGAACTAGTCAGTTACAAGTCAGGTTAGCAGATTGAAAACACCGCTCCGTGAGACATCGCCCAACTTTACAGCAGCTGTTACCTTAAGCCTTTGTAGTCATTCAGATCTATTTGCACTCCAGCAGTCCACTGAAGGTGACAGCTTTGCACAAAAGATTTACTATACCATACTAATACAATTAAGCCTTAAAGCCCAGATCCTTTAAATTATTTCAGATGGACAGACTGTCAGTCTGTACAAACATCTGTTGCAAGGGGCCTCCATCCTGCAAGGTTTTATTGACAAGAAACAGCTTCCAGAACCGGAGCCTACCTTTGTGTTGCAGCAAATAGGTGCTTAGGATGCTTTACGTGTAACAAAACATTACCAGTGGGCTAATTGCTGAGCAATCATTTAAACCTGCTTCTTGGAATTCTTCAAAGTTCTGTCTTGTGATGTTTTTCTGCTGTTTTTCCAGGGGAATCAGTCCAAGGGATGGTCCAGGTTACTGCACCACAGCACATGAATCAGTATCACAACCAGTGAGCATGAAATCACAACCGCAAATTAATGGGAGCACTAAGCAGGCCGTTTACAGGTAGCTCTCAGCTAGTGAAAGGCCTCATCTTTCAAACTGGGATGTTTTCAGTTCTGTGATCCTCTGCCCAATTTATTCTGGTGTTGACTTAGAAAACAATTGGAAATCTGAAAATGTATTACAAGTTATCGATATTTTTGTACAGTTGTGTCCTTTGTAAGTACTGTTGATATAAAAGGACTCTCTTAATATATAAAAGGATATAAAAGGATCTCTCTTAATGCAGCAATTCCTATCTCCTACTCTGGCTGCAAGCCATGTGGAAGGAGCAAGATAAATTCAATTAACATCTAACTCAGGGTTTTTGTTTGTTTGTTTGTACGAAACAGAACACTTACAGAATAAGCCTTTGATCTTTGTTTTTAGAAGCTGAAATCTTTGTTTTTCCTCACCTCTTTCTTTTGTTTTCCTGAAACAGTACATAGGTTGGGGCTCTGTAACCACTTGGCAGAGAAGAGAGGAGCAGAGGCGGGGATGCTGTCCAAATGTTCTTCTCTTGCTGTGATCATAGTTAAAGCTTCTGTGTGATCCTAAGCTGTACTTGCATTATTATGCATTTGGAGTCCCCACATCTCCACCAAGACTAATAATTAAATACTGCACATTTGCTTAGATGCCTTGCTGCATCAGTTCAGCTTATCTAGCTCCTTCCAAAATCCAACAAGCCTCAGCTCTGTCCAATACGTTTTCAATCGTTCCCCAAAATTCCGCCTCATGATGCGATCTCCTTCCTAGAAGCCCACATTCACATTGGCTCATTTTCAGATATCCTTCATCCTTCTGTACATTGAATTAATTTACCCCCCTTAATTCTAAACATAACAGTGCAAGACCTCAGGTTCATATTTATCACTGACAAATTCCATTTTTTCTGCAGATAATATATTTTGACACTCAAAGTGCAACTAAGTAAATGCAGGGAGTATCTCTGTATGGCAGCTTAAATGAAGTTGAGAGCCCCTTCATAATCTAAATAGCAGTTTTCTTGTCATTCCTGCTGAAACAAGTAGAACTAGAGAGTGGTACTCAAACTAAAAACTTTGCACACTTCCTCCTCATGATAGTAGAGACCGGTGGAAGAAAACTGTAAACTGCTGAGCTGAAACAGAGAACAAGTTTTATCAACTTCGTGCAATTCAGCTACGCATCTACACAAACACAAGTCACTGGTACAGAGCACTTGAAACTCCATCTGCTCTTTCTCTCAGCAGGGGTTGTTTTATGTGGCATAGCGAAGAGAAGGCTTGGATGTGGGAAAACATCGTATTCTAAATAATGTTAAGCACTTCTGAAAACTGTCAGAGGTATCTTTCTTTGATTTTCTGTGCCTAAATACATGTCAAAATATGACCACTGAATGCCACCGACACTTGTAATGGGGTTTCTACAAAATAAAACAGGAGAGAAAAGAGTTTTCATAGTGATGCACACTGCAAAGTTACATACAATGGGTATTTAAAGATTTAAGCTCAGAAATACAGCACAGGCATGTCCATCTTTGCTCTTTGGGCGTGACGAGCCATTCCAAGATCCCAGTTACCACATACAACTTTAATACACGCCCCTGATTTTAAATTGCAGTATTGTTTCATATACTAAGCAATATACTCTTATGCAAACACGTTGCATAAAATCCCCTTAGTATTTATCACAAAACAGTTGCTTTCCTCTAAACATGCCAGCCAGAAAAGAAGGACAAGGGAAGGAGCCTCCTCGCAAGGCTGCACAGGTGAGCATGCCACCTGTGGAGAGCAGGGCCCTGCCTTGCAACATGCACACAGGCTGCTCAGGCTAGGCCTCAGCTCCCCTCTGGGACCTCTGCAGCTGTGTAAATTACTCTGCAGGCTTCTCAGGTGCCACAGCAGCTCTGTGGGAGCGTGAGCTACGACCCAGGCAAGAGAACTTGCTTTTCATGAACCAGAGCAATACTTCTCCAGCCTCCAGTCCTGCAAGGTCATTGCTTTGGTGAAGAAAGAAGGATGCTGAGCTCCTCAGTGAGGAACTTGATACCTCGTGACATGAGGCCCCAGCCTCCGAGTGACTGGTCAAACAAATATTCTTACTTATGTGCGCAGCTTCTGCGACACCAGTGCAACTTCCTGTGTGAAGAAATTAATGTGAGTTTGAATAAGAGAAGTTAAGAATGGGAAATCGTAAAAAAAAATAAAAAATCCAATTCTGGTCACAGTAAAAGGTGCTGATATGGGGAACAATGCACTGTCTCAGTATATTCTCAAGAGCAATGCCCTTTATATAAGGATCACGAGTATAAAACACTGGGTGTGACTACTTATGCTTTTGTTTTGGTTTGTCCCCGTCTGTCTGAAAAAATATTCAGTACTGTGTGCTTTCAGTCAGCTCAGAAGTGACATTTCTGCTACCTCAAAAAAAACCCTTCAGCCATGCAAAATCTACTACTAGTGAAAAGACCTGGAATGAACCTATATACATATTTCATAACATGAACTGTAAACTACACAAACATGTGCTCTGTGCTCCAGCTCTCAATGCAAAAGCGAATTTCTCTTTAGGTTTGCAGTCCAACATTCAAAATCAAGCAGCTAAGCAGCTAATCACTAAGCAGCTAATGTAGTCACATAAATGTACAATGGACACCCAATTCTGTCATTTTTTTTTCCTCTCCACTAACTTTATTCTCGTTTCCTTTTGCCTGCTATTTGAAAAGAACTAAAATAGGATTTAGAGTTGATGTGCACACACAGTCACTTGTTCTTTCACCACAGGCTTGACTATAAACAAAGAGCTAGCAACAGACAGCATCTGTTTTGACAAAAATAATGGCACATTTCCTATTCTTATAATAATCCAATTGCCAGAGAAGACTCAAAACAAATAACTTAAACCCACAAAAAGCAGACATTTTCAAGTGATTGATGTGGCCTCGGACATAAGTGAAAACTCTGCAGTTATGTCCCTACCCCAACCACACCTTCTTTCCTGGTACCATTATCGCTCGTGTAGATGTCTAGTTCTCATCACAACACCCCATTTCCAAGTCCAAAAAACAGTCTGCACTTGTTCCCCCATAGCTTGCAAAAGAGTTGACAGGGTAACAGCTAGCAGAATTGTCCCTATTATCAGCAGAGGGATTCAGGAAGGACTGTGACTGAGAATTTGTATGAATATGAACCAGGATCTGCAGGATTTGTATGAATGAATGGGTTAGTTGGTAACATCTGTAAATACTTATTTCTTATCCTGGCTGAGATGCAGTCAATTGTGTCAGAAGTATGCCGCAGCCTGAGTAAAGCAACAGAGAAATGGCGAAATAGATGAACTACAGGACAACATGAACAAGCAACAACATTTAAAGCTGGGTGGCATAAGCACCACAGTGCTACCGCAGATCACAGTGATTTTACCCACCTGTTTTCTCTCTGGTCTACAGATCCCCAGCTTATACCAGGTAACTTACTCAAGCAAGAAGATCTGACTGGCTGATCATACTAGGCACATCCATTCCACAAGAAATACATGGAATCACACAATGGCCTCAAAACTCACTTCTTTACCTCCTAGGTCTCAGCATTATTTTAGTGTCTAAGTACCAGGCAAACCCCCTAACCTACTTTGAAATTACCTAGTGGAGCATGTGCTCCAGTTTTCCAGGGAATAGGCAAGAAAGGAAATGAGGTCTGCTTTACCCAAGAGAATGCATGCCATGAAAGGTAGTGTGTGCAAAAGGTAAAACGAAGGCCACACATCTTGCACGCTCTGAGAGCATTCATGTCACTATAGCTCCAGCCATGTGTGCATTTGCGGCTAATGCCAAGCAGTGTGATGCTTCTCTTCCTCCTTACCGATGCAGAACAGGTACTTCTCTACCTACAGATAGGCACACCTGTAACACTGGCCTAGACAAATGAATACACAAGTTTATCTGAAACTTGTGTAATCCTCCTCTTCTGGATGGAGTAGTACCGCTATCAGAGCTGGCTCCCTTTGGCAGAGGGATTCTCATCTCTCACATGCCACAGTAAAATGGGACAACTCCGCTGAGATTAGCTTTCAAAGACAGTACTTAAACCAATCTAAATATATTATCTGAAGTTTGGAAAGTAAACCAATCTTTCTTTAAAAAAAAATAAATGTATTAATTTGGATACCAACCCTTCCTCTCCAACAACACAGGTAAGTTTATGCAATGAATTGAGACTGATCTGGAGAGTCTTGTCATAATTCCTTCACAACTTATGACAGTTAAAGAAAAAATATTTTTTTCTGCACTTTGGGAGACTATGTGGAATGTTACATGTTTATCCAAAATAAATAGAACCTCCAAGCCTTTATAAGGAGATTTCTTGCTAGTGAAGTATTAGTAATGCTGAAAGAGAAGACCAAATAGCTGTCCAAACCACCACATCAAGTTGAATTCACATTTATGTACTAACACTGCACAAAAACGAGTCAAAATATTATGAGGCAAGAACCCGGCATAAACCTCTTTTATATGGGTAACAAAACATTGCCTCTTTCTGATTGTATTGTCATATGGAAAGGGAAGTTTTAAAGGCAAATTATAATGTTTAATTTAACTTGCATTCCCCTTTTAGAATTCTGTTACGACTTGATTGCAGGAGTCCAGGTGAGATCCATGACAATCCCAGATGAAGTTTTCTAAAAGCTGAGCATCACCAGTACCATGGTAAAACACTGATGGTTCCTTCATCCGTTTGGATGAAGCAGGTGGATCACAATGATGACTTCATCAGAAACCATCAGGCAATTTTATGCCAAGAACAACAATTTATTTCAAGGATATTCTTTTCCTTATTGAAGGGAAAGAAACGCATGAAATGACAATAACAGGCTAGAGCTTGCATTTCACTGCCTGCTAGCAGATAGATCACAGCTGTAACTAGAGGGAAAGTCACCTTGAAGTGTAATGCAATTCCCAGACCATTCAAGGTCCAGAAGAAATCCATTTACATCTGAGAACTATATAAATATCACAAGCAAGAATGACAGGACAGTAACGTGAGAAGGTGACAAAAGAAAATGGACTGTTAAGAGAAGGGAAATGAGGAAATACAGCTCAGGGATCCTTTATTTGCAAGAAAAAGCAGTCATGAATGAAGCCTGATGTGGGGTATTGACTTTTGAGATGCTCCGCCAGGAAAGGGACTGCAGCATTACCCACATCTAAGAGATTTTCTTGCTTTTGGCTCTTCATGATTTCAAATGGAAGCTGGATCCAATAAAAGGTAGTGTAAATACAGTCTTAAAAAAACTCAGGAGGAAAATTATAAATGGTGATATAAATGAGAACAGAAGTTCTTCTTCGATAACCAGACATTTAGCTGGATAATTCACAGATATAATTCTCTAATTACAGATATATGCTTGCCTGGCCCAAATCAGAGTACTCTTCAAGCCCTATTTGTGCCCTTTGGTGAAGTCCTGAAAGCCACCACAGTTACAAGAGGTTTCAGGGGCTGTGCTTCAAATAAGCCTCACCTGGCACTCAGGAAATAGAGGAAAACAAGAACAGGGAAAAAGAAGGAAAAATACAGTAGATTCTGAGAGAATGCTGTGCTAGCTCCTACATTAGTTACCCCAAGACTGTGAGGCAAGCCAAGCACCTTTGGTTAACATGTTAGAGGATACCAGAGCAAGGTTGATCAGCAAGGCTGATTTTGTACAAGCTACTAAGCAAGTGCTTTTCTGACTACCTGTAAGCAACAAAAAACATTGGGTACAAAACCATTCAGTGAATAAACAGCAACAGACAGCTGAAGAGACCTCTTCCATGCTGGGAATTTGCTATCAAAAGTTGTAATGAACTGCAATTAAGTTTTGAAATCACCAGAAGAATTATCAAGTTGGAGCTGCATCCTCTTCCATAATGTACCAGTTTAACTCTGTTGCTTAATTTACATTTGTAAATTCAGATTTTGTTTGTAGGTAACTTGTGTAACAAAATTCTGTATGACATCTTATGAAAGGGAATGTGGTATTTATTAAAAAAATCTGACTACACTGGCTTTATTTACTCATACTTTTCCACTTACATACCCACAAACACCAAGTATATTTATCAGAACATTTTATGGCTCCAGCTCTGTTCCCCATCTTTTTAGCACTTCATCTTTGGGCTAGTTACTCCTCTTCATTTAAATGAAATCACACATGACATTCTGTAACCATTAACAACATACCCTTCCTTTTAACCCTTGTTCTACCATTTCCTCTGGGGCCAACACAAATCCCCACCCCTCCCATCCCAATCTTAATGTAGGTCTGGGATTTTTTTTTCTCTTTTTTATTGTATTTGTGTGGGGGGGGTTGTTTTCTTTTGTTTATTTAATAAAATAACTACATGTTCAGTACCAGACACAACTGTAATATTAGCACTACAAGCTGCAGTTAGAAGTTTAGGATACACAAAAAATCAAAAAAAAAATCAAAATCATAAGGTAGTATTTGATGTGATCACAGAAAGCAACAAACTGTTCCTCATTGAAAAAAGTCTACTAAACATTTGTCCCTTGGAACAATTTTGGACATGTAACATTGTGCAAAGAAAAAAGCATGAATTACATCTACTAAGGCTGACCTCAGTTTTTCAAAGAGTTCCAGTGACCACCAATTATTAAACAAGTGAGCCTAAATTTCCTTTTATGGAAAAATATGAATTTTTTTCAAAGAATACACTTCTGCATATAATTTTATCAAAACTATATACACAGCATGTAGCATCTGCATAACAGCGTTTCATTCATTTGCTCTGTCCAGTTCTTTGTTTTGGTGGAAAAAATAGAAATAAACTCTACATGAGGAATAAATACATAACAAAGCTTAAATCACCAGCAGAGCCTGGAGACAGCAAGGTAAACAATAGTGCCAACACACTGTCCCAGTGAAGACATCTGACATGCACATTAGTCACAACAGGCATGTTTTATTGATTATAGTCTGTCATATGACAGTCCTTCTACTATTTATGTACAATTAGCATCAAGTTTCATCCTGGGCTATTGCCACTTTGGATTTAATTTTACTTGGATCTCACTACACGTGAATGTATCTTCAACAGCTGAATTCCCCAGTGTAAGAACTGTTTTCTCTTGAAACTGATGGGATACATTGTCAATGACGGCATAAAGACACCACAATTCATAATTTGTGCCTTTAAACTGCAACTCGTACTGCAAAATGTTCTAGATAAAGACACAGATGTGAAGTCAGATTAGGGCTTTCTTTGGCTTTTCACACAGAAAACAAGACCAAGTTAATACTTGACAATGTTAACTTGCACCTGCATTATGGTCAGCTCAGGAGAAAGGCAGGCTAAGCCCTGCCAGAAGCATGAGTAATCTCAAAAGAAAATGGCATGGGTGGACCAGACCACTCTCAAAATGCAGGGACCAGGCCCCCTGATTATTAAACCATTTTCTCAAATGATATCATGTTAATGTCTGAAAACACTTGAGAGCCCAGAATGCCAGACAGGGGCAGTGAAAGCCCACAGGTAGCTGTTTGGTGTCCTTCAGAATTAGAAGCAGAATTTAGTCTATGGTGTCTCTAACAAAACAAACGAAAAATCACATGTGAGACTTGTCTGCTAATACTTGGATTCAACTATTTTAGGGTCTACTAGAAGATGTCACATTATACCATCAAATTCCATGACATGTGGGTATCATAAATACAATTGAAAGAAAAGCTTCAACTGGTAGATAAAAAGGAGACACTAACCTAAAGGAAATCCAGGCTTGCTATTTCACAGACCCAGCCTTAGT
This sequence comes from Anser anser, assembly GCF_964211835.1. Classification (NCBI taxonomy): domain Eukaryota; kingdom Metazoa; phylum Chordata; class Aves; order Anseriformes; family Anatidae; genus Anser; species Anser anser. The sequence goes on along the minus strand of NC_139722.1, from coordinate 117,399,418 downwards.
TCCATGTAGATTTAATTAAGCTATTTTTAGACACTCTCTCTTCCATAAAACTTTTGTAGTTGGTTTATCACTGTAGAACTTGACTATCTTGCTCTTTTCCCTTCACTGCCCTGTGGTCACTGCTCTGCTAAGCTTGGGGGCATTTAGAACATCACAGAAGACACTGTGACATCACAATAAGACCAGGAAACAGCATATTGTATTGCAATATAAACCACCAGTATGCTAGCAGCACAGCATATTAATATTCTGTATTTCTACAGGAAGCACAAACACTACGAAACGTCTTTGAACTTCAGGGTCTTTTACATTGCTGTGAAGAATTCCCTAAAGAACTACAGAGGCTTATGGTAAGTAAGAAGCTAAACCTAAAATGTTAGGACACAGGAATAAATCTGCATTGGTCTTCAAACTTCCTGACTCCAAGTACACATATATGAACAAAAAGGAGTTAGTGCGTTTTAAAAACAACTGGAGGTAGGGTATTCATTTTGTACTCAGAAATTTAAACATAACATTAACAGCTCCTGATACAGTAAAGAGTAGTGAAAGGTGTTTTTTTTGGAGGGGATAAGGAATTTAACAGCCTTGAAGTCTTCCATGCACATGCATGCAGTTTTTTTTACTGAGACAAATCTACAACCTCAAGCAAGATTTCTTCTCAGAGCACTGGTTGAATATGCAGACAAATTCAAAATGATTTTTACAGTCTCTAACAGATAACTGGTGGTAGATCACTTCCACCTCTCCCAAGTAGGTCACATAGTCCTCCTAATCGGTACTCTTATGTTGTTCTTTTCCTGTGTCCACTCATTGGCCAGGAATGGATTTTAAGTAAAATTCGTAGTCAAAACATAGTGTCATGAAGTGAACTGCAATAGGGAACGTTACTGCTAGAGACGACCTTCTGCAATCTCAAGGAAAGCTAAACAAAACAACCCCTGCAAGTCACTACCACTCTGCCAGGCTCACACTAAACAACCTCCTGTACACAGATAGTATCCAAGTTACTCTGAAAGCAGCCTGGGCTAGTACTGGGAACAAACTCCGTTGAAACACAGCTGTGACAGAGGTCACATAAATCATCTCTAGCAGCATGCAAAGGGTCTGTTCAGAACTGGAAAGGTAATGTTCATTTGCATGCTACTTATCTTTTACTCTGCCTTAAAGCTTGAACAAAACCCTCAAGAAATGGAAACAGACTGCCTTCAAACACCTTCAGAATTTGCTCAAGGTAATTCTAAATAGCCAATCATCCTGCTGTTTACCTGTCTTAATAGAGCCGTGAATTCATCTAAGAAGCGTGTTGCAATATCACCTTTAGAGTGTTACACTCTGTGAGGCTGACGTGTCTTTCTATAGTCAGTCAATACTACAGAAAATTTTGGGATGATGCTACTAAGTGCTGCCAGAACTGAGAACCAGGTTTTCAAATTGAACAGTAATCTGTATCTAAGGCCCACAAAAGATAACGATAGAGAGGGAAGAGATTTTCTTCTCTTTGCATTTAACCATCTGGTTGCTGGATAAAAAATGATCTTTCCACGTGATATAACTGGCTGCTCTGTTTGCTCAGGTTCCCCATACAGCAAGGAAACTTTGAGGGGCTATATGCCAACGTTTGTGCCTGGAATATTTTTGCCCCGTGGGTTTCTCAGAAAGCATACTTCCCTGCATGTACTGAGGCTTCACAATGAAGCATCAAATGTCTTATTTATTTCAGTCTTCACTGGAAAGACTGACTAGAAACTTACTGAAGTCAAATCCAGTTTAGGGGCAGAGATTCAGTTCAGAATACTAATTTCATCTGCTTCGTTGATATGGGAACAGGGCTGAGGAAAAGCTGTCACAATCCATCCAAATGGTCAGAAACAAAGAACAAGAGCTACTTTCCAGTCTTGTCTTCTATTTGGTCACCTATGGAACTTATCGCTATGGTGTTTTATGAAACAGATCATAATGAAGGCCTAAAGTTAAGAATCTCATGGGTAACACATTATAATTAGTGTAGAGGTTTGGAGCTGGACTGATGATCCAGCTAGAGCATCAGTCTGGTTGCTCTCTTACTCCCTTTACCACAGAAAAGTGGGTAGACATTTCAATCAGCCTGAATTAGCCCGCCTAAAAAGCTGTCTTTGTGTAAACTGTGGATCAGAAGCATTGTATAAAAGCATCAAAGTAACGTTTGAAACACTGCAGTTATTACAAAAGGTTGTCGTTCATGACTCAAGTAATACCTACCTAGACTCATTGTTAACACTGCCTCACACAAAGCAGTGGCGTGCAAAATATTAGCAAGAAGGTGACAAATACTATTTCCCAGTAGTTTGCAAGACATTTGTGGAGTACATTCCCAGATCTTACATGGTTTAATTTTAAAGTCTGCTACCAGCGTGTTCTGACCAGTACAGTAAATTACATCTACGGTGATGATCTACACTGCTGCTATTTTTTATTGTCTGTACTGGATCAGAACATCAGAATTCAGTCACCAGTTAGCGATACAATTTCCACATACTTATAACCATACTGGTTGCCCTTTATTTTAAATTACCCTGAACTGATGTGGCCTCACTGAAACTCTGAATTGTTCCACCTCTTATCTTTTCTGATAAAAGACTTTCTACACACAGATGCACGTATTCAAACACACCATAAAGTATGTCTGTAACGTTGTGTATATCTAAGGAGAAGAGCCAAACCACCTTCAGCTACATGACAGAACAGATTGCTCCTGGTTTAGGTCTCACAGGATTCCAAAGATCTCTAAGATCCTGATCACTTCATCTTTCCACTGCCTTTATAAACTGACAGATCCATAGCATGCAGAACTGATTAGGGGGGTAGGTTAATCTTTTATATTTAATAAAGAATTGTATCGATCATTACAAGGTTAGCAAAGAGGAAGTCATATTTAGCAGTAAGGAATTTAACATACTGGAATGGCTTTGGTATTGACTGTGATAAAGGCTGCATTTCATGAACACTTTGCAAGTGTTTCTAAGGGAGCTAGATTACAGAAAAAGTAAGGATAGAAAAATGTAAACCTTCTTTACTACCGAGTAACCTAAATAAAAAGGTAATGCTCACCCTATGCTATCAGGTCGTTCATCATTGGAAATTATCTCCCAGGTTAATTTTGTGTGAACTTGAACTAGAGGTGAGTTAGGTACATACATACGCAGTGGGAGATGCGTGGGCTCTGCGTACATCATGCAACAGTTTTGTCCCTGAGCCATGGGACATGGCTGTGGGTGACTAACCCCAAATAAGAGAAGACTGGCAGGGAACCAGAGGGTCTTGCAGCTTAAAAGAAAAAAGGCCAGAGCCTGATTCTACCAGAATCCCTCATGATGCTGATTAAGTCATTTGATATGTCTGACCCTTCATTCCTCATCTCCTCAAAATGGGAACAATAAGGACACCATGCCTTGTAAATTCAAACTACAGGCTTTTTGTTGCAAGGAAAATAATGGCACTTACTTTCATAGTATGTCTACCACGGGCACTTCACTCTAGGCAGCACCTGCCAGAATGAGAGCTCAGTCTTCAAGCACTATTGAAACATAAGCAACAACGTTCAGTTTATGAGAAGGAGAAATCTATCCTTTCCAAAAAGCCAGACCCAACACATGCTGCATGACCCCCCCAGCTCCAGCTATAATTGTAACATGAACATCACGAGGTTCTTCTTCCTATACTTCCTTTCCATTTTGGAGGTTCACACTAGTTAATGAAACCTGTTTGTATCTGTAGCACATTCATTCAAAATGCAGTGGGGAATTATTACCTCATGCTGGCCAAACAATTCACTGGTCTGTTTACAGAAAAACTGTGATAAATAGCTGGACTGTTGTCATGACCCTTCACCCAGATCTTTTGATAGTAACGAGAATGTCATGTAAAAATAAATGCAAAAGCATAGAGAGAGTCCCTACTAAAAGCAGCTAGTGTAAGGGGAAAGATAAATAAATTCCATATTATGCTTAGCAAATTAAGTTATTTGATAGACAGCTCTTTCTTGTGGATGAATGAAAAAATCACTTTAGCATTTACCAGTGGTTACTGCTCCACATCCCTCTGAAACCCGAATAGCTACAAGCAGATATTATTGCATAACTGTGTGTGCGTGCTCTGATACAACACAGTAACAGACAACAGCTCCTGAACTCAATTCCGAGTGAAGCGCATTCCGATTTCTGCAGATCGCTTTTCTCTGAGTCACACTTGCTATCGTTTTTCTGCAGAGCTATCATGCTTAAGACCATGGTAATCTACATGGAACAAGTCCTGGTAAAACAGCATTGCAGAATCTGACACTGTAAGTAGCAGGTTTAGATTAGAGTGATTAAAACAAATTTCCCTTATCATAAGTGTGTCACAGATGACCCCAAACTCTCCTCCTCTCAATATGGAAACGGGCCTTTGCAACAGCGCTTTCCAGAGAAACAGCTAGGACTCACAGGCTTTTCTACACTGAATCTCTCCAGCAAGTATCACATTTCTGAATGAGTGGGGCATTTCTTGCAGGAGGAGTGATCCTCAACCCAGCTACGGGCTGTAAATTTCCACTGCACCTCATTGTGTGCCGCCAGGCTGGCCTGACCTTTCGGCAGCACGGCCCTGCCTTTGTGCAGTGTTTATGTGCATTCCAGCAGCCCTCTGCGCTCCCTGGGCAAGGTTAAAGCTGGGGGGACAAGGAGGAGGAGAGTCGATGAGACAAAAAGTAAGGGAAAGAATTTAAACAGCAGATGCAATCCGGAAGCGAGACGATATGCTACGCTGTCCCTGCTACAAATACACGAGACTGATTTTGTTTCCAGTGAAGTTTGCCTTGCAGTTATCATAAAGCAAGGAGAATCAGGCTCTCTGCCAGTTGTTTTGTCATGACCACAGAGCACACTGAACACGTCTCTTTTCAGTCAAATCTCTTACCTAATCAGCACATGTGGACCTGTGCTGATCTTGTGAATTATGGCCCTAAATGCAGAGCCCTCTACTGCAAGAAGTAAAAATATCTTAAAAAAATAAAAATAAATAAATAAATAAATACAAAGAGAAGAAGAAGCTGTGTGGATTTAAGTACCCACCATGCACAAATGTTCGGTGACAAATTTGTAATGAAGGATGCACATACTTCTCTCTTCTGTCCGTCCTACCACCAAACTTGCTCTTACGTGGAAAACCCGGCTCCCACCACCTACCCTGTCAGCCCCCAGGGCCAGGAGCCAGCTGCACCCGTGCTACCAGCCCCACCGCAGAGGAGGAGCCGAAGGGGGGCAGAGCCACGGGAACCACATGGCTGCCTACACCATGCATACCCTGCCCCATGCTTGGCTCTCAAGTCCAGTGCAAGAGAAACAGATGGCTGCTCTGGACATTTCTGTCATCCTCTACTGCTTTCTCTCACCTTGTAACGTAATGAGCCTTTCTCAAAGTGCCTTACCCGGCGCTAGGCTTCTTTTAGCTTCCAGCTCAAGACTATGAATCACAGGAGCAGAGCGAAGCCTGACTCAAACTTTGCTGGGCTTTAGAAGCCAGCTGCCCACTCCCTGCTGTCCTGGGAAGGGAAGGGGGATGCCACATCAGGTACATGAAAGACTTAGCTGTATGAGCAGCAGCAGAAGCCATTCAAGGCTCAAGGAGGAGCTTGGGATCACCTTTCTGTACTGATACTCAAAGTGGGGCTGTACAGTCAACATGGAAGAAGACAAAAAATACTAAATGAAATTTCTCTTTGGTGGGACAGGAAGGCTTGCCTCTAGTAGTCACAGCTGATTCCGTGCCTTTAGCATGTTTTTCCTCACTGATACTAATTTCTATGATTGTTAGATTATCACCAATACTCTCCTATCTTCTTCCAAAGGTTATTTAACTTGTCTTAACCTCATGACTGAATGATAGAAGGTATTAAGATTCATTGTACTCAGCTCTTCATAGCTTTCTGCTGGTCTTCATCATGCTAGTCTCCTTCATGCTGTCCCCCCAATATGAAATAAACTAAGCTGCATGCTGACAAATCTAGGTCAGGAATTGGTTGTTGCTTCTTTTCTTGTCTCAGCAAGGAGAAAGGCTGCTATATGTCATGAATTTTTCTGCAGATGTATTTACAGCAGTGATAGTCCTTGGGAACCTGCTCTTGGAGTTAATGGGAACCTGCCACAATGGCAGCCTGTCTAGAAACAGGTACCACTCTTAACATTTTGCTTAAAAAAAAAACAAAAAACTGCCAGTGAACAGCAAAGAAGAAGCAAACAGAAGATACCATCAAAAAACAAGGGCTGCAAACAATTAAAAGTAAATATTAACAAACAAAACAAACAAAAACCATAAAAATAGATGGACTTATTAGAAACAGCCTACCTGTGCGACTATTTAGTGTTCAGACAGTGCAACTCAGCAGTGCCCCTGGACTGGAAGGACCCCAGGCACTACTGAAAAGAAGCTAGCAGTGGCATTGTCAGCAGGCTACACTGTGGCTCCATTTCATTCCTTGTGAGAAACACTTTGTTCTCCCAAAATTATATATGTATATTTTTTCTTTGTGTGGGTGGGATGTGGGAAAGGGTGTAGAAATTACAGAACTCAAAGTAAAAAATTAGTCAAAGCTTCAAAGATATGCCCACCCAGGCAGATGGATCAGAGTAACATACCCAGCAAAAGATAAACTGTCTTCATTCCCGGAATTCCTAAAGGATGATCTAACAACTCTTTATCTAATACTAGAAAAGCCACCAATACACCTAGGCTGGGGGCACATGCAAGAGGGCTGTGCTTTGCATTGACAAAACCATTAAGTGAGGAACAAAGGCGTTTCAGTGAAAAGGAAACCTGGTCTACACTACATTAGAGAACCTTACAAATATGTACACACAGCACATGTAAGCTGTGTAGGCATCTCACCAATTACAACAATGACAACCAGACAAATGCAGAGAAAACATACTTGTAATTTAAGAAGAATCATTGATTAGTGAGAAAGCATTCCATATTTGAAATTAATTAACTGTAAACTAGGTGGGTGGTAAATAGGGGTCCCCGTTAAGGGTCTTTTCTTCCAGTGAACACGTACAAGAATAGTGTGAAGGTATTTGTAAGTCTACAGAACTGGATCGCATTGCATACCGTTTGGAACTCAAACCAGCAACACTTGTATAAATCTATTGTTAAAAACACACTATTTTTCAATACCTGTGATGCAGTAGTGTCTATAAGAAAATATTTGTATAGATGATCCAAAATTTTGAAGTTTGTAGTTTTCTCCTGAATTTCAGGTGACAGACAAAGCACACTTAGTAGAATAAATATAAGAGTTAGCTTCAAAACTAAGAAGCAGTTTCAAACGTTGCACAGACTTTTTTTATTCCACCAGTACAAAGTTGTATAGAATTAGATTCCTGCCCCAAATGTGTCTTAGTTCTTCCCATCGTGGTGAATCTAAACCAAATTAATAATATTTTATGCATAAAATAAATACATAAATAAAGTAATATTATTAAAGTCATTAAAAGCGACAGTAAGGAGGAAGGTAGGAATTAGGAACTTTTTCCAGTTTAGATGATGAAAAAATGAGATGTGAGAGCCCATCTAACCGATATCTATTTGTACTACCTAGAGAAAGACCAGATAATCACTATAAGAAATAAATCAGCTATATTCAGTTATCACGGCAATCTCCTAAAAGGAGATTTTAGGTGGTAGAAGCACACCCAAAAAAGCACAGAAAAACAGGACCGATCCAACCAATATCCTGTTGGGCTACTCCCAGGCCCATCACACAGCCATCAGCCCTTCAAAGGCCCATCTCCGCATACCCAGGGAGGCTCAGGTGCACAAGGGCAGGCAGTGAACACGAATTACAGCTGAAAACCACCCGGTTCAGGCCCCTCCCAGGATTGTCCCAGCAGAGACATCAGCACTAATGGTCTAGGTGTGAAACCCATCACAGCAGGTCATCTGGATGGGAGCAGCTCTCCAAATCACCTTTCAGACTCAGGAGGGTTACTGCCTAGGGGTGTGGGAGGCATTATGGGATGCAGGGGAACACGGGATTTATTATGGGATGTTTGTGGGAGGAACTATAGGAAGTTAAAGGGAGGGGGCTAGGTGATTTGGAGAGGAAGAAGCATGGGAAAATTGAGGGGCAAGGGGATTAAAGAGTGCTGGTTGCATGTACATAGTCTGCTGGTTGGTATGCTTGTCTGGTTATGCCCTGCACCTCATCAGTACAGCCTGTTCTACCTTATTCAATCCCATTCTCTTTCCTGTGTTAAGGACCCTCCAGTGAATGTGCATGTGAAAGTATGAGTGCTTGCAACTGGAATACAACCATGAGGGGAAAGCAGCTGCAGAGCTTCCCTTCCCTCTCTCAGGCTGTATGACACAACTTGATCTATTTTCCTCCAACTGTAATAGTGACCCCACCACTGCCCAGTGAATTCCAGCAGACTTTGAAGGAAGAATATATAAAGAAAATTTAAAAACTTCCATGCAGGAACAGAATGTTGGAACTCAATTGACTTCAAACAAGACTGATAGACTATTAGGTATTCCATCTGTATGAGCTATTGCTGAGCTATAGCTCTTATGAACAGTGCAATAATTAACTTTTTTTTTTTTTTTCACATGGAAATTCATGTTAACTGTGCACTTACTACGATTTATTTTCCCAGGTATAGCAATCAGTCATGAAGAAGAACAGGAAATTATTTTGGGCATCTACCTGCAAATACAAGAAAGATAATTTGAAAAGCTGCAAGTTTTAATAATATCTTCCTATCATCACATTTAGTGCATTTTTTGCACTTATATAAAATCCTGTCTTTCTGAAATTAATACTTCTTTTCCTTAAATATTTAAAGTTTAATACAGTAAATTAGTTCATTAAATTGTAATTCAATTTTTGTACCTGTGGTTGTAACAGGAAACTTGCACAAACATCTCCATTAATACATATATACGTACACTTTTAGGTAATTCCAAATTAACCAAAACTTAAAGGATTTGAATATACTGAACCTCCCTAAAATTCACATTTTATAGACTTAGATAACCAACTACAATATGCATCAAAACCAATTTAAAATATATTAGCTCTTTATACAGTACTTTTCATCAACAAATCTCAGGATTTCATAGGAGGCCAATAGCTATCTTACAGACAGATAAAACTGAAGCAACATGAGGGGGGATGATTTATTAGAAGCAGACCCAAAGCCTCCTCATTTCTAGGCCAGTTGTCCATCCCACAGGCTACATTTCAGCTGAAAATGAGTTCTTGATTATGTAACCAAGTGAAGTATTTGGACCCCTGAACACAATACTGAAGTATACAATGTCCTCAGAATGCATCAAGTGTTTTTCATTAGTATTTTCTTGGTTTTACTCCTTTCGTAAAGAACATCCATAACTAGAGGGACACTGTAACATTTGTGGATCCACCGTTTATGCCCTTGAGATAACTAAGTAAAAAGCAACAGTAAGAGACAAAGCTCACTGCAGGATAATCTGAATGTATACAAAATGTATCAAATATATGAGTGATAACATTAATACTGAATTGATTAAGAATTGAACATGGAATCTGAGCTTTATAGAAATCACAGAAAACACAATAGCCTATTATTAGGCCATGGGATACAAAGACGGTTCAGCTAAAAGGTCTTACATAACTGCTATACTGAAGTTGACCCCATACTGGCAGCTTTATTACTCCAGGCTTAACATTGAAATACAGGGAAAATTCATAAGGAAGCATTTTTTTATTTTATTTTTTAATACTGTTTTATAAGTAAAGGTGACAAAGGGATATAGTGTAATTATGAATTGTTATAGAAAGTACAAGTCCATCTAACATGTTTAGACAGAACGTATTCATATTCACAGGACTCTACGCCACCAATTTAGACAGTTAAATTCTGCTGAAAAAGGACTGACCTACCTGCAAAAGCTTCCAGGCTCTATCAAAATTAGGATAAAGTTCTAGGCTGAGAGGTCAGGGGTGTGAAAAGGGTTAGCGTCTGCACTTTCAGTTAGCTCATCTTTAACGTTTGTTAGCACTTAACACAGAAAAGACAATTACGCTATTTATGGTGAGTTTCCTACTTTTTCATGCTGTATGCTTCAGTAACAATCGTCTGAACTGAAATGCAGATCCTATTCAGACCAGTAGATGGCACAAACCATTTATTTCACTATATTCATCACAATATTTATTGTAATGTCAAAGAATCACCTATTACCTTCAAAAGAGGATTCACTGTTTTTAGAATAAACAGGGATGTATAGGAACACTAAGAAACTATAATGTTTAAATGACTAGAGACACACGAATTAACAGCTAGTTCTAAAACAAAACAAAACAAAACAAAACAAAAAACACTTAATACAAGAATTCTACTATGTAGATGCCAAGTAAATAACCATGCAATAAAAATAGTTACCAAGTACATTCTACATTTTAAGCTTGTTGCATATTCTTAACAACTGATAATACTCTTAAATATGAAAAACTTATTCAACACTGAAAAAAAAAGAATCTAACATGAAAAGACTATGGGATAGCTGTGCAAAAGATACTTCAGCTGGAGGAACTTAACTTCACTGGCTAACTGACTGAAAAGTGACTAACAGATTTCCTATAATGACAAATGCTGGGAAAAACCTACATCAGTTGACAAAATATCTTGTGCCTTAGAAAACGAAAAACTTCAGCAGGATAGAGTAGGAGCAATACAGATCAGGTTTAACTGACAACTGGGGGAAAAAAAAGTAGCCATTTATTTTAGAGCTAGGAAAAGGCCTAAAAGAAACAGCCAATAATTGAACCTTTTAAAAAAAATAAGAATTTAACAGGTAAAAATCAAGAGCTCCAAATATATGCCTAAAGCAAAAAATTCTAAATAAACTTATAGCCAGTCATACAATAACATCTTTGAAATCCACACCATTTCAGAGCCAAGAGAAACAGACTTTTCTTCCACTGTGTAAGAGAATCAGAAAGTTTTAAATGCCAAAAATACCTAAATATTTGGAACTGAATCAGTTCATATGCAGGCATACTTGCAAGCATACTTCCACATAAATCATTCATGACAGTCATGGGTTATCAGGCTCTGCAGTGGATCTTTCTAAACAAGAAAAACACTGTAAAACAGATTGTTTGTATTTCAAAAAGAATACAGCTCCTGAAACATAGCCGTTGTTTGCTTCACTTTTATAAACATGTGTTGGAAAACTTTAATTCTTGGAAAGAAAAAAGAACAAAGGAAGTGATTCACACTGAAATACAGGGCAGGGGAAATGCATCTTTCCCATTCTGTAGAACACAAAACTCATTCCCATACAATTTTGATAAAATTATTGGAATACTAGAGCAAGAAGAACCACGCTATCAGACTCCATTTTCTAAGCTGCAAAGATAACCTATAGCTACATAATTATAGGACTTAATAATACTTAATTTTATATTTTCAAAGAAATATTGTGACATCATGTCACTTCACAGGGCACACCACTTAGCGCAGTTATTTGCTGCAGGAGTACATTAAATGCTATGCAATCATAGGGTAAATTATCCCCATATCTGTTGGGCAAATTAAAACTTAACATGAGAAAAATTATAAATAATGTGAAGATTCATGGTTTAATTATTTTAATAGCAAGTAATTTATCAAATAATTACGAAAAAGAAAGACGCAGATGAGTAATGGGCTGGAATATACAAGCAAGAGTCTTTTTTTGCACTGAGCAAAGAACTCCTAAACTATAATGCTAATAGTATGAATGTCTTTTTTTTTCCTTTAATCTAGTACAACTTCAGGCTAACAGAGCCCCAGGTAGTGCTTGTCCCTCCTACCTCTCATTAATTATGCAATGAGTCAGTTCGACAGGTAGACCCGAAGGAGAATTTTGTTTTTGATAATTTGTTTTCTGGTGAATCAATCCAATTTACACTACTTGCTTCCTAGATCCAATGCAACAGGAGAGTTGTGAACATGCAGCCAGACATGAAAGAAACAAATTATTCTCTGTAGGAGTCTAAAAGTAGGCTTGTAGGTAAACCTCCAGAAGCTAGCAAAGGGGTTTTGTCTTTATTTTTAAAGGACACAGGGAAGCAGGAAAAAAGTTTTGTTCAAAGTTCAAATACTGCAGTTTCTAGAGAAGAAGGAAAATGCTGGATCAGAAACAGGCCAAAACGACTACCTCAGCAGGAGACAGAAGGAGGATCAACAAGTGAAATTGCTCTTTGACAATGAGTATTGCTGAGATGGAAACCACAAACTGCTGGCTGACAAAAAGAATAATGACAATTAGAGTCATATGTTTTAGACACAAGATGCTGCAGCAGACTGATTTATCCCAGCTGAACGGTAAAATAACCTTGTTACTGGCTATTTCCTTATAACCCTGGTTGAAAAGGCCACTCCAGACTACAAAAATGCTACACATTAACATTTGGTGGAAAGCTTTCTTTTAGTAGAACATAACCATCATACTCCCAAAACTTCAGTAAAAGTATTTATATTAACAAAGGAAATATGAAATGCATTACAAAGAAAATACTTAAAAACAAACCTAGTTAACGTGATGATAGGTATGGGATGATAGGTATGGATCTTTGAGAAGACTTTAGACTTTCCTTGTTTCCACACTGTGACAGAAATAGGAGGCATATGGGGTTTGCAGATTGGTTAGCAGCAAGTTCCCAAGGCTTTCCAAGCTCCTCAGTTTTATCTTCTGAGGCAAGAAAAGACAGCTTTACAGTTGCTGAAGTTAACTTCCCTGGATTAGGGACTAGTCTTCAAAGTATCATTTAACTAGAGGGTTTTTCTCTTGTCAAAGAAGGAGAAAAAATGTCATACCTAAGTGTTTTAGCAACATTCACTACAGAAAATCTGTTTGGAAACAAAGAACAAATACAAAATTAAATAACTCAATTGATAAATGTTGGCTACAATCTCCAGATGTTTTCCCCCATCTGCATCTCAAACAAACAAAAAAAAGGAAGAAACAGAATAAAACCCGCTTCTTTGGAGCCTTATCATCTTCTGACATATGCTAATTTGGCAGCCCTAGAAAGCATTCAGTTTCATGTTGTGACAGCATTTTGTAGCTAACGTTTGACTTCCGTTTCAGGTCAAAAATATTTCTTCTGCAAACAAGAGCAAGGCAAAGTCCACAGACTCCTCAACTCTCCCTCTGTATCAATGTTGTGAGACTTCTACGTTATTTTTTGGCCTATTCAGTAAACTTGAGGGATAATACTTGTCTTTGGCTGGTGTGTGTGTGTGTGTGTGTACATTGTGCCTTGAACTAAAACTGGTGATACCTTCAATCATAATAAAAATTATAAATACAAATTATAGCTCAGACATGGAAACTTTTTTCCCTCTTGTGGGTAGCTATTGCAAAGCTACAATTAACCTCAATTAAAAGCAGGGATAAACTTTATACAAAGAATATGCTGTTCAGGTGTTCTTAATGAGAACAGCATTTGGCACTGTTTGATCTTTTTGTAACAGGGAGTTCTGCTGGGATGAAAATGAAAGTGGCTAAAGCTTAATCCAAGAGGAAAGTATTTTTTTTCCTCTATACAAAAAGGGATTTCTCTAATAAAATGTACCTAGAAAGATTAAGATCTATTTGCACTCTAATTACCCTGAGCAGCCTCAGAGACCTCACCCCCACACACAGTCCACTGTGCATTTAATCTCTGGTGGAAACCTCCAATCCTTTTTCCAAGCTGTGTAGGCAGGCCTGTGCTCAGCCGTGCCCTTGCTGTGCTTGTCTTCAGTGGACTTTGGGAGTTGACCTCCGGCCTGCCTTATCACCTTACATTTGCATCGTTTCTGACACAATCATCATATTTATGATGATCACTGGACTGCTCCCAGAATCTACCACTGCCACCAACCCTTCCCTGTCCAGCTACTGGAAAGCTGATTTTCTGGAAACCTTACCTTACCTTTTCTGGAAACACTTCCCTTGAGATATGTTTTACACTCTGTCCACTGGTATTATTTCCTACTGCTTTTCCACACTGATATCACAGCTGTCCAAGTAACCTCTTGCGGACTATGCAAAGAGTGGCCTTATTTGCATCGATTATATAACTTCCATAGAAAAAGCAGTGTTTACGTATATAGTTTAATCTTTATGCCATTAATCCAGGTTGCTAACCATTTTCACTTAAAGAATTTTAGTTAAGTGTTGCCCAAACTAAAATGTATCAGACTACACTGTACAAAAAACATACAACTTCCCCTGAAGTCAAAGGGTTTGGATTTTGACTTCTGAACTTTATCTTTAATTGAAAACCTCTCTCTGTGTTTAAAATTACTTTGTGTTAATTTTTTAGTTGTATACTTTTAAGGGGACTTATTTCGCATTACATTTCAGACATACCATTAGTTCAGGATGAGAGCAAGCATCACTACCTGATCAGATGGCTATCAGCCTGGAAGCATCCTCACCTAACCCAAAAAGGCAGGTACAGCAGAAGATGCAAATAAGGGTCTGGGAAAGTTAAGAGAGAGTTGGGAAGCTTTTTTCTCACTCCAAGAAGACACATTTCATTGTCTTATCCACCCCCCCCCCCTTTTTTTTTGTATTCTCAAGCTACTTTTATATACTGTTTAAATCATTACCAACATGCAGTGCTGCTGAAACACAATTCTGTTATTCCCCTTCCCACCTACTCCTAGCTACATACCTGTCCCTCTCAGCAAAAGTGATATTACAGCCACAGTGATGCATATCCAGGTTAAAACAAATCACTTTGTCAGGTTAGTTTTCAGTGCTAGCTTAAAGCGTACATGAAACCATGGCCTCATTAATCAGCAAATTTTACCTAATTACCAGAAGTCACAAGGGATGACCCTGCTACTGTAACATTTTACAGCTTCCATTCCCAAACTCCATGGGTTGTGTTCTCCACTTTCATCAAGCTTGTGACCCAAATACTAGCACATATGAACAAGATCCTATTGCCCTTGAGGCCCATCTGCAATGGTCTTTTGCTCATATATTACTGTTGTAATGCAGAAATTCAGCTCTCACCTGATTCCACAAACTTTCCCTTTTACATGAACTATTTTCCACATGCTATCAACTGGTAGAGGAAAATGTAGTGTCAGGCTGGGAAGATTAAGGAAAGCCTTCCTCCTACCCCTTTTGTAAGGCTATTGCCTGACCCCCCAGTACAGGCATACTGTGTCTCAGCCCAAGAGATGTCTTTGTTTTTCTGAAATCCTGAACGGAACAGATTTTCCAAGCGAGAAACCACCATTTATTCCAGCTAAACTAGACGTTTTAGTTTGTGTTTTCTGACAGACTACTATCTGATATGACTAGCATATCTATTACAGAGGAGGGAAGCTTTGCTTCTAGTCTACTTAGGAAATCACAGAGCTTTCCCAAGCTCTTATCACTAACCCAACAGAGCAGGGCTAACAATAGCACGTTTTCTTCCAGAACAATTTACACTACCCATTTTCTTTCAAGAAGCAACTAAACTATTCTGAAAGGTTATAGATAATACTTATTTACAATAGATGAAACATTTTGGTCTTTTCATTCTCTATTTCCATGGGAAAATCTCCATGATTTCCCTTGAGTTCTCTTTTTGTGTGTAGTCTAGACTATCATAATAGTTTTGACAATTATTTTTATTACATAACTTTGAAAAACAGACTCTCATAGAATTTGGTTGTTAGAAAAATCCTGCTCTGAATAAGATAGGACAATGTGTGGCTTTTGAAAAAAAAATCATAAATTCCTCTACTGTTGGTTTGTTTCAAAGTTGATTTCTCAGTCTAGAAAAGCTAAAGCTATATTTTAGAGCATGCCAACCACCAATATATATATAAGGAGATTTCCTTTTCCTATACTTCTTCCTGTGCAAAAGGAAGCAAGTAAAAATAGGGTTTGGCCTTGAACAACTATTCCAAAAGATGCTGAAAGGATCACCCAAACACTAAAAACTTGTAGACACCACTTCAGCTAGCTGATAGAGACTTGTTAGAGCTTTATGTTATCCTAGTCACTCTCAATTAGAATGGAACAAATACTTATGCTTGGGAATTTTCTCATTCTCTACTCCTATGGGCAGTATGTATCTCATACCACTCTGTTAAATCAGGTGTGATAAATATTTGTAAAGAAATTGATTTTGTATACAGAGACGTGATGCTACACTACTTAATGAAGGAGTGCTCATCGTTGTGCCTCTGAACTAGACAGGAGGGACAGGCAGGCTTACATGACATTTTAAATTTTTGTAACAAAAATAAGGTTGCTTAAGGTGCGTTTTCTGCTAAGTATCTTTATTATAGATTATTTCTGGTGCTATGTTGACCTCCTCCACAATTCAACCTTCTGGACTACTTCTCTGTATTATTCCACAGTTGGAAAGGATAAAAAAACTCCTTAGTGGTAAATGTTAAATAGAACAGATTCCTGCTGATAGATTATTGATCATACTTGAGTGATCTATTGAATATCATGGCCAAGATGCCCTTCTCCACTTTAGGTTTAAGGATCTAACATATTTAAAAATATTAACATTACAAGCTGGTTATTTTCATGATGGAAATTATTAAACTGGGATGCACATCTGCTGCAAGAGCAGGTAGCATCTCTGTTTTTTAACCATAGACTTTATGGAGAATTTTATCAAACTCATAAAACCCACTTACAAGAAAACAAAAAACAGTTAAGTTCTTCAGTATTCTGCTATAACCACAAACTTGTTTGGCTGAATCAATATGTGAAATGATTTTCTACCTCCCTATTTCCTCTAACCTTTAGGTTAACAATTTTAAACAAAGCAAGAATGGAAAAAATTAACAGGTAAAAAGGGTACATGTATTTCATGTACATTGGCCTACAAACCTTTATTTATTTATTTATTTATTTAAGTTGCATTCTGACATGAAACTTGAAACTAAGATTCAGAATCCCAAATCCTTTTCCATCTAGGATCTGGAACATCAGAGCTCTAGGTTTAAGGCTAACTGCTGTTAGGTGACACCTAGTTAAAAATCACACTACTGCTAGTATGTATTTTACTTAATAGGTAGAGTAAAAAAGAATCATACTAAAGATCCTATGAGTACACAAGTTTTTAACCTCATTACAAGCCTAGTTGAAATGGTTAAAGGCACACCCGGTTTGCATCTGTACAACATTGTCACACTGTGTTAATCTAGGCTTTCATCCTGATCCAGACAGTTCACTGGAACACTTACAGGAGAACACATGCTTCTAATTACCAATTTTCTCTGTGCAGACATATCTTAAGACCTGCATTTCCCAAATTATTGAAATCTAATTCCCTGGTAAGAAAACTTACGCAGCCATCTTTCCCACAGTACCATAAGGCAAGATGAAGTTGTAAGAGGACTGTCATAACCATGTACAAATTCGCCGTTGGTACCTCCTAGCACCTTCTTCACACACATCACATTGGGAAGTGATTGCAGTTATTTTGACAAAATGTCTTCTTACAGGGAGCAGCAAAATAACGTTTTGACATTGAAGGTGCCATTGACATCACCCTTAGAAGCCTGGTAACCTCTGTCACAAAAGGATTGTGTCTTGTTACAGCATTGTTAACCATGCACAGCACAAGGTTCACACAGCATCTGCTTCTTGCTAATTCGTTCTTTGAAGAGGAACTTGTCTTGCCCACAGATAATCCAAAGCTAATGACGAGCTTTTGATTTCCAAAGTTTCTGAAAGTTTGCATCTTTTCCTTCTTGTAGATATGTATCTAGTGTTTAGATATTACCACGGACAGTAGAGGAGTCTTGTCTACCACGTAATTGTGTACTGACTGGGCCACTGAAACCCTCTACTTACTACTCATGTAGATCAGGAAATTGTCAAGTCTCAGACCCACAATGCTCCCTTTTGCTTTGAGGTTGGATGATTTTACTCTTTCCTTTTTATTCTGGGATGACAAGTTTCTGATTCTATCCTCCCTACATAATAAATCACTTAATTGTTCATAGATGCTTAGAGCTTGCAGGAATGTTTTCTTCCACTAAACCTGTCCGGAGGATTCTCACAAGCGAAAGTTTTCTATGGACAGGAATACTCCTAATTTTAGTCTAACTTTTCACTTTAGAGGAGAAAAGGGAAGTCACAGAGGAACAGGATCAAAGACTAAGTTTAGTCACAGGTATGAAAGAAGAAAGTATTTTAAAAGTATAGATTGCCAAAGGCTGAATATTAATTTATTATAGTCTGAAAAAGAGAGATCAGTGAAAATACAGTAAAGCACACAAGAAAGTCTCTAAATCAAAGAGTTCCATATGAAAACCTGAAAAAATATAACATTTTAATGAATTGGATCAGAATTACTTACACATTAATCACACATTAATCATTTACAGCTGATAGATTAAGGAAGCTGCACCTTTGTCTTCAAAAAATTTGAGAAGAATATTATAGTTTATTTCAGCACCGACTTAATGCCTTAAAATAGAAAGTTGTAGTTTCCTATTTTTTTAAAATATCCTATCTCCAAGAAAACCCTAAGAAGTGATCTATTTTCTACTCCTTTCTTACCCCCCCCCCCCCCCCAGATATGTAATTAGTTGATTGATTTGCACAATGAACAAGCTAAAGATATATGTTTTGGCATTAAAGTCCTGTGTTCGTCACTTGGGACACATTTTAATTTCACAGGCTGTCCAATGTAAAAGCTAGGAAAGTGTCCTAACAGAAGGATAGCCAAGCTGTTGAGGGGGACAAGTTTCTTTTTCTTTCCCTTTGTCTTCCTACCTTTGGGCATCAACGCTATTCACATGAACATGGCAAGCAAGGTGTAGCTTGAAAAGGAATTCCATTATCAGCAAAAACACCGCAAACATTACAGCTTGAAAAGATTGCAGAGGCAGAATTTCTCCCTTGTAATATACTTCCCAGTGTTATTTGGCTCTATCTCAAAACCTATTTTTCATGAGTCTGTACATACTGTGAAAAAATGTAATTTTTTTAGTTTAATGACTAACCCTTATTTACAGTTATTTAAATTACATGCTTATCTTAAAACCTTCATCAATAGTGTTTATTGGTATGTTCCCACCTGTTTTTCTCTCAGCCGTGTTACTGATTTCATTCCTCTGTTCTTTTCTTCCTAAGAAAGAAGTAATTAACATATATTTTCTGAAATTGTGTCCATCTGTTTGCAACATACCAATAAAGATATACTCAAGCCTACCTACAACATTCCATGAGTGGTCTCATCAAAATTATATTAAGAAGGCCATTCCCTTGCTACTGTTCAAAACAATCCCCACAGATATGGCATAGTTATATTGTCGTTTTCGTCACCCAGTCACTGAACAAAGACATCTAATCTGCTCCCCATTTGCTCCCTTAGCTATTACTGTCTTCCAAGTTTTCCCTTGTATTGAACTGATATCAGTTTGTATTTTTCCTCTCTACTCAGTTATGTTCAATTCCCTGTTTCCAAGGTTTTTGGATTTTGTTATTTCTTACTACAGCTTATAAAACATTCTAACTTAATCTTATCTGTAAACGCTGTTAATACTCTTTTTACAACCCCTCTGAAATCATTGATCTGGGATTGAGAGAGGGAGTTAAGAGAATCTTAGTAGATAGGATGCTGATTAACGAATACCTAGGTTGTTGTATTGAACTAGTAGGTGTTGCTTAATGTCTTTGCTTACTACTGTGCAAATTAACTGAAACAAGAAGTCTTGGGGCCCCTCACAAAGGATGGTTCCTGACAAAAACAGGGAACCTGTCTCAAGAACCGGCTGAGGCCGACCCTGTGGTTTGGACAAGAGCCAAGGAGCAGCTGAGTCTGCACAAAGGCAGGAAGTCAACTTGTGGTGATGAAGAAGAGTCATCAGCCTTCATCCCCATGACCCCTGGCGACCACCACTGGGAGACACTGCACAAACGTGGATGGGAGGAGCTTATGGAAATGACTTCTTGAAACTAATTTTAATACGAAGTGGGGATAGGTTATGCATACGTATAGGCGCATTGGGAAACTTCATGCACACTTAACTCTTTACTGCATATAACCAAGGCAAGTTGCCACGTTGGGGTGCGCACGACTTTGGTGGGACTGCCCCCCCATGCTGCCCAGCGCTGAATAAACATACCTACTTTACATCTTACTGATTGTGGAGTCCGTTTTCCACACATCAAGATGTTCATCAAGACAGATGAATTGTTTTCTTCCATACAAGAATAAATTAAAGTGCAAAACTAGTTTGGCCAAATTTGGACTGGGAAGGTAAAGAGCCAAAAGTAATTGAAGAATAAGTTACATACATTAGAATCTCTACCAAAAGAAAAAAAAATAGAACAATTAAAACAACAGCAGATGCTCAATGAGAAGAGGAATGCTTAGGTGGGGATTAGTTCTGCCATTTCTAGAATGATGAAGTAAGCTTGTAAGGCCAGACCAAGTTCTCTACATTCAATAATTAGCCCATCATATTTTCTGGTCCCATTCCAACAGAAAATCATAAAACTAAGCTGACAGCTGCATGAGAAAGTGTGAACTATGAGGCCACCCAACATCTTTCCCTGCTTTCAGAAGAAAGTCTTCACAAAGGACATTGAGTTGTCAGGCAAGAACTCGGCAGAAATCCTACCCCCCCAGCTTCTGAATAGGTTTGGGAAAGGACCTTTACTGAAGAATGAGGTAGAGGCTGAAGCTGTTTATAGTGACACTGGTGACATTAACAGATTGCTTGTTGTGCATTCCCCAGACATCCCTGGAAATTTATAGCTGGCAATTTCCTCTGAATGCCTCATTCCCTTCATTTCACCATTACACAACACCTGCCTTTGCTTTTCCTTTCCCTTACTTCCCTTAGCTGCCTCTTTCTCCCCTCCCTGCTCTGCTTATTAATCCTACATCGAGTTAGTGTCATGACCTCTTTACAGGGTGATGGTTTTTCTCCGACTTGCACGACATTATCTGCTTTTAGAACCTCACCTTTCTGTGGTACACACCACCTAATGCTAGTGTACTACATTAGAAAATAGTCCTGCTTCTGACAAACCTCGAGAGACCAAAAGTAAGCATTGTTCAAGAAGCTCTTCTGCTAAAACTGCTTATGACAAACTACTGAACTGATAGAGAAAATTTATGGGAAGAGTGTTCAGAAACCCCAAAACTATCAGAAGTAAAAACAAACAAACAAACAAACAAAAACACTTGCATTTGAGATAACAGGAAGGAAGAGTGCTACATAGCTTTCCAGCTTGAAGGTGAAAGCTAGTAAGCACTTCTTGCTAATCCACATCATCTTTATTTCGTGACAAAATCAGAACAGTGGCCCATCCCTTCACCCATGAACAGCATATGCAGGGATTAGGAAAACATTCAAAATATTCTTGCTGCCACAAATTGTGGGGCCTTTGTGAAGAACAAATAGACTAAACTATTCACTTAATTCTGCCTACACCATTCCTACCTACACCATGTTTGTAGCTGGTTTTCATGGAAAGTTGAGATCTCCTCATAAAAGGTAGGAAAGTAGATCCTTCAAAGTCTCTAAAGACATGGGTGTTAGGTATTACACAGGACTAATTTACATTCACTTCAGTTTTCCTTTGGCAAAGGAAAACTAAAACTAAATACTCCCACTTCCCAACTTCACTCTCACTGTATTATACATTTCTTCCTCTGCCCAGGGGTTAGTATCAGTGATAGTGGCATACATTCACAAACACGTGAAAAATCAACTCACAGCACCCAGGTTCAAGATCAAGTAGCAGAGATTTGATTCTTTGGGAAAGATAAATATATTAAACCTGTAAACACTCCTCCAATGAGGTTCCATCATATAATACGTGCTAGTGGGGTACAACATAACTAATCACTTCAACATCTATTTCTTTCAGAGGCCACAAAAGATTTCTGACAGCATTTATTAAAATCAAAATTAGTGTTGTGAATTGAAGAAAATCATCCGACCATATCAGGAGTTAAACTATGTTCAAAGACCAGAAATAAGCAACATTTTCACATACAAAAATATTAGTGAAAGTTATATACACCAACACAGAACTTAAAGTTCTCTCAAATCACTCAGACTGGAAGGGACCTTAGGACATCTCTGCTCAAGCATCCAACCTCCTGCTCAAGCCACAACACATGCTGAATTCAGACCAAGCAGCTCGCAGCTTTGTTATGCTTATTTTTACAGTGCAGTGTAGTTCCCCCATCTCCAGTAGGAACCTCCCACTTGCATTTATGCTTGTTGCCTCTTGTTCTTCAGCCATGCATCTCAAAGAACTTGGCTCGCCCTTTCCTGTAAAATTATTCTGGGCACTGGGGGGCTTCCTATAGGTGTCCCCTCAGCCATATCTTTCCCAGAAAGAAGCAGTCCAGCTCCCTCAACCTCTCCCCCTTCTTATTGCCTGGCCTCTGAAGAGCTCCCATGGCGTTTTCAACGTTTCTTGTACTGAAGGACCAAAAACCAGGCATTGTGCTCCAGATGCAGCCTAACAAGAGCCAAGCTGAAAGGAATAATCACTTCACTTCATCTACTGGCTACACTCCTGTTGATACAGCCCAATACAGTTAGCTTTTATCACTACCAGGGCACATTGCTGACCTGAAACCTGACCAAGTTTTCCTGTTGATTTCAGCAAGGCCTAAATTCCAGACTGAACATATAATAAAGGAGACAACAGACAGGGAACAGTGGCAACAAAACACCAGGCATAAGCTTACAATAACGAGCAATGGTATGTGTATTAGAAAGAAGTCGAGATCAAGATACATTTATCCTGCTAAAAGACCTGTTTTTTGTATGACTGCACTCAGTTTCTGAACCACCCTTTACCAAGCTTCTTACAGAAGAGAGGAGACAAGTATTCTGTCTTCTCATACTACAGCTTGTTAGTAACAGCCACAGCTTGCATTAAGATACGAGGGCTGTTTCCACCAAAAAGTTTGAGTTATTTGAAATAAGCCAGTGATAACTGCTTCCTACTACAGGATAGCTAGGAACTACCTCCCTGCTCAAGCACAGGATATAGCTTACAAACTTGCCAAACTAAGGCCTGGTTTACTGTTATGATTTTTAAAGAACATATTTCATTCTGTGATGTTACAGATGCAAGCGTGAAAAGCTGCATTTAACCTTCCATCTGAAATAGCTAATTTAAAGAGAAATAGTGAACATTCAGTTTAACAAACAAATCTCAAGGATTTGAACTCTTCTCCTGCATAAAAATACAAACAAAAGAAAACAGAAAAGGGAACCTTCTGCACAAGCCAAAAGAGTTAACAAAATATCTGACTTCCTGGGCTCTGACATCAGTTTGTTTTGAACACCAGGGCTAGCTAGAACATCAAAACATACATAGACATACTGTTTATTCTAAGTGCTAGAATTACAACCCTGTTTTTAACCCATCAGCAACTTGCTACATCTATCCATTCTGTGTTTGAATTGCTTACAAATTCAATCCAACCAGTAGCAATGCTATCCTCATTCATAAGTCACACTGCCAAAACTACAGATTTATTTATTACTAGACAAGTCAAGCCACGACACTAAGGTAAACAAGGCGATATAAAGCATTACTTGCTAACATCATGACAGATGTCACAGGATGCAATTACTTTTATGTGTGATTAAAAATGTGAGCGTCCATATTCCAACTATTCAAGTTCTTAAACACTTCAAAAACTCCCCTCCCCTCATAAAAAAGATATGATTTATGAATCATATGCAGTAAAAATTAAGCTCTCTGCTGTAATTGCTTTAAGACAACTATTATTTGTAAGAAAGCCTCAGAGTTCCATTTATGAAGGGCAGAGTAATTCAGAATTTATGAACTTGACTACAGAAGCAACATCTATCTGTGGGTAACAAAGCTTCCACAAACACCTTCTTGAATTAAGGCGAGTTAAACACAACTTTCAGTCACACCTCCTCCTGCCCCTCCATCTGACCTGTGACTATCCTGATGGCATGGCAATTTCTTCAGAAATATATCACACAGGACCTAATCTGGGAACGTATGGTCTTGCATCTCCTCAGCTTCTGCCTGAAAAACACATATTTGGATAACAGTGTTGTTTACCTGGTCTTCCCAGAATTATATATAAAAACACAACACAAATCCACAAAATGAAGACCAAGGAATAAGAACCCCCACAGCACTTTTGGAACCCATAGGGCAGTTGAGAATCATAGTTATGACTAGAATATAAAGTAGTTGTAATTACAATTTTCTTACTGCTAGAAATCTTTTGGTAATCACTACAGGAACAACCTTAGTGTTAAATTTCACAGAAGGAATGGGTTAAAGTGATAGGAAAAAACAGTTCTTGCACACAGCCCACCAGTTTCATGGCTGAACACATACAATATGTAAAGGTGGAAAGCTAACAAGAAGACTTCAGAAAAAGCAGCATAAAGTTCCTTTTTGTAATTT
Source organism: Anser anser (assembly GCF_964211835.1). NCBI lineage: Eukaryota > Metazoa > Chordata > Aves > Anseriformes > Anatidae > Anser > Anser anser. The sequence continues at coordinate 117,374,968 of NC_139722.1, read as the reverse complement.
ATCAGCAACAGCACAGTCCATAACTGTCGAGCTCCTTTCTGCTAAGATACGTACTTCACACCACCAGTAATTTAGCAGTGATCTTTATTTACATCATTTGAGATTTTCTGCATGATCTTGCCCTATGTCCTACATTATTACTATTAGGGAAGGCAACTATACTGAAGGTAGTTTTCCTGTATTAAGATGAGCTTGGTGTTGCTAGGCTAAGCATTGTTTTAATGACTTGGTTTTGACAAGCTTTCTCTTTGGTGATTCTCTACCAGTGAGGAAGTGCCTGTTCAAATTGGAAACATAACACATCATTGCTCAATATTGAGTATTAATCATGTGAAATGCCTTCCTTTTTTGGACTGTGATCTCAAAAGCTGCCTCAGCTAAAGAAACGAGTGCACTGGGGAACAAATAACCTACTGAGAAGGTATAATTCTTAAATTCAGTTCTGAACTATTCCACATACTTCACAATTTCATAATCTCACATGGCATTGCAGAGCTAGTAGATTAGTTCATTTAACATAACAGAATAAGCTCCCAGCATGAATATATATAAACCTATTAACAGACCCTTAGTTGAAAGGGTTAGCTCCCACATAAACCTACCAGCTCCTTAAACTCCTTTCTAGAAGTTAATTGATTTTTAAAGAAGCATGAAGCTTTATTTGAAGGCAAACTTTAACATACTGGCAGCAAGCGCTCAAAACATTATATATGCTGTCATCTATAATTCAAGGAAAGTTAAGTAAATTGTAGAGATTTTTTTAAGTCACCGGTGTTCTCTGATAAAACTTCAGCATTCACATAGAAAAAAAATCAGAAAAAAGGTTTATTAAGCTAGTGCTGTAATTATCCATTCACTTAACAAATATTGAAATGTTTTTGCCAATGACAACAGTTTTAGAATAATAAAGTAGGAAAAAATTAAAGATTTATGTAACTTGAAGTAATGAATTTAGTGTTACTGAATTCTTCATTTTATGTCTGCACGAATTACTCTACAAGACAGACATTTTGTGGACAAGTGGTCCCACAGGAAGCCACCTTCTCTGTTATTATCCTCAGCATGCTATGGCCAAGCATTTCTTTCTATACTCCTTTCCATTCTGCTATTTTTTTATTATTTTTATTTTTTATAAAGCCATGGAGAACTTATCGTAGCAGGTTCAACCACAAGCTTCTTAGAGCCTGTAGACAAAAAACAAACAGTAATTGAGAGGCTTATATTTCACATGCTAGGAGCTCAGGCTATTAGGGCAGACCACCTGAAACCATAACTGATACAGAACACATACATGTTGACAAAAGGACACAGACCCTTCTATGTCTCTCCATTTTCCAATTCAATTTTGTAACTCCTATTTTAATAACTCAGTGAGGAATCAAAGGGCTTATTTTCATTGAGCTAATTTATTAACTTCTATGAGTGCCATTTTATTTTACAGGTTGCAATAATCTATTATGTAAGAGTGTAGTTTAGCAAACAACACTAGTAGCAAAAATTAACACCTATATACCCCATTTAATACTCTGGGGCAGTTAGTCTCCAAGACTGCTAAAGAAAACATACACCTTTCCAAAAAAAAACCAAACTAGTACTCCCAAATCTCTACTGTGGTTCCACTTTGGAGAAAAAATAAGCACAGAAAAAAAAGAGCAAAAGCAAAAGGTACCAGCACAGTTTCTCAAGACAACTGCAAGATTAGTTTTTCAGTTCAGGAAAAAAAAATGAGGATGACTTTAGAAGACTTTTTGTGAGCAAAATTCAGCATTTCTAAGAGGATAGACTTCCTTGTGAAGTCTCAAGCTGAACACACAGAAGAAAGTACAAATCACTTTAAAAAACCTGTGCAAATGAACTTAAGCATAAACTTTCCCTGCCTTCCAACTGGCCATAGCTCTGGTGAATAACATCTCAGAGTGCTATGTAGGAAGTTTCCTTTAGTTTCTACCAAGAGAATATGGTATCCTACAAACTGAAAGTACATCTATAAACAGTTCCACTGACAGTATATTGGTGTCCCAGGACTATCATCAAAAGGAAAGCTTTACTTTAGACTAGGTGGTAAGAAATGCAATGCTTTTTCCTAGGATAAATATTTCACAATTATCCTCCCCCCAGAAATTAGACCTTTTTGTAAGAACTCTAGAACCCTCCAGATAAGGTTTTGAAACATGTATGCAGATACCAAGTACTTTCACTGAATGCACGTTGTAATACAGCACATTTGTTTGTACAACAGAACTCACACGAGGCTGTTTTTTGATACTAAAGGTGCTAAGTTCATTCCTGCACTCCTTTTGGTAACAGCAAGATGTGCAACCACAGCTGCTGAACCTGCATTACCCCTGAGAACCCAGTCTGTGCCCTAAGATCACCCCATTCATTCCCCACATGTGGCAGAAGAGTGCTCCTTGTTCAGTTAAACCCTTCTCTCTCCTCTGCACCAGGCAGCCGTGCCCAAAGCAGGCTGTGGGGCGCAGAGATGCCGCAGAGAGCCGGACACCCCCAGATACATGGCCTGATGGTGGGGATGAAACCCCCTTCATCCTCCAGAGGCCTTACGGCAGGATAGGGGCCAGCCAGGGGGTGCCTGAGGCAGCACCCTATGCCCTCAGAGCCCAGCCTGTCCCCTGCCGCCAGCCTGGGCCCACCTCCCTCGGAGGGGCTCCCTCTGACGTGCGGAAAACAGACTCCACAACCAGTGAGATTGTAAAGCATATATGTTTATTCAGCGCTGGGCAGCACAGGGGGCAGTCCCACCAAACTCATGCGCACCCCAACGTAGCAACTTGCCTTGGTTATATGCAGTAAAGAGTTACGCATGCATGAAGTTTCCCAATACGCCTATACGTATGCATAACCAATCCCCGCTTCGCATTAAAATTAGTTTCAAGAAGTCATTTCCATAAGCTCCACCCATCCGCGTTTGTGCAGTGTCTCCCAGTGGTAGTCACGGGGGGGTCGTAGGGATGAAGGCTGATGACTCTTCTTCATCACCTCCTGCCTTTGTGCAGACTCAGCTGCTCCTTGGCTCTTGTCCAAACCACAGGGTTGGTCTCAGCCGGTTCTTGAGACAGGTTCCCCGTTTTTGTCAGGAACTATCCTTTGTGAGGGGCCCCAAGACTTCGTGTTTCAGTTAATTTGCACAATAGTTAGCAAAGACATTAAGCAACACCTACTAGTTCAATACAACAATCTAGGTATTCGTTAATCAGCATACTATCTACTAAGATTCTCCTAACTCTTTCTCTCAGTACCCCCTTTTCTAAAAAGTTAGTAAATTCTTTTACTACCTCTAATCTTAACACAGTGTTTCCCTATCTAATATCCTTTCAAGATATTTGTTAGACTCAAGTTTCTGTCTTAGTTGGTTCTTTTTCCATTCACTGTAGAATCTCCTGTACTCTTAAAACACCGTAAGGTACATCGGATCACCATGCAAAGAACCATGGACAAAACTATGACCACGATTATTGTGATAAACAACTGCTTCAGCCATGTTAGGTTTGGCAACCAGGAATTCAATTTTCTACCAAGTCTGTAAATCCCCAGGATGTATCATCCTGGGCTACTGCATGCAAAATTTTATTCTTTTCCCAAATCTTCTCCAGGTCGGTCTCAATCTGTTTTCGTTTGTTTACATATGCATAGCAAGTTTGGTTTATGACTGTACATAATCCTCCCTCTTTGGCTAAAAGCATATCTAATCCCATCCTATTCTGAAGCACTACTTTGTGTAAGGAAGAAATTTCTTCCTGCAATGCCGAAAGAGCATCAGCTGTGGCATTTTCAATAATTTCCAACGTGGCTGAGATATTTACAATAGCTTTTTCTAATTCACTTACACCCAGGGACAGAATTAACCACCTTACAAAACCATGAAATCCCGTAGGCCTCATCATGAGAGGGTTATCCAGAGTGGTACGTGTTCGTCTCCATCAAGTTTGGACTATTCCTGGAGGTGGTCCAGTGAATATATCCCCTCGAGGACTGAAGTAGTCCCCTATACAATGACCCTTCCAATTTGAGGGCAAGCTTTTTCTAGCATGCCCATCTCCACATAACCAATAGAATCCTATTTGTAACTTGCAGGTTTGCGTGAGAGGATTGAGGCCTGAGTTCATATTATCTTTTTTATCGGCACATATTGTGACTTTTGCACCATAACCTCTAATTTTAGTAAGATTAAAAGCTCCTACATATTCTGCCATACTGCAGTTGTCGGGTTCCTGGGCTAAATGGCTAAGTGGACGTGTACCTACACATGGGGAACTATCATTTAAACATCTGGTGTATATATTAACATTCTCACATGGGAGTAGTTCAAATCTTTCCTCTAGATGTTTATGAGCATCATTGCCAAATGGACATGTTCCATTTTTTGGGTGCGCAAAGGTCAATGTCCAATCCATACTGGGTATACCCCGTACTGGGAATTCTAGGTTGCCTTTAGGCAGCAGCGTGCACGCCCAACAGTCAGAAAGGTTGAAACTATCACTCCACTGCCTGGGTGAGTTTCACATAGGTATTGTGCTCCCACTGTTCAGTTTCCTTTGTCAACGATACCATTAAGACCGTGAAAAATGTAACTTTCCTGGTTGCACCTGAGTAACCTTCCACGGGGTCTTGGGTGTCTTTTTTACTCTGGTGGTCTGCTCCTTGATTCTGTGAAAGAGGTATGGAGTACCTGGAATGGTCCTTCCCACTGTGGTTCCAAAGTCTTTTCAGCAAGAGACTTCACATACACATAATCTCCAGGTTGTATATTGTGCACTGGTCCATCCAGCCCTCTACCCCAAGTCCCATTGACGTGCTTTCCAATTTTGTTGAGCTGTTTACCTAATGCCACCATAAAGAAGGTCATAATTTCATCCCCAGCTTGCATGGATATTCCTCTCTGTATTCCGTAGGGTTGTCCGTATAAGATTTCAAAGTGGCTTAGTCTCTCCTTCGCCCTTGGTCTAGTTCATATATGTAAAAGAGCTAAAGGAAAAGACTGGAGGCCGGGCCAAATTTGCTTCTTGTTCCAATTTCACAATTTGCTGTTTGACTAAGTGGTTCATTTTTTCTACTTGGCCACTCGACTGAGGGCGATATGGGGTATGAAGTTGCCAGTCTATACCCAAATGGCGGCTAATTTATTGTACCATTTTTGAGATAAAGTGTGGTCCTCTGTCAGAGGATATAGCTGCTGTAATCCCAAAACATGGTATTATCTCTTGTAGTAATATTTTAGTTACCTCCTGAGCCTTGGCTGTTCTGGTTGGGAATGCTTCTGGCCATCCTCAAAAGGTGTCAGTTAATACCAATAAATATTGATACCCCCCTTTTCTTGGGAGTTCTGTGAAATCAATCTACCATTGTTGTCTGGGCCCATTACCTTTTCCAATTTGGACCATTTCTGGCTTGGGGGTATTCTTGGGATTAGTCTGGAGGCAAAGATCACATTGCTGAGTTACCTGTCTCACTGTAGTGTATAGATTTCTGGCCACAATTTCTCTGATTAGATGTTTATACAGGGCCTCTGCTCCCCAGTGCCTCTTCCTATATTATTCTCTACCAAATGCCATATTAGGCAGGAAAGAATAATTAGCTTTCCTTGTGGGGTGAGAGTCCACCCTTCTTCGTTATATGACCCTTCTAAATCTGAGATGAGTTTCTGACCCTCTTTAGTGTATTCTGGCGTACCTTCTAGGGAAATTCGTCCATCAGGGATCAAAGCCCCTTCTGTATTTACCTCAGTTTTAGCTACTTGTTTTGCCTCTCTGTCTGCCAGCTCACTTCCTCTTTCCAATTCTGAGCTCACTCTCTGGTGTGCCTTAATGTGCATAATCGCCACTTTCTCAGGGAGTTGGACTGCCTCTAACAGTTTCAGGACCTCTTCTGCATGCTTTATGTTTTTGCCCTGAGAGTTTAATAATCCTCTTTCCTTCCAGATTGCTCCTTGTGCACGTACGACCCTGAAGGCATACTTTGAGTCTGTATAGATGTTCACAGTTTTGCCTTGGGCAAATTCCAAGGCACGAGTCAGAGCAATTATTTCCGCCTTCTGTGCAGAAGTATTCATGGGCAGAGGCTTTGACTCCATTAGTTCTTGGCTGGTGGTGATGGCATATCCTGCATGCCTCCTTACCACTCAGAACATAGCTGCTTCCATCCGTAAACCAGTTCTCCCCATCTTCCATAGGACTGTCTCTCAGGTCCAGACGGCTTGCATATGTTGCTTCAATAGTCTCCAAGCAGTCATGATGCAGTGGTTCTCCTGTGTTTCCACTGAGGAAAGAAGCTGGGTTGACAATGTTAGTGACTACAATCTCCACATCATCCTGTTCTACCAGTATAGCCTGATATCTCAGGAATCTTTGAGAAGATAGCCTATGTCCACCTTTTGCTTCTAGTACTGTGGATACTGTGTGGGGCACTAGGACAGTCATTTTCTGACCCAGGGTAAATTTTCAGGCTTCTTGTATGTTCAATATTACTGCTGTGACTGCTCATAAGCATCCAGGCCAACCCTTTACAGTTGCATCAAGTTGCTTGGAAAAGTAGGCAACTGCTCATCTATATGGGCCCGGATCTTGTGCTAATATTCCCAAAGCAATCCCCTGCTTCTCATGGGAGAAAAGAAAAAATGGCTTACATTGGGAAGCCCTAAGACCAGGGCCGACACCAAAGCCTTCTTCAGACTCAAAGGCTTGCGTGGTCTCCTTGTCCCATTTAAGGTGTTTCTGATCAGTGGTTGTTAGTGCATATAGTGGTTTAACAAGCAGTCCATAGCTACAGATCTACAGTCGACACCACCCAGTCATTCCCAAGAAAGTCCATAACTCCTTTACTGTCTGGGGTCTCTGAGTTTGCCATATTGCCTCTTTACAGGCCTGTCCCAAAGTTCTTTGTCCAGCACTAATTTCATAGCCCAAATAAATCACCTTACGCAGTATTACCTGAGCCTTCTTCCGGGATACTCAGTAGCCTTGGAGTCCCAAGAAATTTAGCAGACTCACCGTCCAGCCATACAGCCACCCTCCATCTTGGTAGCAATCAGGATATCACCCACATATTGCAATAGCTTCCCTTCCTCAGATGGGGCTTCTCAAGATTCCAGGTCTTTTGCGAGTTGATTACCAAATATGGTAGGGCTGTTCTTAAATCCTTGTGGCAACACCGTCCAAGTGAGCTGAGTCTTACGTCCACTTTCAGGATTTTCCCATTCAAATGCAAATGTTTTGTGGCTGGCTTCATGCAGAGAGAGGCAAAAAAAGGCATCCTTCAGGTCTAAAACAGTAAACCAGGTTAGTTCAGGTGTCAATACAGTTAACAAGGTATACATATTCGCTACTACTGTGTGAAGGTCTTCAGTGATCTTATTTACAGCTCATAGGTCCTGGACCACCTGATACGACCCATCAAGTTTACAAACAGGTAATATGGGGGTGTTGAAATCAGACTCACATTCTTTCAATAATCCAAATTGTAAAAATTTTCCTATTACTGGCCGAATTCCTTCCCTATCTTCCTTCTTTAGAGGGTATTGTTTAACTCTTACCGGTTGTTGACCTTCCTTGAATTTAACCTCAAGAGGTGGAGCATTCTTTGCCTTTCTGGGTACATCAGTGGCCCATACCCCAGGATATACTTGGTCTAGAATCTCTTTGCTGATTTTTCCTTCGGTGGGAAGGCTAGTTAGGGATAGACTCAAAATTTGAATGTACTGCTGATCTTTTACCTTCAGAGTAATTTCCCCTTTTTCAGAGGTAATCTTTGCACCCAGTTGTCTCAACAAATCTCTCCCCGGAAGGGCTTTTGGGGAGATGGGCATATACAGAAATTTGTGGGTGCCCCCATTGTTTTCCCAATTTGTATTTTAGAGGCTCACAGAAATATGCCTTTTCACTTTGGCCAGTTGCCCCTTTCACCATGATATAGTAATTTCCCAGGGGCATCAAGGCCCGAATCAAAACTGAATATGTTGCCCCCGTGTCAACCAAAAATTCTATTTCTTGTTGTTTCTTCCCTAGCTTCATTATAACCAGTGGATCTGCTAGGGTAGATTCCTGAGGTCCCCCTCAGTCTTCCTTCTCATGGGCTACTATTCTCTCCGTCTGGTAGCTTCAACCCCTTTCTTCGTTTCTTGGACATTCCTTTTTCCAGTGACCAAACTTCTTACACAAAGCACATTGATCCTTGCCTAATTGGGACTGTTCTCATCTAGGCCTCCTTTCCTTCTCTTCCCTGACAACCGCCACCAGTCTCATTTGCCCTTGTCTATATCCTTCCTCTCTATTACTAAATACTCTCCATGCTTCAGCCAGCAACACTTCCAGATTTCTACTTTCTGTAGGACGCAACTTCTGGAGCTTGCGCCTGATGTCCCCTGTGGACTGACCCAAAAACAGGGAGGTTAATTGTTGTATTCCTACCTCTGACCCAGGATCCAGTGGTGTGCTACAGCATATTACATCCCTCTGTCAATCCAGAAATTCGGACAGGGACTTAGAAGGACTCTGTTTAACCGCATATAAAGCTGACCAGTTTATGTTTTTGGGGATGGCCTTCTCCATTCCCTTTGAAATCCACTCCTGATATTCCTTCAATTTTTCCATATACACAGATCTATTAACATCCCACTTTGGGTCTTGGAAAGCAAAGTATTCCTTAACGTCCCCTCCTGTAATCCTATAATGGTTTTCAGCCAAATTCCCTGCTGTTTTGAAAATCAGTTGCTTCTCTGTCTCGGTCATGTACTCATTAATAATAACTGTATGTCCTTCCAGTCAGGGTTATGCTGTTTTACAATGAACTGGAAATGTTTGGTTACACTTATCGGATCACTCCTGTAATCCTTCGCAACCCTTTGCCATTCCCCTAAATCAGTGGTGAAAAAAGGTACTTTGATCAGCATCATCCCACCATTAGGCTCTATCGCCTCTCGGAGAGGTGTTTGTAAGACTACGGGGGCAGATTTCTTCCTAGCACGGGAAGATACATGACTGTCCAGGGGAGCGGATGTTCCATCCGAGTCTACACCCTGTTCCTGTGGTCGAGGGGGAGGCTTAAACAAATCCATTAGATCTTGCTCTGGTGCCTGATGAATTTTATCTGCTTTAGTACACCTTTGTCCAATACTGCATGCCGAGCAACACCGCCTCAGTTTACCTCTAAGCTCTTTCTCTAAGCCCTCCTTCCATACGAGGACTATACTGCATGCCAGACATCTCTGCGTGATTTACCAGCTGCCTTGGCCACGCATACGACTTACAGGCCCTTCTTATAACACATACCGTTTTATCCACGCCTTCAGGAGGTCGTTCTCTGCTCCCATGGCGAGCAGCTGGCTGCAGAGGCTCCTCCAAGGAAAATGCTCAGGGGGAACCCAGGGGCGTCCGCTCCACAGTCGATCCCACGGTCAAGCAAAGAACCTCCTGGCTGGCTCACCAAACTGACATGCGGAAAACGGACTCCACAATCAGTGAGATGTAAAGTAGGTATGTTTATTCAGTGCTGGACAGCACAGGGGGGTAGTCCCACCAAAGTTGTGCGCACCCCAACACAGCAACTCGCCTCGGTTATATGCAGTAAAGAGTTACGCATGCATGAAGTTTCCCAATACGCCTATACGTATGCATAACCAATCCCCGCTTCGTATTAAAATTAGTTTCAAGAAGTCATTTCCATAAGCTCCTCCCATCCGCGTTTGTGCAGTGTCTCCCAGTGGTGGTCACCGGGGGCCGTGGGGATGAAGGCTGATGACTCTTCTTCATCACCTCCTGCCTTTGTGCAGACTCAGCTGCTCCTTGGCTCTTGTCCAAACCACAGGGTTGGTCTCAGCGGGTTCTTGAGACAGGTTCCCTGTTTTAGTCAGGAACCATCCTTTGTGAGGGGCCCCAAGACTTCGTGTTTCAGTTAATTTGCACAGTAGGTAGCAAAAGACGTTAAGCAACACCTACTAGTTCAATGCAACAACCTAGGTGGTCGTTAGTCAGCATCCTATCTACTAAGACTCTCTTAACTCCCTCTCTCACCTCACAGGAGCTCCCTCACAGGATCTCACCTCAGATGCAGCTCCCCTCACAGGGGCTCCCCTCTCTCCCCTCACAGGAGCCGACCCCCTCCACCCGCACCTCCCGAGGCGCGAACCCACCGCCGAACGGCCGGCCGCCAAGAACCCCACGCGCCGCGCACGTCACACTGAGCCGCCGACCAATCACTACGTGCCGGTACCTGCGCCCGCCGTTTGTGAACTGGAGGCGGGCCCGGCGTTGAGCGACAGCTCGGCTCGGCCACTCAGCGTGCAGCGGCTCGCCCCCCTCTCCTTCCCCCACTCCCGCTCGCTCCCCCCGCCCCTCCGCGGCTCAGCGCCGGACGGACAGCCGTGCCGACCAATGAGCGCGGAGGCCGCTGGCGCGGCGGCCCGTCGGGGGACCAATGGGAGCGGCCGCTGGGCGGAGGCCCGAGGTTTCCAAACGCTCCGCGGCGCCATGGGCCGCAAACTCAACCGAGATGGAATCTCCCGGTCTGAACCGGTTTGAGCCGGTTCCGCGCCTGTGGCACTAGGAGGGGGAGCCGCGCCGCGCTCAGTCCCTGCCGCCGCCGCCGCCGCCTCGGCCGCCGTGCGTGCGACCTGCTCACAGGGGGAGCCCGCGGGGGGGAGCCGCCGGGGGGCGAAGTTCGCTGCGAGCCGGGGGGCGGGCGGCGGGGATGGGGCTGCCCTGAGCGCCCGCCGGGCTGAGGGGAGGGCGGCGGCAGCGGGACCAGCGGCAGCCCCCGGTCGCCAGCACCGCCGGCACTGCGGGGCCCGGGGCAGCCGGCGGCGGGGCAGGGAGCCGGAGCCAGAGCCGGCGGGGCCCCGCGGAAGGTAGAAGCGGCCCAGGGGGGCTCGGCGGCGGCGGGGCGCCCTCACGGCCCCTCACGGCCCCGGGGACCGAGCGGAGAGGCGGCCGCGCACCTTCCCCTTGATTTTTTAATTCACTTCGGGGATCGTTTTTTTTTTTTTATCGTCATTATTATTTCTTTTTTTTTTTTTTTTTTTTCCCTCGGCGTGTGGTTAGAAACTTGGCTCACCTTCCCCCCCTCCCTCCCCCCTTACTTTCCGAAGGAGGAGGCTGCGAGGATCACGGAGGTGAGGGCGCGGAGCGGGCCGGGGGCGGAGGGAGGGCCGTGAGGAGCCCCCGAGGGCTGGGGGCCAAACCGGGGGGGGTGTGAGGGGGGTATTGGGGCCCGGGGCGGCGAGCACGGGGGGCCCCAGGCCGGGAGCGGGGCCGCGGTGGTAGGCTTGGGGAGCTGGGGGGGACCTGGGGGGGGGGCTTGGCCTCGTTACGAGGGGGGCGATCGGGCCGGGGTTGGGTCCGTGCGGGGGGGAGAGCCGGGCCCTAATCTGTAAATTATTAGGAGTGGAAGTTTCCAGAAATATTTTTGTGTGTCTGTGCAGCAGTATTGAAACGTCCGCCCGCGTCACGTGGGGGCCCTGTATAGAGCGCAGGGCTGGAGCGGAGGCAGGCAGGGAGAGAGGGAGGGAGGGAGGGGAGACAGGCAGGGAGGGAAGGAGGCCGGCAGGGAGGGAAGGAGGGGCCCCGCCGCCAGCCACCCGGCCCCGGGCCCCCACCGGAGCGAGCCCGGGGCCAGGCGGCCCCGCAGGAGGAGGGCGGCAGGGCCTGGGCACAGCCTGGGCACCGCGGGGGGTCGATCCCCCCCCCGTGTGCTCCGTGGGGCAGGGAGGGAAGGGATGGGTGCTTTGCCATCCCCGCCGTGCCAGATGCTCTGCTGACCAGCGTGGGGCTGGAGGAACGTCCGAAAGATGCAAGGAAATGGTTGAAGGAGGGTGCCTCCCTCCCCTCTGGTGCTGGGATGGCGTGCGTAGGGCAGAGCGGCTCACCCAGGGTGTCCTAATGGCTGCCCCCCGAAGCTCTAGGTACCTGCAGTGGAGGTATGCCTCGGGCTCAGTCTCACTACTACGAATCAATGGTTTCGTTCCTGAGCGGTTTCGTTCCTGAGCTCAGCATGCTTAAATGAATCGGGTGTGTCTTAAGCAGCTAATTGTTGTTTTAAACTGAGGGTCCAGGGTCATGGAGAGTTGGGATAACTATGTAAACAGTTCTCTGCAAATTCAGTTCGTTTGACCTTCGGTAGATGTCATGTTCTTGCTGTGTTGTAGTTTAGTTTTTTTTAACTTTGTTTCTGTTACCCCACTTATTGCTAGTGTTGAAGAATTGATGGTGGTGGTGGTGGTTAGAGGTGAGGTTTAAAACTGCTCGCATTCAGGCATGACGGGGAAAGTGTAGGAGCATGGTATGCCAAAGGCTGTGAGCTTTGTGTGGGTACAGTGCTGGGAGCAGGAGATCAGGTTGGTTGCCGTTGGTATTGACCACAAAGCCGCCATTTCTGTATTTCAGTTTGCAAGCAGGCAGGTCATTTTGAAGATAATGCTGGGAGTGGCAAAGAGCCCTATTCAAAACATTTCCTTTTTGCCTCCATGTGGTTAATAACTTCTGCTTGTCACGTGGCTGCTCGTTTGTCTTCTTAGGGCTGCGTATAAACCACTGAAGGGGGCTCAAATCTAAAATGAGTGGCCCTACCCAAGGAATCACAGATTTAAAACATTCCTCATGGTCTGAGGGCTGCTTTCTCAGCTCCCGCTTCAGCCATGGAGTGCAGATGCAAAAGGAGAGGGGCGTGCCTGCGAGTACGCGCGTCTGGTGGGAGCGATTGCTCTCTACGCTGCAGAGCGTATTAATTGGCTAGATTTCCTCCTTCGAGTGCTGCTTGCTGCCCCTCTGCCAGGTGAAGTCTTGAAGTGTCCTTTTAAGTTAGAAGAAGGAAATTGGCTTTCCCTGCTGTTTTGTTCCTCGCTTCCATACTTAGTGATTCCCAAAATTTTCAGAGTTGGGTGGAGGACAGATGCAGGGTTTAATTAATTTTGGTTTCTATTTGATGTTTATTTCCTCGTATTTTTCCAGGGAGATGCTGTAAAAAGCCTGACTGGATGATGCCATGGACCCCTCAAAATGATTACATTAGTGCAATAATACTAATTGCACGAGTTATTTATCCAAAAAATTACTAAAAGTTTTTTTTTTTCAGTTAATATAATTCTAAATAGAAGCAGACAAAACTGCTTGATACTACTTGCAAATGTACATTCTAAACAAAAGATTTTCCCTGTCTGCATGTTACTGTAGGACTTTCACTTAATTAGCAACTGCATGGGTTGAGTCACAGGTTTGTCTTGCTCTTCACTTCTAAGCATAAGACTTAAATATGTAAGGGATGAAATGAATTCTTATTTCCCCATGAAGCTATTCAGTCAGAGCAGAACTTTTAGGTTGCCCTAAAGAAGGGGTGGGCTGGGTAGGTTGATTTCTGTTGTTTTCCATGTGAATGCAGTTTGTTTCCAGAAGAGATTGATTGTATCTCTTTGAATACGCTGATAGTGCTACTGTAACTTCTTGAATGACTTTTTGAATGACCTTACAGTTTTCCAAACTTCGGAGTATTTCTCAAATGAGTGGTTCAGTGTGAAATTTGTATTTTTATGGAAGGCTCTGAAAAGGAGGGGGAACCTCAGAGAACTGTAGATAAGAGGGTAGGAATGTGTTACAGTTACTGTGTGAAGAGGGGAATAAACTTCAGCTATTCCCAACAGGGGTCTGGTTTAAAAGGAGTGGAGTGTAGCTTCTGATCCGCACTTCCTTGGGTTTTGGCTTGTCTTGTTGTTTGGGGGTACCTTCATCTTGTACCAGTTTCTGGTTCGTAAGCATCTTAATGTGCGTGGTTGCACGTGCTCCACCTAATTTCATTTGCAAAATGTTGAGGCTGCTAGTTCTAAGGCAAGGAGTTGGTGTGTTATGGGACCTGAAACCTCCAGCAGGCTTTTCCATTCCAGTGTGAAGTTCTCTAAGGTGGTATGCTGAATTAACTGTCACCTTACTTCATCTTGAAATGCTTTCAAACAGGCAACTGTCTTAATTTCAATGGCAATGTCTTGCTTGTATGTAGATAATGTGAGCTCTTTATTCAAGTGTATGAAAAATGACCTCTGTGGCTAACTTCTTACCAAGTTTGTAGATTGTTTCACTTCCGTAACTGGTTGTTTAAAAAGCTTTCAGAGCCAGATGTGCATGTTGGCCTTGAAAGCTTAAAATTCTACTGAGATTACTAGTACGGGTTTGGGTCGTGTTACAGAATCATGGAATGGTTGTTACTGGGTATTTCTACCAGCAAACTTACTGGTTTACAAATATTCAGGGAACTGTAGGGGCTGCTGCCTGCTTGGAAAGAAGTTGCTCAGCTTGCTTGATAATGTGGCCCATTGATTAGTCAAACTGCTGTTATGGGTTGTGCCTGCTGAACACCCCGAGAATTTGGTTGGGGCAGTAACGTGTGAATTTTACGTATGGGTTTGTCCTTGTGTTTAACAACGGTGGGAGTTCTGTGTATTTAGTGCAGCCTGGTACTACTAATGTAGTTCATCTCAATCAAAGGAGATGTTTAAATTGAAGCAACTACTTTACAACTGCACCTAGTAAGTTCTTATGAATTGATCAAAAAATTCTTTATTTTTCAGTAATCTATGCCAGCAATTATGACAATGTTAGCAGACCATGCAGCTCGTCAGCTGCTGGATTTTAACCAGAAACTGGATATCAATCTTTTGGACAATGTGGTGAACTGCTTGTACCATGGAGAAGGCGCACAGGTAATGTGGACTTTGAACCTATGTGTATGGACTGTGTTTGACCTTATAGCTAAAGTGTTGAGCAAAATTAATTTATTTGAATAAAAATCAGTAATATTAACAGATTTACTCTGCTATTGACTAGAATATCCGTGGTGATTTATGTGCCCTTGTTTAAAACAGGCCTTTATGCCCATTGAAATAACAGAAAAGTGTTAGTTTAATGTGCGTTTTCATTTCTAGCATGCCTTCTGCTATTACAAGAGATGAGCAAGTACAACTTGGTAGGGGTGTTGTTGCTTTCAGCTCACCTTCTGGGCCTTTGTTCATCAGCAAAGTTTGAGTTAATGTTGTGGACAGGATTGTGAAGCCATAAACTCAATATTGGCCTCACTGAAGGATTGTATTTAAGAGAAAAAAGTGTTGTTAGGATATTTATGCTTATAAAAAAGCATATTACATGCATTAAGAGGAGATTTTGTCTTTTTATCTATTTTTTCCCCATTACTGTTCTCTTCTGCATGGATTCTTCTTGTGCTCTTCTCAGGACTTAGTGCAAATTGTGAAATTTGAGTTCAAATCAGGGGAGTGTGTGTGTGTGTCTGTGCGCATATGTTGTCTTGAAAGTGAATTTTATATCGCTTTTATCTAGTTTCCAACTACTTGGGAAAAAAGGCTTAATGTTGAAAGCAAGTATTTCTACAAGGGTGTTGGCATAGATCCTCTTCTGGCGAGTTTTCATTGTCCATGCTTAAGAAATTGGGAGTTTCAGTGTCATGCATCTTACTAAGATACTCTTGCACAACAATAAAAAGTGAATTAAAATGAGACAAAGTAGCTGATGCCTTTCTATTACTTCCTTCCAACTATTGGAGTAAAAAAAAAATACTTGCTTGAACTTGTTTTGTATATCTAAAAAAAGCTTGTGTAAAGCTTTCTAATGTGAATTCCTGCGGGTTCTAAAACCCCATGTTTCTTTTTGGAAATATTTGTATTTTCAGTTTTCCTAAATCCAAGTAGTTATTAGCTGTAGTTTTTTAGATGACTGTCACAAAGTGGCTTGTAGCTTTTGCCTTCGGTAGCATGGACTTCCGAGTGCTTGTTTTGTAAGTGATATGCTTGTTTACTGTACTGACTTACAAAATAGGCGCTGTTTGTAATATTCTTTAGTCTGAATTGACCTTAAAATATAGGAAAGAGATATAAGGGGAGTAGAGGATTAACACTAAATACAGTGATCAAATGGCCATTGTTGTATTGGGAGTAATTGTTTCATACAAGTCAGCTGGGTATAGTTTGGTGTATCTAGAAAATCAATGCAATGAGAAACAAATGCAAGAGGAGGATATTAACTGGCAAAAGGGGATCATGATATAAACTTACAAGTAAATGGACTAATACGTTAAACTTTCATGTAAACCTGGCTTGCTATTTTAGTATTTTCCCAAGGGTACAGATGTTTTTCAGTGAATGTCTGTAAGCTTTTACCTCTTCCAAGAGAAGTTCAAAAGTTCCTGCAGGAAAAAGCACTTCATTGCAGAGTCTGCCAGTTCAGAACATGGCTTAAAAGGTGATGCAAGTAATAGAAATTGAGGAAACTAAAGATTGGAATATTAACAGCATTATGTCTGCAACAGGATATAATAATGTGGAAAAAGGTTTAGGATGCAGTCTGGATAGCCCATGCTGAACTTGCTTTCAAATCCACCTGACTTCTTTCCCATAATTCTTAGCATGTCTCCTTCTGCTTAACTCTTATTGCTGCTTGCAAAACTGTCCGCAGATCTGTGTTAGACAAGTAAAAAGCTTTGTTCTGTCCTTGACTTCTAGATTTTTTTTCTGTTCTTTGCTTTTTTGGTGTACTTTCTGAAAAGAAAGAATGCCCCTAACACAACTGAAGTAGCTTTGGGACAACTCAAATGGATGTTTAGCTGTGTTCATCCCAGACTCTTAATTCCATGGGCCTGTTAGGCATTTGCATGTTCGGAGAGGTTACTTGTTTGCTGACTGACTTTTCTGTAGCAATGATACAGTGAATCTTCGGTCTTGATTAAGCGTTACTGTTTGTATGAAACTATGGGAGCTGATGCCCAGTAGTGTAAGGTATTGGTGGGTATGAGAGTGAATTTCACAAGGCTTGGGAGAAGGATAGTGAGCATATATGTATCTTGTTGGTATGCACGTTTGATCCTGTGATATGTCACTGGTATTAGAAGCATCAAGGAGGGTCAGTATAAAAATGTGCCCAAGTTCAGCATGGCAGTAATACAGTGATTCTTTCCCTCTTGAATTGAACTGCATCAGAACTGCTGGATGTTTTAGCTCTGTGGTACTGTGAGAAAATGGTTATACTGCCTTTTTAAGTCAAAATAGTATCCAGGTGGTACTGCTCCATGTTGAACCTACAGGGACTTGCTAGTCCAAGTCAGTATCAGACTGGGGAATGTTCTGCTGTGCTCAGTTTTCTTCACTAGGGATGTCAGTATTGTATAGATGCCTTTAGACATCATTTTTATGTGCTGTCTTAGCTTTGGATTTTAATTCGGTAAATTCCATACCCAATTTGGCTGTTTCTTGTGTTATATGTGTATTGATTTTGAGTCTTGATGGGGTTTCTGTCTTACTGAACAAGTGTGTTTTTTATACTAGTTGATAATTAGCTCAAGTATGTTCTTGTAGCCAACTAGGGATATGGATAGCTGTAGTAAGGTGTAACTGGTGAAGTTAAAGCTTTATCTGCTTTGTAATTCTGTTGAATTGGCTCTACAATGCAGTGGGAGAGCAAATTAATCTTTGTGAATTGCCACGTAACTTTTTCTGATAACTTTGAAAATGTTCATTCTGTTGAAAGGCAGCGTCTGGTGCTTGTAGGTGATGTAATTTGCTGCAGGATTTGTCAGTACGCTGCATTTTTGGAAATGGCTCACATCATTTGGCTTAAAAAGATTTTTATGGACATCCGAGCCTGAAAAGGATACCTAAAATGAATTCACCTGTTTCAATGCATAATTGCTTCAGATGAGGAGTTTTGGCAAGTTATTGAAGCCATAGTACCTAGTAAAATAATTGGTTATGGCAGTCCCAAGGAGGAACAAACTGTTAACATAACTAGCTGCCATGCTGCCCCCCAGTAAGTAGTTACTGTTTTTTGTAAGCTATTGGATATATCGAGGGATTCCTCACAAGCAGGGATTGGAGAACTTCAGTTCTGTTCGGTGATTCTTCGAAATAAAATCAAAAGTTCATATATCAAGAACTTTGCATCACGGTGCAGTACTCCTTAAAGCTGGTGTCTTACATGAACGCTTCCAGTAGAACTAGAAAGTTTGGGTGCCCTGGAATATAATTTTATCTAGAAGACTTTCTTGGATGGCAGAAAGCTTTTTGCCCTAGTATGTTGTGTGGTTTTCTCACATGTTCATTGCTGGCCTAGAAGAGCTATTCAAGATGGAAGAGGGAAGTAAGTCAATGACCATCTTGCACTAGTGCGTTCCTTGAATTTGATTGTTAAAAGACCTTGACTGACACACACAGACAGAAGGAGGTTTAAGTGACCTGTTGCTTCTGGTTTAATTCTGACTAACTCTTGGATACATGATTTAAAGAAGGTGACATAATATATGAATGTCTTAGCTGATAGTATATTTTTTTCTAAAATAACCCAATGCTAATACTATTTTTTTCCCCAAACTTGTTTATAGCAAAGAATGGCTCAAGAAGTCTTGACTCACTTAAAAGAACATCCCGATGCGTGGACAAGAGTTGATACTATTTTGGAGTTCTCTCAGAACATGAATACCAAAGTAAGCAAATCAACTTTTATTTATTTGGTTTTCCTCTTTCTTCCATTCATAAACTTTGAGGAAGGTATCTCATTTTTAGCCATAGGCTTTCTTGATTCAAACCACATTTTTTTATTGTCTTGTTCCAAAAGATGGCTTTAGAGAAGAACCATAAATGGACAAAATATTTAAATCTCCTCTTCCATTGACAAGTTTTTTTTTCCTTTTAAAAAAAACACAACTAAATTGGAAATAGAATTTTTCTTTTTTTCTAAGGCACATACATGCGTAATGCCAGTTCCAAAGATTGGTATATGTATACATCTGAGTAATGAAAAGTCTCCTAGAGCCACATTTTGTCCTTGGGAAAGTGTTTGGCTGTCTTTGGTGTTAATGAGAGCCATGTGCACATAACTGAGGAGAGAATTTGTCCCTAGGTATATTGAAGACAAAATAGAAACCTTATTAGGCCAAGATTTTGAGCAGTCGATGAAAGTTAAGCACCCCAAACTCTTTGTATTATTAGATTAGTCTTTACTAATATGCAGAACGCATTTGCTTTGTACTGCTATTTGAAATCCGTCCATCATGGTAGAGACTAAAGGGACAGCATTCAGTATTTGTCTACCCTTTTAAAGGCTTTACCAAGATTTCTGCAGTTGGAACAGAAAAGTTGATTGAAATGTGTTTTCACTGTCTTAAGTTTGATGATTACCTTAAGTAATGGACATGCATGTTTTTCTGCTTGATACACACTGTGTTCGAACAGAAAATTATCATGGTTGGATGGTGTCTGAATTCAGGAGGTTTTCATGAAACCAGTTCAAATTTTTTTTTTATTGCTCTAAAGCTCAGGGGAAAACAGCTGAAGGAACTTCCTCAAAGTGCTAACCTATAAGTAACAGTGTTTGCCTGTTTGCTTGCCTGGTAAACTTTGCTTTTTATACTGACAGACATTACTAATGTTTAAGTTGATTTATCAACAGTATTTTTAAAAACTCAAATTTGTCTTGTGAAAAATGAGATGATTAGAGGAACAGAAAGAAAGCAACAGGTAAAGAATTCTTCAATTTACATAAATTGCAAATGATTTGGTGCTAAATTTATGCACTATGACATTTGGCTTTTATGCAATCATATTTTTTCTTTAATTAAAGCTGTTAACACTACCTGATATTAATCATAATGTTCCATTATGTTGATTGCTTGTAATAGGAAGAAAAGGGGTGTCTTCCTGTGCAACTGACACAGCTAGGCTTTGACGGCAGGCCTCCACAAGGTCTACCCTTTTGATTCCCTTTAACTGAATTCTGTTCATCAATTGTTTTTGTTTCTTGGGAGGTGGGAGGGAGGGGATTTGGTGCATAGAATAAGTAATAAGGGTGCCATAGAAATTTCTACCATAGGGATCATTTCATGTTTTTTTCAGTCTTTGCTGTTACCTGTCCCTCATCTTCATAACTGGCAGTGAATCGTTGTTAGATGATTAGAAATAAACTAAGAGCAAATGCATATTGGAATGACTTCTGTTTTGTCCTTGGTTTAAATGCGATTGTGTACTGTTTCACTACCAAATGAAAAGTACACCTCCGATACTTCAGATGGCAAAACTTAAAATTGGCATCAGTGACTTTTTTGGACTCTGTGTATCTTTTTTATCAGGGAAGTACCGAAAATAATTATAACCATCAAATCAAATAAAACTTAAATGGGAAAAAAACAACATGGCCCCTTGCAGTGTGTTCAGGCAGTCTCACAAAACCTTAAAACATGGTATGGCAAGAAAGATGCATAGGTAAAGATTGTATACAGTAACTTTATTACTGTTCCCACTTCATTTCACGTGCAAATATTAGAGAAAAATGAATATTACTAGTGCCGAGGAAAAGATGAGAAGAGATGAACAAGAGGCTAGCTGAGGGCAGAACTGAAATTGTGTGTACAAAAGAATGAGTAGAAACCTAGACAAGATGAACCTCTATGGCTTAAGGTACATGAGACTAAAGTAGATATTTGAGTGCATATGGGGGGGGTAGGTGTGGCAACTTGCATCCCAGGGTGTGTTGGGGGAGACTGAAGATGATTTCTGCCCATAGTTTCTGTCAAGGTTTTCCTCTAAGTTCTGCTTGATCATCTAATGTTGTTATAAAACGAAATAAGGCTTGCCATTCTGATTTTGAGGCTGAATAAGTTGATGGGGGGGGGGGTGGGAAGAATGTGGAAGCAAATATAACATTTTTGGTTAGATGAAAAGGCTATTAGTAGGTGTTCCTGTACAATCTGGAAATAAAACCGTAGTTTTTCCTTCAGGAAAGTTAGCACTGTCTGATTATCAGTGGCCATACTTCCAATGTTGTTAGAGCTTTTCTAAGTATATTTTGTTTCATTAGCCTGAATCAGGTGCAGATGACATCTATGAATCTATGGCAGTGACTGAAATAGCTTCTTGTGAGGCATTTTACTTAAACTGTTTCTGTACATTTTCCTGTATGAACATCCCCCTTGATTTCTTTTAGTTTTTATGTGAGATTGCTGTTGTAAATTTGTAGATTAAAATCTAGCTGATAAACTTTTACTGCTGATAATGAAGAAAAGAACCCTGCCAATTTTCTGTTATTGCGTATTTTTTTTCTCTGTACCCAAGACTTTGGAAGATGACGCTATTCTAAAGACACTATTTTGCAGATGCGGGATCCTCACGTGAAGCTGGTGGGAGCTTGGGTCACAGAGGGAAGCGAAGGGGGAGGGAATGTAGGTTATGTTAAGATGAGAACAGCAAAAATGGTATTAAAATGCAATGTAGTTTGGGACAGCCTACATTGTGTTCTTTTAATTAAGCTGAAGTTTATATGATCCCTTTGGTTGAAATGCTCATGATCCGACTTTGTATAACAACTAACCATTTTAAAGAAGAACTCTTATTCTCAGCCAAACTTTTAACTGTAAAAACGTGAGTTTACCTTTCAGGCATTGATGTGATACTTTTTTCTTCTTCCTAGTCTGCTGCTGTTTAAAGCAAATGCAAAATTCCCTGTCCCCTTTTCTCTGCTGTCTATTCATGCTAATGGGGTTTTACGTATTAAAGTTTTTTGATCACATCAAAATTTTTCCCTGTTACTTTTGAGTTGGCAGTAGGGATAAATGGGCAGAGGGACTGGCCTTACTGATTACCTTGCATATGTAATGTTTTCAGTTAAGAAACTAGGAAGGAATTCCTGAAAGGTAAAAGGATTTCCAAGAACTTAGTCACATTTTTATTGTTCTTTGACTGAGCACAAAAGTTCATCTTTAAATAGTAGAAATAGCTGCCATATTGGGGTGGGTATTGAAATTGAATAAACCTGTGGGTTGTCTTGCTGTTCCTAAAGTAACACACCAGTGAAGTTTCAGAAGTACTTTCTAAAGAAAGTGTCAGAACATGTGATGCTAAGACAAGATTTTTTTTTCCAGCTCTTAGAGGAACGATAGGAAGCTTGAGACCATCCAAGCTGCTAAATATTTTAGGAGCCTGGTTGTGGTAGTACTTGAACATATGAGCAGTCATTTATGATGCAAATTCATATCTGGCTGCTACTTTCTCTTCTCCAGATAGCCAAAATTGTCTGCCAGAGGGCTTTTCTTTTTTCCTTTTTTTTCCTCCTGGTGTGAGCATGATCAAACAGCAGGACTTAGTATAGCAAAAATAAAACAAGAAAAAATGCATGAAACCTCAGTAAATGGGTGAATAGACATATTTAATAAATTTGTTAGTTTAATATTCTTGAAGTCTTAGATATTAAGCGTGAATGTCTGATTGAATGAGAGTCCTGAATGTTAGGTAGTCCTACAGTAACGTACTCACATTTTGCTCTTCTCCAATTTCAGTATTATGGACTGCAAATCTTGGAAAATGTGATAAAAACAAGATGGAAGATTCTTCCGAGGAACCAGTGTGAAGGTAGGGAGAGAATTTTTGCCTTGTCTTCTAACATACATATGCTAATTGAGATTTAGGCCATCGAGTCCCCACGTAAATAACTTTCAAGTTCAAACACAATTAGGCTAGTAGCTTTTTGTAATAAGACATCTGTGTTTCTGGATGATGAAACCATATCTTGCCCCTTTTGCCATAGTGGTTTCAGTAGGATGGCAAGCACCTGAAATTCTAAGTGTCATGGGAAGGTAAAAGGTGTAACTGATACTTTCAAAACGGCATCACTTAACATTGTATTGATTTGTAGGCCAAACTTAATCTGAAGAGGCTTCTGGGGCTAGCTTCTGGCTTTGAAGTGGAGATGTGGATTCTCTGCTTGGCAGTCTTCAGCCTGTCTGGGCTGCATATACAGCCCCACCAGTATGCTCTCATTTTTCTGGTAGACTGCTACCTCTTGTAGCATATGCAGATTTGACTTTTTTGAACTCGTAAGCAGTCACAATTATTTTAAAATAGAAATGGTATGTAAGTAGAGTGTCTTGTTTATTAATGGTCATTCATTCTTTAAGGCTGTGAGGTGCTATGAAGTCTTTTAATTCATATACATGTATGTACAGCTAGACTGTAAATAAACTGCAGTGTAGGGCAAACTCCAGTCTTAGTCACTGCAGTGAATTTGCAAGCCCTAAAACACAGGGTTTTTATTCTTTTTTCCCTTATGGCTTGCAATATGTGCTGAATTTTAGAGGTTTGTTAGTACAGTTACAGTAAACAGAGGTACCTCAGTAGTACAGAATTACTGCACGTTCACAAAGCTTTCTGTCAAGTCATGAAACTTAGCTTTCAGAGCAGTAAGTATAACCACTTTAAATTCTTGACATTTCAAAACTTGAATGTTGTCACCATTCTATACTTGTCTTTTTACTAAGTACTGGCTTTGGAACTCATCAAAGTTATTCCAAATTTCCGTGTTCTGCTGCGAGCCATTTTTAACAGTGTGAAGCTGTGCTTTGAAGTTTTACTGCCAGTACTTAAGTTCTGAAACTATATTGATTAAAATGCACTTGTAAATGTTGATGAAAACAAATGTGGAGAGGGAGGTTTCCACATCTTTGTGGTTATTTTCCTTACCTCACCCCAGTAGGCTGACAGGTATAGTGTAGCTCTTGAAGTCAGAGTTCGGCTTCACATTCATTCTGTTAGTGGCAGCATTAGACTTGTATGAAACAACTTCAGCTGAGGCTTAAATACAGCTTTGTCTTTTTGAGAAGCAAGCTGAGGGGTCACTCTGAAGTTAAGTCTTCTTTGTGCATTTAGTAGAGTATCTTCACTTACTCGTACATCCATGTTCCTGACTAAGAGCACTTTGTTTCAGTGTTTGGAAGTTCTCAAAGATCTTGACTGTTGGAGCAGGGCAGGAAGGCAATAAGGAGTCAGTGGTTTTGAATTAGTTACAAACTCAGCTTACCTAATGTCTGCTGGTGGAAGAAGCTATAGTTGAATAGGAGGAGTAAGAGGTAGACTTGCTTGGTAGTTTGGGGCTGGAAAAATGCCAAATAGAGAATATAATTCAATAATCACAAGTTGTAAAGATACTCAATGCATGCAATAGATGATAATTGGTGGTGGTATGATGAGGATGCTGGCTGTGCTTTGGCACCTGCTATCCCATATGTTCTTCAGGTGCCAAAGTACTGGCTTTACATGACTTCAATGAATTCTGGAGGTGATATATTTGAGTTGGTGTTTTGTACTTGGTGTTTTGCTGTCTGCAGTCAAAGTAATATTGTTTGACTAGTTGCCCTCTGAGAAGATGGC
Organism: Anser anser; assembly: GCF_964211835.1. NCBI lineage: Eukaryota > Metazoa > Chordata > Aves > Anseriformes > Anatidae > Anser > Anser anser. The sequence goes on along the minus strand of NC_139722.1, from coordinate 117,350,784 downwards.
AACATTAGATATACTATATATAGTGTGTGTACATATACACTACACTACATATACGCTATATATATTAGATACAGTACAATGCAAAAAAAAAAATTACTGTTGGAAGTTCTGCAATCATTCAATCATAATTTTAGGAATTCTGTTCTTATTTTGCCTGATTTTTGCACTTCTCAAGATGGCAGAGGAAAAGATTATCCTTCATCCTAACAAATGTGTACCTTTAGTTCAGCCTTTCAAAACATTTGTACTTGTACAGAGCTGAACTGAAATTGTGAAATTGACTTAATTTAGGGGAAATGAATCAGATGGCTTTTACTTGTCTGGTTTCTCCAGTGCATCGATAGAAGAGAAGCCAAGTGTGTACCATGGCATTTGATCCATCTCGGCCTCAATAGTAAAACTATTGGGGGAAAAAAAGATAAAAGTAGCAGTAAACCTATCTTGATTGTTTCATTTCTGGTCTGTGGCCATAGCTGCTGCTGGCTGGTAAAGATTGATGCTGGCTGATACAAGAGAAGTTGCTCTTAAATTCATTCCAGTGGTTTAATTACCTGGGAGCTCAGAAGACTGGTTACACTGAGGCTTCTGACTCCAATATTCCCTATTGTTGGCAGGAATTTCTTATTTAAAGTGTAACTACTAAAATATGGGTTCAGGGAACAGAAACTTAATATAACAAAGTAAAGCTTAGCAGCAAAGCTCTTCATGTATGTTATAAGTCAGTTGATCTCTGATTATGTCTTTATAAAACTTAGTATGCTTGATTTGTATAACAATCATAGCTGATGAACCTTACTTGCCTTATGAGGGAACTAAATCAATTTATTAGAAAATACTGTTTTTCCCTTGTAGCAATAGCAGTGTTTAACAATTGAAGTCAAGAGTAGATCTAACTTGAGCATCAGTGAAATAAGTTACTGAAGCAACCTGTCTGAAGGTTCTTGGAGAAATAAACTTATGTCATAATTATGGAGCCTGAGCCGTAACCTTTCTTCTCAGATTTTTGTAGCTGTACTTGAAGTTGTACATCAGAATGTCTTGTTGGGTCTTGAGGCTAGCCAGGGTGTATCGCTTCTGACTGTGTTGGGAGGTTTTAGCTTCCAGCCTAGAATTCCAAATGCAAGAAGGGAAATGGGCTTTCTTCAGAAGATGTGTTCTTTGTACGTGAACCTCAATTCCTAAATTTACTCTTATTTTTAAATAGCTTTTAGCTTTGAGCTCTTCTGGCCCTGTTGCCTTTTAACTTGTAATAAGTTACTGTATTCCTCAGGTGTTATTGATTTTTTTTATTTTTTTTTTTAAGATTGAGAATTGTAAGCCTTTCTGGAGAGTTCATCTCGTGTGTATACAAATGATGTGGTGTGTGGTTTTCCTTCAAACCTTATTGAGGCTGCTTAAGTACAAGAAAGCTAGGCATATTCCAGAACACCTGATAAGGTGGTGAACTTGCTTATTTCTGGATCATTTTACTATCATTCTACAGAAAAAAAAATCAGTTTGAGGTGATGCTACATTGTTTTAAACACCAGTACTCTGTAAAGTTGGTTGTTTAATAATGAGAAGGATGTCATTTGGGCAAAGTGCTACGGTCTTGATAGGATTTTCTTTCAGTGTGAAAACCTGCCTAGAAATAAAAGCTTCTTGGTCTTACAATTTGGAGATATGTTTCATTAATCCTGCAATGTGAAATGTAATTTTGTTCCTGTGAACAGAGAGAGCTTGTCTGGAGTGTTTTGAGTTGGCATGGATAAGCACTTCCTCATTATGAAACCTGAATTGCTTGTACAACTTTTCTCATTTTCAAATGGAGAAAAAAAAAAACACACTACTGAAGTGTTCAGAGAGATGCAGTTTTATGGCTTGTAGGAAGGTCCTGGAGTTAAGCACAAGGCTTTTGATGCAGTGGAAACTGATGTAGAAGAGATTTTTCAGTGGAGAGATTAGATACCTTAATGGAAATTTCTGGCATACTTACAAAGAGATGTTTTTTGATTGTGTCTGTAATGAAGGGGGATTATATACATGGCACTTCTGGGGGGGGGAGGGGAATGGGCAAGATCTATCCTTTGTGCCTTTTTAAAGAATTTTAATCACTTTTTTATACTTGTACTGAAAAAGCAAATAGTAGTGAACCCAAACAATCCATATCTATTTCACTTCAGAAAGTGTTGCAATTGCCCCTATGCCTGTACCTGTGTAGAAAATCAACTTCCACGTAAGGACTACATGTAATGTTCATCCAGAAGCTTTGTGAAAGGCCTTCAATCAGAGGAGTATGGTTGCAGTGTTCTGCCAATGTCCTTGCTCTGTCCTCCTTTTGTACGTTGCTTACCAGATAATTCTAACAGCAGTGTTAGTCCAGGTCTTCTGACAGCACCCTGGTGTCCAGTCTGCCAGTGGACTGGAACATGGTCTGATGTTGGAGCTAGGCTGATTGTGTAGTTGTCTGCTGTGGGATACAGCTGAGGAGGAACCCCGGCTTTGAGCAAGTACTGGTGCTTCTCTGGCCCTTCAGTGAGTGGGGTTTGGGGAGCTAAGCTGGTGCTAAGATAGCTCAGTTTCAACATTGTTTTGAAACTTCATTGGTAGTTTTCTGCTAGCTGAGCCTACAAACCAGTCCATGAGCAGGAGCTCCGTCTGCTGGTGCCTTCCCAGTGATGGTGGTGGAATGCAGAACAGGGACCTCGCCTTGGTCCAGGTTGTCCTGAGATGAGCGTAGTTGTTATGTCGAATGGTCCTTGAAGGATGTTAAGGGGAGGGGTCTGGACTTGGCCATTGTTCTTGCAATCTTCAGGCCTTGTTAAGGGGCTGCTGTGATTGAAAGGAATCTTCTAGGTTTGTGTGGCTTGTACATGTCCAGCACCTGCCTGTTTAAAGTAACACTTTCCTTAGGTCCTCAAAACACATTGGTTTTAGCAAATATAAGGGACTGTTACCCTCAGTTTCTTGGACTTGTTCCACTGAAAAGCATCAACAAGCATATGTGTTTATTTCTGTCATGGTATAAAGATAAATACCTGTTTCTTCTACTCAGAATTATTTCATCTTTTCTATGGAATGATCATAAAAACCTGAGCTATTAAATATAGAGCAGAAACTATAGTACTTTTTTCTTTGCAGAAAAGGGTAATTATGTAGAAAATGCAACTTATGCCAAAAAAAGCATTAGAGAATTGGATGACTGCTATGTTTGAGGGATTAAGAATACGACTGTTCCCTGGATGGAAGACCTTAGAAGCTTGCAGCATGACATTTGAAAACTAGTGAGCTGTTCAGGTTGTCTGAGCTGTGGTCACAATTTTTTTTTTCAATAGAGAGTTTTTGGAGCTGAGCAACTGTTTCCATTTGCAGATGATCTCACAACCAGATCAACAGTAGCATGGCATTCAAGTTGCAACTGAACAGCGTAATTCTATCAATGCAGCAAGATAGAAAATAGACAGCTTTGGAGTAAGAACAGTGTTCTTAAGAACAACATTCGCTTTCTAGTTCTGTTTTTAGAATGAAAGGAGTTGCAGCAATAGTCTTCCCTCAGTGGTTTGGCAGACTGTTAAAATAGTTTAGCTTCTGGCACTGTAAGCCTCTTTCCATACTATTTTGGGGGCTTTAACATCTCACTTATGAATTACTGTAATGCTTCATCAAACTGTGGTATGTTTTTTTTCTAAAAAGGCCTCGATTGTTAGGTCAGGATCATGATGTCAGACCAAGTCCAGTGCTTGGTAATAACTCTTAATCCAGTGGTTGACAGTGATATGTTTTGTTAATGAGCATGCTTCTAGAGTAGCGTGGGTTGATCCCAGCTGATAATGATGAAAACTTCAATTTGTAGTTGGAACGACCCGTGGGACAGCTACTGTGTACTATGCATCTAATAGCTTAAAGTCTAGACCTAGTACTTCCAAATTTCAGGAGAATGCAATTAAAAAAAACTGAATGAGCTGTTCCTTTTGCTCAGGCCAGAAATGCAGAAAAGACTAATTTTGGCCAAGTAAGTCCTAAAAATGTTTCATAATTTAGCGTAGTGGCTGGGGGAAAAAGAAATGTCTTGAATATAAGGCCTTTGTTTTGGTTAAATGACAACTTTATTTAAAAAAACACGCTTCTAAGTATGCATTTTGTCTGTATGCGTCAGTTGACTGTCTTGCTGAAGAAATGATTAAAACCAGATTTTGGCTCTGTTAAGCTTAATAGTAAAATATATACATGCTCTAAAATTTTTTCCTGTGGCAAGAAAATTCTTGCCTGGTTTGAAATGTTTAATCCCTGATATGTTCAGTTTGATCATTGTGTCAAAGCTATAATGAAGTAGAACCATTAGTAATGCTCGTGTGGTTCATGACTCTAGATCCTCTGTGCAAGCCTTTTCTCAAAGTTGGATGCTTTTGTAGAGAATGGGTTTTGATGTGTATATTGTGATGAAAAGTCACTCAGAAAGCCATTGTTCCCGTGTCTTCAGTGCTTGATAGGTTAGTGGTGGGGAGGGAGTTGAGGATTAGGTGGTAAAATGGAACTGTAGGCAGTATAGGTTGCTATGGTCTTTTTTTTTCTTGTGGTGGAGCTGAGAACTCAGGTTATTTTAAAACACTTTGTAGAAGTAATGCAATGAAACAAATGATACAAATGAAGGCTGTTCCCAGTTGACATGATCTTAAGCAAAAAAGACAAAAACAAACTCCAGTTTAAAAAGGGTTCTGTAATCCATAATAACCTTGTGCGATAAAAAGAACATGGTATTCCAGATGCAAATGCAGCAGGCTACAGTGGTGAATGCAATTCTAAGTATTATTCTTGCAAAGCTGTGCAGGCAAAACTTTGCCAAGCTGAGGCATGCTGTTCCACTGGAAGTGTGTTGTGTGTGAAGAAGGCCAACAGCATCCTGGCTTGCATAAGAAGCAGTGTGGCCAGCAGGTCTAGGGAGGTGATTGTCCCCCTGTACTCAGCTCTGGTGAGGCCGCACCTCGAGTACTGTGTTCAGTTTTGGGCCCCCTACAAGAAGGACATCGAGGTGCTTGAGCGAGTCCAGAGAAGGGCAACGAAGCTGGTGAGGGGTCTGTAGAACAAGTCTTAGGAGGAGCGGCTGAGGGAGCTGGGGTTGTTTAGCCTCGAGAAGAGGAGGCTCAGGGGCGACCTCATCGCTCTCTATAGGTACCTTAAAGGAGGCTGTAGCGAGGTGGGGGTTGGTCTGTTCTCCCACGTGCCTGGTGACAGGACGAGGGGGAATGGGCTAAAGTTGCACCAGGGGAGGTTTAGGTTGGATGTTAGGAAGAATTTCTTTACTGAAAGGGTTGTTAGGCACTGGAATGGGCTGCCCAGGGAGGTGGTTGAGTCACCATCCCTGGAGGTCTTTAAAAGACGTTTAGATGTAGCCCTTAGTGATATGGTTTAGTGTAGGACTTGTTAGTGTTAGGGCTGAGGTTGGACTAGATGATCTTGGAGGTCTCTTCCAACCTAGACGATTCTGTGATTCTGTGAAGTCCTGGTGTCAAAATGGATCACCTAAGTACACTGGAGCATCTCAGAATCGTTACATATTGTAGAGGTGATGTCCCAGAGATTTCGTGTAATTCTAGCCAAGTTGTTGAAACTGGAGTCATACTTAGAAAGCTCTTTTTATTCTTGGAGTTTGTTTTATTAATAAGGTGTTAGTCAGAGATGCTGGTAAAAGGATTGTCTTATTGTATTTTGTTTTGCCATTGGAAGCATTGGGCTAAAGCTGTAAGAATGTATTTGCCAACTTTGGAGTTGTTAGGTATGACCTGAAAGTGGTAATGGGGTAGAAATGCAGTTTGCTGAGGGAGCTCTACAACAGCACTTGTAAGAACTTATCGCAACACGTGTTGTGACTGGACAGTGCTGAATGCCATCTTTCTGTCTTCAGCCTAATGCAGTGTTGTGCAGCGCTACCGATGCAGGGTTCGTTACAATATCTTGCAGCCTTTAGGAAGCTGATAGGTTGATGTGGTGTAAATTACTACACTTACAAATTCAGGAATTTACTCTAGTCCTTAGTCTGGTTTTCTTTTATGTCAAAATAGCTTAATCTGTAAACTGTTTTGTACACCTGAAATTCTCTTGCAGAATTGATACAAAGGTGAGTTTTTGCTATATGGCACGCAAGTCAAGAGCCATGCACACTTATACATGCATATTTGTTCCTTGAAGGTGCTTCTTTTTAAAGTTGAGAGAAGAATTTCAATTCAGAAGTATTTATTATTACATTAATGGCATCCAGAATAGTTGAAAATAAATTCTCAATTCTTCTGCAGGTATAAAAAAGTATGTTGTCGGCCTAATTATCAAGACCTCTTCTGATCCAACATGTGTAGAAGTAAGTGAAATATTTTCAGGGGAGGAAAAGGGAGCCAAATAATTTGCATAATCTAACTGCTCTTTTCTGTTCTCCAGAAAGAGAAAGTGTACATTGGGAAACTGAATATGATTCTTGTTCAGGTAAGTTAGACTTCATGAAGTTTTAAATCTTGTCAAAAAGTATTTGCTTTTGCATAAGTACCTAATGCGTGGGTGTTTCCCTTTTCAGATTCTGAAACAAGAATGGCCAAAGCACTGGCCAACTTTTATAAGTGATATTGTGGGAGCAAGCAGGACTAGTGAAAGCCTTTGTCAGAACAATATGGTGATCCTTAAACTATTGAGTGAAGAAGTGTTTGATTTTTCCAGTGGCCAGATAACTCAAGTGAAAGCTAAGCATTTGAAAGACAGGCAAGTATATATATTTAGTCCCTTGTAAATAGTGTATACTTTGTGCCTGCTGCCAAATAGTTTTTCTCGCTGTGGGGTTTTCGATAAACACCTACATCTGTCTAATTTTATTGCTGAGATCTGTAGAATATTGATTTTTCTTTTAAAGCAAGATCGTTGGGTGGTACCAAACTTCGTAAGTATATTTCTGCATTGTTGCAAGTAGCCTCTGTCGACTGATGGTTATACCCTTTTAACAGAGATTTCAGTGTTTTCAAGACAGAATTTCTAGGCACAGATTTTGTACCACTTCAAAAATAGAAAGTGTTGTTCTCATCAAAACTTTTAAAAAGTCGGGTGCCTTGTGAATGCCTCCATGGATGTAGGCCTTCAGAACCTGTTCTGTAACCACAGACACTGATTAAAATAGATTGTTTATGGAATGTGGAAATGATTAATTTTTAACTTCTGTTTTTTATAGTATGTGCAATGAGTTCTCCCAGATATTTCAACTGTGTCAGTTTGTGATGGTAAGTATTATTTTTAATTTTTTAACCTTTCCTCCATTCTAGCCCCTCTCCATCATGCTGAGTAACACCAGACTTTAATGTGTTTTTACAGGAGAACTCCCAAAATGCTCCCTTAGTTCATGCAACATTGGAAACTTTGCTACGATTTCTGAACTGGATTCCTCTGGGATATATATTTGAGACCAAGTTAATCAGCACACTAATATACAAGGTATCTATGTAATTATTGATGGTTCTTTAATTCAAAAGTTATAAAACTTAGCATGCAACATTCTTGTAAAATTTTTTTCTTTTCTCAATAGTTCTTAAATGTTCCCATGTTTCGGAACGTCTCTTTGAAGTGCCTCACAGAGATTGCAGGTGTCAGTGTAAGCCAGTATGAAGAACAGTTTGTAACACTTTTTACCTTGACCATGATGCAGTTAAAACAGGTAAGGTTTTAGTAAATCTGTTTTCTTTTAACAAAATCAACTTCTGTAGAACCTAGTTCAATTTATAAATTCATATTCATTATAGAGATCTTGATAGGAGAAATGTTTCTCTTGTGTCATTTAATAGTATTTCTTGCTTGATCAGGAGATGTTAAGTGTATTTTCTACAACTCTAGATTACAGCTGTATTTCTGCTGGACTGATTTCTTTTGGTTAATTTAAGAGCTGCATTGAACACTTGGGTTGTCTGGTGAGGAGAGTTGAGAGAAATGCAGCAAACTTTGTTCTACATGGCACGCAAGGCCTAAACTGTCTTAACCTCTACAAGCTGCTGTTTTAGTGTTTGACAGTGATGGAAGTTTGTCACATAAAACCATACTTGTAATTATATAACTTGGTAATTCCTCTCTGAGCAGTTCAGATTCAGGTACATGAGGTTGTAGCTTTCCTAGTTTTATTTGCATCTGATGTGAACAGTTACAAGTGGGGTGTTTTGTTGTTGGTTTTTTTGGGGGGGGGGGGGGAGGTTGAACACCTGCGTGGAAGTGTTAAATCATCCTTTGATCTTTTTAAGCATCATATAGGACAGATACTGTCTTTCTAATTTCTGTGAGAATGTTCATAATGTTAAAATTATGGAGTCTTCTGAAGAGCATTCTGAATAGTGTTAAATGCAGTTATTTTTGAACAAGTTCCCTATAAACGTGTCTACTGATGTGAAGGCAAATTAGCTTGCTCCGAGAATAATTCATACTAACGTATTATTTTGGGGATTAGTGGTATGTTTAATAGCTTAAATAATTTTGTCATAAAAATGCTCCCTTTGAGACTGGCTTCACTTCAAATCTGAATGTTTGAATAACTTTGACTTCCAGTACTTTTATTCTGAAGATTACAATATTATGATATTACTGTACTTCCTCTTCAATGATAAGTAGTATAGTTTTCCGTGTATCTGGTAAGGATAACTTATATGAAGGACTTATCTTTAAATTTCAGAGTGGCTTGGACTATACAGCTTACCCTTTCTGGAGGGTGAGAACTGTTATGAGGAGAGAAAACCGTGAAATTTTGTGCTGTTCTATGTAAACAGTTTTTTACTGTAATGAAGTAGCTGTTAGATTTGCTAGAGGATACAAATGGTTTGTAATCCAGTACTCTTTCAGGTGCTTTTGTTGAGTAGCAAAGGTACCTGGCAGCTTTGTGTATTGACTTCAATTTCTATTAAAATGTTCTTAAATACTGTATGTGACAAATTATGTGGAATTTATGAAGAAATGCTGTATTGTCACTTCCAAACCTGAAGGAAAGTAAGGCCATTTTAAGAGCTACATTTAATATTATGAAACTCATGCCTATCAGCAACAGATGTACTTAATTCTTCAAAGTAGAAATTGAACTGTTACTTTATTAGTGATAACCAGGGACTATAAGCGTGTTGCCACAAATAAACTGGTTTGCTTCTGTTTTTCTGACATTGAAGTATAAAGACGAGTTTGTGATACAAATGAGCTAAAATGTGCTTGATTTGCATTTGGGTAAATGTGGTAGAACATGTTTCTTTGACCTCTTTTCTTGATTTTGTCCAGTTCTTAATGTTCTGTTCAGAACCATGTTTCCCTATAACTTCTTCAACAAACTCTGTTCTCTGCCTTCTAAGTTTAACGTCTTAAAGGTGCAGGAGTTAATTCTGCTGCCAGTGTTGCATGCCTTGTTTCTTCTGGCCTATTTCTGTTCTGGAATACTGGCTAATGAGGGGAACCATGATTATTTTCACCATGTCATTAGCTACCCACAGATAAGTCTTCTAAGATGCAGGTAATTTTTGTCGGGAATACGACAGCAAGCTATAAGCAGACACCGGGCTCTAAAATTACCTTGTTTTCAGTTGTACCTTGCAAAAGGAGATTGTCCGAAGGTCAAAAATAGTTCTTACAGAAGGTACTCTGTCATGCTGGGGTTACATATAAGAGCATTTATCTTTCTGAATCTGGAGAATTAGCAATTTGGTGGGCTAGCTGCTACCACTAGTTGCTTCTGAAGCCAGCAGTTTATTAGCAAATAGTATTTATAATAGATGCTAGGCAGGTGAGGTGCTGTTGTTTGCTCAGCACACATTATTTAAGCTCAAGCAGATGCCAGAAATTTGTACTGAGCTCTGCTTTTTGAGGGTAGGGGAATAGAAGATGGTGCTTCACATTTGTCCATCTTAATGGAAGATATTTTCATGCCAAAGCTTTTTTGAGTGCTTCTGAACAATTAGGTTGTCTATTTTTTAACTGTCTATTTTTCCTGTATTTATAGTGTTAGTCCATCTTTGAAGTGCTTTAGGAAAGGCACGTTGCTTTTCATGTCGCATCTTTCCTGATCCCCCCACTAAAGACTTCAGCTGGAGCTATAGGTTTTTTATTTAGTTATAATTAGACGTAAAGGCAGATTTTTTTTATGTAGACACCCAAATTACATTGTGTTAAGTGTTCGAACACTGTCTTTATTTTTTTTAAAGATGATGCTCTTGATTCTAAATGCAAATACCCATGGTCTAAGTTTTTTCCTTAAAAGAAAAGTTGAATGCCATGTTGGGTATTTAGCATGTTTTGCAACTTGCAGGTTTTTAGTGTAGTTGTTGCATCTGAATTTGAAGCAAACTTGCATTTATTTGACCTGAAAGAATCAGAACATTGAAAATATTTTTTTACCTCTGAAGAGGCACACCAGATCTTGAATCTTTTCCAGATCTTACTTACTAATTTGTAAATATTATGAGGGAGGTCTTTCATGTTGTTTTAATGTTATGACAATGTAATGTTACCCAGGTATAGGTAACACACCATTTTTTGGAATGGCATTGCCCAATGCCAGCTGAAAATGTCTTCGAATAGGGTAATATTACCCTTGTCTCTGCTCTTAAAAGGGGTAGGAAAAACCTCTTTGTATATGTTCATGTTTTCATACTACTGTCCATCTTGGAGACAAGTATGAAGTGAAGGAGCAGGAAGACATTTGGAAGAGGGCCCTATAAAAGGGGATGTTATGAAGGCTTTTTTTCCAAAACAGTGAAATAGTTGTTAATAAACAGTATTTCTACTTACAGGACATTATTGATCATGTCTATCTTTTTATTAGATGCTTCCTTTAAATACCAATATCCGACTTGCATACTCAAATGGGAAAGATGATGAACAGAACTTCATTCAGAATCTCAGTTTGTTTCTCTGCACGTTCCTCAAGGAGCATGGTCAACTTATAGAAAAAAGATTAAATCTGAGGGAAACATTAATGGAGGTAAGTTGCTTAGTTTATCCAGTTTATAAATGTACTGTGTTCTCATACTCAAAGGATGTGATGGTATAATCTCTCGATTCCTTTGGGAGGAAAAAAGCATTTTTTATAATTAGTAAATCACATGAATACAGGAAAGCTTTCAAAAATTTTTCCCAGTGTGCTTCAATGGCGTTTTAGTTTCAGTGATTCTATATTAGAAATAAAGCCTAAAAATCATAGGTTTTTATTTCCTTCTTCTTAATTGTTCCTCCTTGAAAGTGTAAATATGTCTTTAAAATAAGTTGAGAAATACAGTGTATTCTTTTTCCACGGGTCTTTACAGACGATATTTGTTTAGCACACATATACAGATAGTTGTTGCTATGACTTTTGACAACTTGTGTGTGAAGTAACACCCTTTCTCTTCGTTCAACATCCAAACTTGTTTTCTAGGGCACAGCACATGCCGTAGTTCAGCTCTCCTGTCTTGGTGTAGCGTCTTACCTAATTTGCCACTTCCCAAAGTTTGACTGAAATGCTTAGAATGTTGTCCTTGAGGATTATATTCAGTTCCTGTGCAATAAGCATGACTGTTATACATTGCCTTCAGTGCCAGAGCTCTAGCAAATTGCTACTTACTGAGCATACTTTATTATAGCGTTACAGGTCTTGGCAGAGGACCTATGATCCGTGATTATCAACTATCTTACAGCAGTTGCTGAGAATAAGACTTACAGTTGTCCTTCCTTTCTGCTTTTCTGCCTTTCCTTTCTTTGTTTTTTTTTTTTTAAACTGTGAATAAAAGATTTGCTGAGGATGAGCTGTTCTGTGGTGACTTTTTTGCTAGCTCCCTCCCACTGCTGAACTCCAAGGGGATGAAACTGGCTCCATAGCCCCTTGAAACACCACTTCCAGTGTCCCAGAATCAAGCCTTCTGCAGGTATGGAGGCATAGGGTGAGGAACTGCCCTGACACAGATATAGAAAAACAAAACCACAGTTTAAACCTGGAGACCAGGTGTCATTGGGCGGGTCCATCTTTTGCAGGTGCACCACTTCTAATCCATCAGAATTCTAGTCCGTCTTCCATCTATAGTATTCTCAATACATTTCTCCTCCAGATAGTTCTCTACCAAAAAAAAAAAAGTTTATTCATATGTTCATTTAGGAAATAAACTAAAAGAGAATTCTTAGTCCATTAAGGAAAAAAAAAATTATCGGTTCCTGAATAATTGCTTAACTCAAACTTGGAAAGCTTTCACAAAATAACTGTCAGTCAGGGACCACTGCTCAAGTTTTGGCCTATGTTGAGGCTCTATTAAGAAGATGGTGTAAACAGCTGAAGTTGTTGCATGTCCTGTGGTAGTGTTTGTAAGTTGTAGTGCAGTTTTTATATCTTGTCACCTGTCCTGTTCAGTGTGAGCACGTTAAAATGTTTAACATCTTTAAAATAGACATCTACAAAACTCAATTCAGAATGAGTTTGTGTCTTCTGTAGGATGTTAAAATGTTACACCAAAACTCTTAGGGTGGCTTAAAATTGTTGCAAATTTCACTGTTGTAACCCACACTGTAACAGAACATAGTGAAAAAACTTTTTAACGTAGATGTGTAATCCTAACCTATTTACTCTTGCACTGTGGAAGTAGCTGACCACCTGTGAAATTGTTCCACAGATTCATTGGAGCCTTGTAGATTAGTGAAGAAAGCTAGATATTCGAAGTGAAATTGCCAAGAGAAATTGATCTGTATAGGGCCAATGTAAGGTGGTTTTGAGTCCCTCTTTTGACATAATCTGATTTAACATCTTTATCTTCTATTACTATCTAAAGTGCTTTGAGTTGCTGTAGTATCTGAGTTTTGAAAATGTATTCAGGTTTCATTGCTTCATTCTGTTTTGTTCACTGGTGGGCTATTGGTTTGTATTTTGCACCAGGGATTTAAAAATAAGCTGGGTTAAAAATGTTGGCCTATGTAGCAGGTATCTCTTTCAGAACAGCATTTTTTTCAGTCTGCCTGGTGGCTGTTTTGTCAGTGAAGTAGAAAATGTTCTGGTAGATGTCTTCCATAGAATGCAAATGCAGAAGCGTGGCTTTTTGAAGGTTGTCTTCAGAATATAAGGATCTCCAGAATAAAGTAGCAGTAACAGTCTTGAGAGTAGCAGTTCTTGAAACTAGCAGTTGAGGGGTTTCTGAGGGCCTAAAACAAAAGGTCTTGCAGAAGCTCAGGAGGGCATGATAATACAGAAATGGGCTGATTTGGCTATTGCGTTTTTTAGACATCTAGGCTATTTTAGGTTTAAGAATTGATATATGCTTTCCAAATAACAGCAATTGACATGGCGCTTTTTTTGAGTTCTTCCGGTTGTTACTTGGACTCGTAAGTAGTATCACTTACGTGTAAATGTACCTTGTTCTAAAATTTTACACTAATTCAGCGTTTCATCAGCGTTTGGATAATTAAATTTGGAGCAATATGGTTTTAATATGATTCTATGTTCAGAAATAATAATTAGATGTTTGAAACACACTCTTCCAGGCTCTTCATTATATGTTATTGGTATCAGAAGTTGAAGAAACTGAAATTTTCAAGATTTGTCTTGAATATTGGAATCATTTAGCTGCTGAGCTCTACAGAGAAAGTCCATTTTCAACATCTGCTTCTCCATTGCTTTCGGGAAGTCAACACTTCGATGTTCCTCCAAGGAGACAGCTTTATTTGCCTGTATTATCCAAGGTAATCTTTGCTTGAGTAAAGATACTGTACGGGTTTAGATACTGTTCCTAAATTTAGAAACTTAACTTGATGTAAGGAATGACTTCAGAAAACTTGCTGTTAGTTGATTCAACTCCAGTTATTTAACATGGTGCAATTGCCAAAATTACTTTAGGATGACACAAGTAGATGACTGGAGTATTAATACAGTGTTAATTTTCTTTAGATACTGTGTATAAACGTAAGACTAATTAATAAAAGAAAAGGAAAAAAGAATTTATTTAATGACTATCCCTGTTTTCTTCCATGAAAGCTCTACAAGAACTTCCTTTTCAAACTTGTAATAGACCTGCTATATAGAGTTTGGGTAGCAGGCTTACTAGATCCTACTGACAGTTTCTGTAATTACTGGTTTCCAGCATGGATCTTGGTGCGGTTGAGATTTCTCAACTAAGTAAATTTGTCATAGTATTAAAAAACAGATTTTTTTATGAATCAGTTGCATAAGAGCTAAAGTGAAAATTATTGAAGTCTTGAGTGTTGGAGTTGGAGGAAAAAACGTTTGTATTTAAAAGGTGCCTAATGCTACATACACCTTTTGAAGTTCTAGAAGGTATGGTACTTCTTAAGGAAAAAAAAAAAAAAAAACAAACAAAAACTCTTGTTCGTGTAGAGAGGGAAATCAGCAGGCACTATTCTTAATGGCTTTTTAGTTAGTATTAGAATATTTCCTTCCAAGTTGCTAGTATGTGAGCTGACCTCATGAAGTGCTGGTTATACCCTTTATTTTCATGCTACAGTGCAATTCAATTTAAACTGTTTTCTAACATGCAGGTTCGATTGCTAATGGTTAGCCGTATGGCTAAACCTGAAGAAGTGCTAGTTGTGGAAAATGATCAGGGGGAAGTAGTACGAGAATTCATGAAGGATACAGATTCCATAAACTTGTATAAAAATATGAGAGAAACATTGGGTAAGTGCACTAGCTGGTGTTCTTGTTCTGTAAGTCCGTGGAGCTGCACCAGCAGCGTGTATGTGTCAGATTGATAGCTCAGGTAGATCTGAATTACATGGGGAGAAAAAGGATCATCAGTGAGTAGTAGTACATGCACAAATTGGAATGGCAGGAGGCAGCATTGGTCTGAGGCTTTCAGTTTTGAGCATGTAGTGCTCCTGTATGACTTCAGTAAGCCGTAATACTACCCAATTTTTGTTACTTGCCTTTTGCCATTGGAAAACCTTTGTTTCTTTGCCAAAATGTCAGATCCAATGAAGCATGCGTGTGCTTCTTGCATTTATGCACGCATACATTCCATTTATCTTTTGAAGTCTCATGCTCAACTGTTGACCTTGTTAGTAGTGAATCAGTAGTCTCTATGTATTGTAGAGAACTTACGGGTGTATGTTTCTTTTAATTGTATTACAATTGCTACTGCATGTCCTCATCCTTAATCATATTTCCAGATACAGGTTGATATTTACAGGTTTAGTTAGTGTTTGATTTCTGGTGTTAATTATTGGTTACAGTGTATTAATCTTAATGAAGATTCACTTTTAAAAAAGCAAGAGCACAGTGAAACCTGCATTCTAAGGCACTGTAAAAATCTGTTGCTGAATCTGGCCTTAAACTGCTCTTGATTTCTGGGGATTTAGAATTTTATATTAGAGAGCTGATGCAAGTGTCTGAGTTGTGATACCTGAATCTTCCCATCCAGACCTGTTCAGGAGTACCATCTCCATTTTAATGGCAGATTTAATGACACTGAAATGACACAGAGGAAAATTGACTGAATAATTAACATAGTATAATGTCCCCAGTAGCTAGTCAGTCCCATATTTTCTATAGCCCATGAGTATGAATGCCTTTTGTTAATAATTTAACTTAGTAACTTTACTGATCTGATTGATACACGGGACCTTAGTTAACTTAAATTTTTGTATTGTTTGCATAACTTCTTTAAACAGGGTTTTAAAAAAATTTGGGTTTAAAGTTCTAGTTCATTCTGTCATAAACTCACAAAAGAAGCATTACACTTAACTAACATTTTCATTGTCTTTTTCTTAGAACAGAACACAGCTTTGTCTATAGAGATGTGATCTGGCTTGTTGCTTGAAAATGCGCCTGCTTAATGTTAATTGTCTTTCAGTGTACCTTACGCATCTGGATTATGCAGACACGGAACGAATAATGACTGAAAAACTTCACAATCAAGTGAATGGGACAGAATGGTCGTGGAAAAATTTGAATACCCTATGTTGGGCTATAGGTTCAATCAGTGGAGCAATGCATGAAGAAGATGAAAAAAGATTCCTTGTTACAGTAATTAAGGTATCATGGTGCAGAACTAATAGTGTTGTCACACTTTATTTCTTGAGCATAAACTACATTTAAAAAGATACTGTTTTAACGTTTTAGTAAGCTACCATGTATAGCAAACAAGTTAATTAGAATAATTTAATGGGAAATGTCATATCCTGAATTTAAGGCTGATAATTGTTTCAGTCACGAACAATGCATTAATCCAAATAACCTTTTTCCTTGTGAAAATTGGAGGGAGAAGATTTATTTTCATGAAATCTTCGGTATCTCCAAAGCAAAACATAAGGAAAAGGATTAATAATGAAACGAGTGGCAAAATAACCCACATTATTTTTGACCAACAAGAACCCTCCTTTTCTGTCGCTTTTTTGACACTCCTTGATCAAAGTGAATTCTGGGTAAATATGTGCATGAGAAGAGTGCAGGAAGAAAATGTTCTCTACAGGACTACCTTGCCTCACTCTTAACATGTCGTACAAATTTATACAGAGGATTTAGTTTCCTCTATTTGAAGTGTGGCATCTATATCTTTGTTAATATCAGCTGGCTGGCTAGTATTCAACACTGAGGGTTGCTGAAGTCTACGCTGCAGAAATTATCAGTTACATCTAAAATGCGGATTTCATGGTGTTCCCGATTTAGTTAAAACTTAAATAATAGCTCCAGTCGTAAACTATTTTTTTAATTATTTGGGCTTTGAACTTGATAATGGAAACTACTTTCCTGTATCTTTATTACAGCGCATTTCAGCCTTTTATACTTCTTCTGTAGTGCTTTTAATTGAACTGGACAAACCTGGGGAGGAAACTAATAATATGTTATATTGTAGGATCTCCTGGGACTCTGTGAACAAAAGCGAGGAAAAGACAATAAAGCCATTATTGCATCAAATATAATGTACATAGTAGGTCAATACCCACGGTTTTTGAGGGCTCACTGGAAATTTTTGAAGACAGTAGTCAACAAGCTATTTGAATTTATGCATGGTAATTATCTTTTTCATTTGCTCTTAAGTTTTTAAAAAGAAAAAGTTGATGCTCATACATATGCGTGTCTGGGGAAAAATACTAAACAGTAATTGACTTAATTTAGAAACCCACGATGGCGTCCAGGATATGGCTTGTGATACCTTCATAAAAATAGCACAAAAATGCCGCCGACATTTTGTTCAAGTTCAAGTGGGAGAGGTCATGCCATTTATTGATGAAATCTTGAACAATATTAATACAATCATCTGTGACCTTCAGCCACAACAGGTATGTTGAATTCAGGAGTGAGGATAAATTTCTAAAGCCCAATAGAAATTTACTCAAGTGAAATCTAGGAATGGTTTTCCAGACTTGAACTGTATTGCTTATTTTTTTCGTTACTGACAGTGCTAGGGTATGAAGAGTACATTTGGTTTGCATTATTAAGATCTTAATTAGGTTTCTTGTAAGGAGAATTAAAGTGTTTAGTTAAAATCCTGTTTTCTAGAATGTTTTTACAAGTGAATAACATGCTGAATCTAACTTGGAGGTTCAGATTTGGGAAAGAAGAGTATCTGCCTATAACAGATGGGTCTTGCATGTGCCGGAGTGAGGGGGTACTTCTAGGGAGGATGCACTCCTCTAAGAGAGCATAGTGCACACATGATGTAGATTGATGTATTTCAATGTACTGAAGCCTTCGGTAGAGTAGGTATTAAGTTCGAGCTTGCACATAAATATTATCTTGCTCTTAAGTTAGCCCAACGTTCTGTAAAAGAAAGAAATGGAGATGTATCCTGAGAGTTAAAGGCATATGCCTGAGCTTCCTCACTTCAGGATATGGTGGCAAAATGAAGGAAGACTGCAGGATGTACGTAGTGACATTTGAAGGGAAGGGAATGGAGCTTTGCTTTAAATGTGATGAAAGTAAGAAAAGAAGAGAGGTCCTGTAAACTCAAGTGGGAAGAAGGTGTTTAGACAGTGGAAATCCATTTTCAGTCTCTGTTACGTGCTAATTGAGAACAATATAAACTTTTCTGTATTCTTTTAACCTTCCTCTTTGACTTCCTTTTTCCAATCAGGTGCATACGTTCTATGAAGCAGTAGGATACATGATTGGGGCACAGACAGACCAGACTGTACAGGAACATCTGATAGAAAAATACATGTTGCTCCCTAATCAAGTATGGGACAGCATAATTCAACAGGCAACAAAAGTAAGCCCATAAATTTTAAGTGCATTCTGTGTTGAGGTAAAGAAAACTTGCTATTTTTTTTCCCTGCTATTAGGTTATACATAGCTGTGGTGGACTTCTATAAAGCAATGGTTGTGACATGATAGTAAAAGTGTTGTTTGGAGAGGGGAGGGTTAAATGACAGAATACTGAATGAAATCTGATTTAAAGGACAATTTTTTATTACTTTACAGAACATGCTGCTTTGCATGTTCTGTAAAGGAGAAGGAGGATTCTGAGGAGAAGGGAATTCTGTGCAAATGATTACTTGTCATCAGAAAAATAGCTTTTTTTTCCGGGACTCCCCTTTGCCCGGGCCACAAGTTCAACTGAATAAAACTTCAGTTGAAGTTTTTATCCCAATTCTCTATGTGAGGGGGTGGCAAGTGCCCTGGATTAAACAGCAGTACATGTAGTGTGTAAATTTCAGCAATACGTTCTTCAATACAGTGTAAGACAAGTTCTTTAAAGTGATAGTTGTTGCACTAAAAGATAAAAGGCATTCTTATTCATTAAAAAAAATGAACTCCAATTTTTTGACAGAATGTTGATATTCTGAAGGATCCTGAAACAGTAAAGCAGCTTGGTAGCATTCTGAAAACCAACGTAAGAGCTTGTAAAGCAGTTGGCCACCCCTTTGTGATTCAACTTGGAAGAATTTATTTAGATATGCTGAATGTGTACAAGTGCCTAAGTGAAAATATTTCTGCAGCTATTCAGGCTAATGGTAAGAAATTCTACATTGTTCTTGAAAATGGGACTGGCAATGCATGTAATCAGGTTTCAAGTATGTTACAAGTAGGCTAATTTTACTGTGTGTTTTTAGTGTATGGGCAAGTGGAGAATGGCTGAAAGTGTGCTTGCTTAGATGATTTTTTTGTTGTTGTTCACCAGATGCTTTATTCAAATAAAGAAACTCTGTTTCTGGAGGGAGGAAGGTTATAAGCAAGAAAGCTTGTGAAAGATGCAAAGCACTGTAGGTGCTTGCTTAAAACTAATACCTGTCTTGCTGAGACAAGTTGTAGCATGCATTCTTCTAGCTTATTCTGATTTTTGAATACGAGGAAACTATCTTTGAGTTGAATCTCTTAATGTTGGCAGAGTTTTAGTCTGGTACTGTTACTAAATAGCTTTATTACAGAAATGAAGTATACAGAACTACAGTGAAGATACCTCAAAGTCGTCATAAAGCAACCCAGTAATCACTGAGAAGGAATTGTCAATTACCTGACCAATTTTTGCTAGATAAGCTAGGGCCTATGGTGTCCAAGTAGAATGTTCTGTGACAATAGTTCTTGACAAGATTAAATGAGTCAGTTATTGGATTAGTCATCTGTGTTATGACCAATTTTCTTACCCATGAAGATGACGCTAGATGGAAATGTGAATGTTAAGTAAGATTTTGTAAGTGAGCAGCTGGTTGACCTTGAAGTAGGTTCTCAGAATTCGGAATAAAACTGGCTGTGAAATCAGTGTTTTGATTCTGCAGCTCTAATGGCCAGAACTTTTTTTTTTTTTTTTTAAGATTATGAAGCAGTTGGTAGGACTTCTAGTATGGACATGCTCCTAGAGCGGCAATTACTGCAATTGTGCTTGCCTCAGCATATGTTTTCACAATTGCCTCTATTTTGCCCATGATGTCTCTGGTGCCAGAAGCAGTTCTACTCTTGTTTCACTGGCTGCAGTCTTCCAGGGTTTCCCTTGGTTGTACTGTAATGGTTGTATGGCTTTGCACTCAATTAGAACAGGTTTTACTGATGAGATTACATTGACTCAGTGTGAGAAACAACTAAGAATGAGGCTCCTTGTGTAAACGTAAGTCTGAAGGATTAGGTCTGTCTGGGGACAAACGAGGAGCTTGCTTTAGAACACTGTGTATCCCCCCCCATCACTTAATGAGAACCAGATGTAAGCTTGGTACAGATAGTAAAATGAATGTGCAAGACTCCCTTAAAGTAAGTTGAAATGTTGTTTTGGATCTGTGCAAGTAAGGTATTGTCTGAAGCGCTTTTATAATGCTACGTAGCAACTTGGACCTATGGAGCTGGAACAATGGGGAGGTAGCTCTTATCCGCAGAATATGCGTAAGTCTTCATGGGTATAAAAATGAAGCATTCTGAGTTTATGGTATCAGTTGAAGTGAATCTGTTTGGTACACTTCACCCAGATTAAGTGAAGCTTTAAAACTTTTCAGGTGAAATGGTAACAAAGCAGCCTTTGATTAGAAGTATGAGGACTGTAAAAAGGGAAACTTTAAAACTGATTTCTGGCTGGGTGAGCAGGTCCAATGATCCTCAGATGGTAAGTAAATTTATTTTATACAAATAGCTCATAAGACAAAACCAGTAAGAACTCTGTCCTGCTGCTGACTAAAGAGCAGTCAGCACTGTTCCTGTTCACAAGAACTTGTTTCAGGAGGACTGTAAAATGAAGGATAAAGTGTGATCATACAGAGGTAGGCCTGAACTGTTTGAGAAGCTTCAGTTAATTTTAGCTGAGGGTGATCCTAAGGGGGGAGCAAGGTTTAAGAGAATCGTCTTGCAACCACTGCTGGATGGATACAGTGGGTGGGAAGTTTGTGTAACGTATTCCTTTGTTAGGAAAGGTATCTATGTAACTAAACAATTAAGCTATAACCTGTTCACTTGAGACTTTGTGCAATAATTGCATTGTTATAACCATGGCTTGCTCTTTTATTTAGGTAGCTGAAAACTTTGTTCCTCCCTTGTTGGATGCAGTTCTCATTGACTACCAGAGAAACGTGCCGGCTGCTAGAGAACCTGAAGTACTTAGTACTATGGCTATCATTGTAAACAAGCTGGGTGGACACATTACTGCTGAAATACCTCAGATATTTGATGCTGTTTTTGAGTGTACATTAAATATGATAAATAAGGTATCTAAATTTAAATTTTGGATAAATCACCCTCCCTAGAAACTGAAGACAAAAAGTGGAGTTACTAGTTGTTTTTCTGTTCCAGGAACTTGGAACGTCATGCTTCTGGAAGCAGAAGTATACCTAGTGTAGGGCTAACTACTAAAATTAATAAAATTTTAACATTTATGAATATAAGTATTGATCAGCTCTTTGAGTGTTTCCTCACTGAATACCAAAGCTGATGCAAACTGTAGCATGAAAATTGCAATATGTACTTGCATAATACTCGAGCGCTACCAGCCACTTTGCAATAGGGTGGAACCAGAAATTGTACCCCTGTAGTAACAGAGGTACTTAACAAGCGTTGAGACCATCTGTCTTAAATCTGTGCAGCGAATAGTGCTTAAGGTTGTGTACTGACAAAATGTAGCTCAGCCTGGCAGTGTTGTGTAACGCTAGAAGATGGTTTGATCAAGCTTGGGTCGTGAAAGCAAGGGAGAAAAATTTTATTCAGAATTGTAACCTTTGCTTTGTATTCAAATTTATTTAAGCTGGGGGCCCAACTGCTGTTCTGTATTGGGTATTGACTCAGTCTTCTTAGCAGGAGTTACCCAGATGGATCTTTCATCTCTTCAGGAATTTTCACTTTCTTTTTCCCCATTATCCTTTCTAGGATTTTGAAGAATATCCTGAACATAGAACAAACTTCTTCTTGCTACTCCAGGCTGTAAATTCTCATTGCTTCCCAGCATTCCTGGCCATTCCACCTGCACAGTTCAAACTTGTTCTGGATTCTATTATTTGGGCTTTCAAACATACAATGAGAAATGTTGCAGATACAGGTAAACTGAATTTTAAGTATGAAATACGCAGACTTCGCTTGCAGTACCAGACGATATTTTGTGGTAGACTACCACTTCTCTGTATCTTTTTCTTTAGTCAAATATAGTGTTCTAGTTGCACAATGCTATATTGCATTTGTACAGAAGCTGTATTTTCCTGTCTTGGTTTGAAGTTGACAATCAGGTATACATGAATGTGTTGAAAGTTGGATGCTGTTTGACTCCCACAGCTGCAAGAGTGCCCTGGTAGAGTTTCTGCTTGCTGTCTCTTCCATGTGAGGGTTCTTCTGAAATGGCTGAACTGATGCAACAACTCATTGCTGCTAAAACTGGTGTTTTAGCTCTGCTTTTGTTATGCTGCCTGTGATGTTTGACTTTTTACCTCAGTAAGACAGTTGCTGAGTAACCAGTGAAAAACCCAACAGAAAAATGAACGCTTGGGGCGAACTCAGTCTGGGAGCCAGCTGTGGCAAATGGAAACACCTTAGACTGTAAAGAATGGTGCTTCCTTTTGACAACAGCAGGTTAAACTTGAGATGAAGTTTCACTGAGCAGCTGTATTTTTCAGCAGACTTGAGTAATGAAAAGGCCCCCAGTACGGGAGTTATCAAGGGAGGCTAGGAGAAGCTGTGTGTATATGCTCAATTCTAACAGCATCTTGACTACTGGATTAAAAAAAAAAAGCTGCAAAGCCACTTAATTTTCAAGTCAATAGTAGAGTGGAAGGGATTGGGAGAAAAGATACCTTTGAGTGTCATTTGAGCTAGTAAGGTAACTGTGTTCACGTAATTTTCCATTCTTAAATTTGCAAATACTTCTTTTGCCACAGGGTTTTTCACTTCTGCTGGCACCAGTAGAGTGGCGTGGTTGTTTCTTTATGGTTCTGCTATCTAACAGTAAAAACGAAGTCAGTGCTCCATAGATAATGTGGCTACAGCCCTCTAGCGGCTACCTGAGAAAATCATTACATGTGTAATACTTCTCAATGCCTATCAGAATTTCCTGGGACATTTGCCCCACTTCAGAAAGACAGAAAGACACATGGAGATTTTAATCCTGTTTTGTTGGTCATCTTTGCTTTTATGCATATTTTCCAGGACTTCAAATACTTTATACTCTACTACAGAACGTTGCGCAGGAAGAGGCAGCTGCCCAGAGTTTCTATCAGACATATTTCTGTGATATCCTTCAGCACATTTTCTCAGTTGTAACAGATACTTCACATACTGCTGGTAAGAATACATATACGTGAGCTGGTTGATGAAAACAATCCTTTTAAGTGTCAAAAAAAATAAGTTACATAACCTGTTTTTGAATAATAGCAATAACAACAGCTTATGTATAACTTTGATCCATTCAGGTTTGACAATGCATGCATCAATACTTGCATACATGTTCAACTTAGTAGAAGAGGGAAAAATAAGTACTCCATTAAACCCTGGAAATCCAGTGAACAACCAAATGTTTATTCAGGAGTACGTTGCTAACCTTCTCAAATCTGCGTTTCCTCACCTGCAAGAGTAAGTGTGCTGTGGTTATTTTATCCTTTTGAGTGGTTTCTTATGTCTTGAAATACTAACTGATGTGTTTGTTTACTGTTAGTGCCCAGGTTAAGCTGTTTGTAACAGGACTCTTCAGTTTAAACCAGGATATTCCTGCCTTCAAGGAGCACCTAAGGGATTTCCTGGTCCAAATCAAGGTATGTTCAGCATCCTTTATTTTAAGAGATTTAAAGTGATTATTCAGCAGGAAGCTGATGTTGGAAGTTATGGGACAGTGTTTTTTGAGGAGATAAAGGTCTACTGCTATTTAAAATGTAAGGAGAAATCTCTTATGACTTGAGCATCTGTGGATGGTGGATCGTGCAATCTATTTCAGCATGACTTACATGTATAAATTGGGATTAAATACTTGATGCTGCTTGCACTTCGTGTATACAATTCGTCTAAAATGGCTGCAAAACAGATTTTGTTTCAATTCTGCTTGGGACTGGGGCATGTTTTGAAACATACCATAGTAGTACTCTGCCTTTTATTTTTCCAAAGATGCTAGAATTCAGGATGATTGTAGGAAAGCGTGTGTTGAAGTAGTGTCGAGACTACAGTAGTCAGATAATTGAAAGTAGCAATGATGCTGTTCTAGTGACAAAGTGCTTGAAAATCTGATGTAAGACATGGTGAAAATCTTATAAAATTTTGCATTCCTTTATATTAATTCTGACCTTAAGAATGGAAGGCAAA
This sequence comes from Anser anser, assembly GCF_964211835.1. Taxonomy (NCBI): domain Eukaryota; kingdom Metazoa; phylum Chordata; class Aves; order Anseriformes; family Anatidae; genus Anser; species Anser anser. Next base: position 117,326,660 of record NC_139722.1, on the reverse strand, counting down.
GCAAGCAAAAAGTCTGACAAGGAACGTGAAGAGATGTTTCCTGCATTATTCTGGTGTAGTCTTCCTAAAGCACTTGACAATAAACTAATGATTTCATGTGAATTATACAGGAATTTGCAGGTGAAGACACATCAGATTTATTCTTGGAGGAAAGAGAAACAGCCCTTCGGCAGGCTCAAGAGGAGAAGCATAAACTTCAGATGTCTGTACCTGGCATCCTTAATCCACATGAAATTCCTGAGGAGATGTGTGATTAAAAAATAATAATAAAACAAGTTATGCAGTTTTCTTTCTGTACAGCTACTTTGTTGTGGTAGAAGAAAACAGCACTTGGATATTTGTTGACCAAAATGATGCCAATTTGTAAATTAAAATGTCACCTAGTGGCCCTTTTTCTTATGTGTTTTTTGTATAAGAAATTTTCTGTGAAATATCCTTCCATTGTTTAAGCTTTTGTTTGGTCATCTTTATTTAGATTTGCATGAAGTTGAAAATTAATGCATTTTCAAAGTAATTACTTCATGCCCATTTTGTGGCTAAGGGGAAAATAGGCAAAACATAAGTTGTAAAAGACTATATTGCAAAATTATACAATTTCCTGTAAGAGTATCAATTTTTAATTTGGGATCACTTTCTTTCTAGCCTGCCCTGCAGTCTAGGAGAAAAGGTAATAAGTAAAACAGATTTAGTTAATTGTTATGCAGAGGATTATAGTGCTGCATTTTTTTGATCAGTTAGCAGCTTTTTGGACTTGAGTGGTAAGGCTAGGCTACATGTATTTGCAAGTTGTATGGCAAGTTTGCAGCAAGATCATGTGCATATCATCCCATTGTAAAGCAACTTCTAAAGAGTATGGGAACACAGTACAGTTAGTTATTTTTACACAGTTCTTTTGTTTTTGTGTGTGTGCTGTCGCTTTGTCGACAACAGCTTTTTGTTTTCCTCAATGAGGAGTGTTGCTCATTTGTGAGCCTTCATTAACTCGAAGTGAAATGGTTAAAATATTTATCCTGTTAGAATAGGCTGCATCTTTTTAACAACTCATAAAATAATAAAAAAAAAAAAACAACTCTGGCTTTTGAGATGACTTATACTAATTTACATTGTTTACCATGCTGTAGTGCTTAAAGAACACTACTTAAAAGCAAAATAAACTTGGTTTACATTTATTTTTCTTTCTTCGGCTTATTCTTTCATTGGATGAAAATGCTGTGATCGTATCAAAGATTTGTATCCTGAAGGCATAGGAAAAGTTCTTTGAGGTCTAGATAGCTGTTCCTTCTGGCTTCCCTAATCTCAAGGACTTTGGCTATGCTCGAAAGTTCACATGAAATAAGTTGGGTTCTATTTGGAAGTACAGTAGCTGTTCTGACTTACCTCCATGACTAAAAATATTCCATACTACATTGCTATAAAATGCCAGGAATAAGGTACTCTTGCTCTCTCTATATGGACTCTTTGTAATTTATTTCAAAGAGTTACTGCACTGTATCTTGACTAAACAATTGATACTAGTACATATTAATAACGCATATAGACAAGATTTGCAGTTATTTTTCTACCTAAAGTTTTGTAGTTAAATGATTTTCACAGATTTATGAATTACAGATAAGAAAAGCAAGCAGTATGAACACTAAGATGGTGTACAGTCTTGGCTTCCCCATGTTTGTAATGTCTTTCCTCTGTTTTCTAACAGTTGACATTAAAGTCTCCCACAGTTTTTTCCATTTCTTTGGTCTTGTAGTCTTAGGATTGTTACTGTGATGCAAAGTATAATTGTTCATGCAGAGCTGTACAACAAGGTTAGACAGTTGTGGAGATGTTTTATGTAAGTTTGGATACTGTAGTTAATTTTGTACTGTACATTCATTTTGAAGTAGAAGTGCATGAAGTAGCAGTGTTCATATAGAATTTAGCTGTGACCAGAATGTTTCCAATCTTAAGTACTGGTCTCATTCTGTTTGTGAACATCTCTCCATTGCTCAACTTAGCTGGCCTTAAAAAACCAAAGCTCCTACTGCTGGAACATCATTTATCACAAATACTGTGATTTGAAAGTGCTAAGCTCTAGAGAGAAGGTTCCTCAAACCCTTTATGACTAGGACTTAAAACATAGCCTACTAAAATTGTTAATTACTCTGCTAGAGGCAAAATTCCATTTTTGTCAGACTTGTGCTTTAAGCTTTTCCATGTCTTCCTGTCCCATTAAGTATGGCTTTCTGTTCTCGTAAGGCAGTATGTACTTTAACAAGCAGTTTAAAATACTTGAAGTACTGTTGAAGGACACGTTTGGAATGCCCATTAAAATTGCTTCTGACCAGGCTGAGTCGCAGCATTATAGAGCTACAGATTATCAAAAGCTGTGCAGACCAGTAAGAAATTAAAATGGAAATGCCCCCAACAGCGTGACTTTAGAATGACCATATCCCATGAGTCACAGAACAAGATTAGTTCTGATGTACAGTGACATTAGCAGTACATAGAAAATAGTTTTTAATGAAAAATACATATACGCTTTTATGTACATCTTTAATGTTCAAGACTTAAGCTAGTCCGTGAGGCTCATGGTCTGATGTTAACTAAAGAATTAAACCTGACCTACACTTTCAAACAACATCTTAAATGTATTTTTAAAAAGGCAATTCAAAGAAGAGTTGTTTCATTATTTTGATACCTTTTAGATGATCTAGTAACAAAATTTTAATGTTAATTTTCACTTCCCTTTTAAATCTAAAAAAACTGGTGTTATCTTCAGAACTGGTGCCTTTGCTGATCTCTGCAGATGCTATAAAAATTCAGCTTATGCAGAGCTCTTGATACCATTAAAGACTTGGGGGGGGAAGGGTGTGTGCGTATTTCTAGTGAAGTTATCCTGAATGTGGAAAATAATTATAATGTACAACTAAGAAAGTTCCAGATACTAGTTTGAATGCGCACTCTGGAAATGAAAATAAATGGATAAAAAGCATGAACCCATCATATAAATAACTAAACTTGTAATTATATGTAAACCAATGTTTACTTTGTGCATATTTCTATACAGATTTTAAAAGAAAATAATTCTATGTACTCTAGGTACACTCATTAACAAAAATATTACAGGGTGTTTTCTGTGTTTACATGACTTGATTGCCTGTTAGCTGATGAAGACACCCCCAAGTACTTGTTTTAGGCTACCATGTGTTTGCTACTGTAACTGAAGCAGATTATTTTCCAAAGCATTTTAGGTTAGTTTTTTTTTTAACTTGAATAATTTGGTGTGTGTTAATCTGATTGGTTAAGTGAACTATTTTCCAATAAAGTTAATATTTATGCAAAAAGCTTTAGAAATGCTCATCACTCAAGAAACCTTGAAGAGTTACTTCCAATAGTCTTTAGCACCGGAAAGGCCATAAAACATTGGCTGTGGGTTTCTTCATGGGGGGAAAAATCAGGAAAAGATGCTGCAAATGATGCACCATTAGAATGTGTGGAGGTTGACTAACGTGAGGGACTCTCATTAGCGCTGTTTGTGCCTCAGAGCCCGTCTGTCCCTTTAGATAAATGATTATTGACCCAGGTATTACTTATTTGCTGAAAGATATACCTAGATTTTATTCCCTTTCTCCCCGCATGTGTCTTCAAATATAATAGAGCAAAACTATATAAAAAAAAAATAATTGTTGCCAAACTTGAGTAAAACAACATACCTCTCTTCCCTGCCCTTTATGAATGCAGCGGTGTATGATTTCTTGGGACTGAACTTATTTTTTGACTTTTACATTTAGGAGATCTTTATTTTATTGTCCAAGGCTGACTAACCAACAATGTTCTCTTGGAAAAAGGTTTAGCTGTTCCAGTTGATGAGGGAATCACTTTTCACATGAGCTTTCTTACAGATTTTAAGTATAATGCACCTTAATTACTTAAAAGTACCTGAAGCCACTAATCATTTATTGAGTATGGGGGGAAGATCCTGTTTGTATTTTAAAAATTTAAAAAAAATCATGAATACTTCTGTTTTCAGCAGTGCAAATACTATAGAAGGAAATGGGTAATTTCAGATCACTTTTTTCAAGCCTCTCTAAATAAACTATTTTATAGTTTGGGATCCTAATTGGTAGCGTCCAGAGAAAGATGCTATGTTAGAATGATAATGAGTCGAAAACTCTGGCATTTCCTGGGGAAAATACTTATATTAGACAACTGACGCTTTGCTTCAGCTTAAACTTTGATACTGGCTGGATGGCAGAAGACCTTTTCTACTACTGTTCCTATTGGAGAAGAACAAAGATGAACAACAGCGTGGTCTTGGGAACTTTTAACTAGGTTAGGACCGTGTACCTTACAACTGTTTCTTGCCATTCTCTGCTTTCAGTGTTTAAAAATTTGGGTAAGATTGCTTGGGCCACTTGATAGGGCTGTTAGTGTGCTGTAATAGATAGCTGCTATGCCAGCTTGAGAAACGCAGGCGGAAATGTATACTTCTTAAAAACAGAATGTAGCTAACTCAGCCTCTTTGCCAGCAGTGTCTTCAAGAAAATTTTCTATCTTATCCAATTAGAACTTGTACCTGCAGTAGCATTTTTTGTCTACATACATACCTGCACTGTGTCTGGTCTTGCACTGCTCTTGGTCTTCATACGTGTGTCTACCTGTGAGTGTTTCTTGATGCAGTAAGTGGGAAGAAGAAAATAGAGCACTTAATTATAATAAAAGATGGGGTTAAGGGAGGTACACTTTCAAAATTACAAATACAGATGAGAATGACAGAAGTCAAGAAGCTCAGAGTGACACTCATATTTTCATTTCATTAAAAGTTAAATAGCAATTTTTCAAGTCTATCAGAATATGTAAAAGGGCCTATGTTTTTTTTTTTGAATACCATTTAAATCTTGCTCTTGTTAAATATTGTCTCAGTTTTTTAATAATACTTTGCAAGTCTGCAGGCATTTGTGGATCTGTAATTTCATGAAAGACAATCAGGACCATCATTTTATTTATATATTTAGTCTGTGAACTCCATCTCCAGAGCGTCTACCTGTGAGCACTTTGCTTCTTGGGTTAACTTCTTGCAACTGAGCAATCATTAAATTTCTACAAAGACAGTCATAAATGCATGCTTTACCAGTGAAGAGTCCAAAAGAGGTCCAAATGTATGAAAAAGTTGTGCACATACTTTAGAGACTTCATTTAAAGTTGAAAGACGGTTCATTTACTGATGGTACTGTCACTCATGCTGAGAACAAGAGCTATCTGCTTGCTTTTGAATCAAAAGGATGATCAGTCATATAACTACTACTTTATGGACTGAAATAATCAAAATAACAATTGAAACACAGTGAGAGAGATTATCGCAGAATGAGTCTGGGTACAATCCTCAGACTAAATGAAGGCTTAGAAATAGAGTGCACAAAGCAGGCTAGGAGAAGCTGAAGCACTCGAGAAAAAGAACGGTGGCCATGATCAGCCTTACCACCTGAAACCCTAATCCACATCAGGCTTTTTTTCTTTCGGTGAATGGTTATCTTCATCTTTCCCCTGAAGAATGACAGGACTACAGTATTAATCCAGCGTTGGTACACAGTGGGGCTCATTTTGGAGAGAACATGTATGTTTGCAAACCCTTCATCCAGTCCCAAGCTTGGATATAGAGTTTTACTTTTGTTCAGGTCTTGCATTTATCTTCAATTACTTTAGAAAAACTGTGCTGGTAGTTTACCAGAGGAAGTAGTTCCAGATTAAGAGCAGCAACACAGTCAAGGGAAGGAAAGAGGGCCTCCTGAGGATCAAACAACCTTGCAAGGATGGCACACAGGGAATAAAGGCCAAGAGAAAATAAACAATGAATAGATGAACCAGCAGCTGATGATCACTATCACCAACACTTACAGCTTCTGTTTGGAAGCTAGCATTTAATTTTAAAACTGCAATTTCATCTTTATTAAGATGAAGACTCTTGTGTGCAGTAAAAAGTATTTGGCAATGTTCCAAGCCTGTACAAAAGTAGGAGACGCTCAAGGTCAGCCATATTCCTCTGTTGTATTCACTGAACTTGGCATGTGATACCATGCTTCAAAAGGCCCCTTTCCTTGTGCTTACTCTGGTGTTTGTGTGGCTGTGCAATCAGATCAAAGAGATGATGTGTCAGAAAAATGATCTTTTGAGAAGTTTTAGCAGTTAATTTTGCATCCGTGATCAAATGGACTGCAAGGTCTGTATAAGGAAGGAAGAGGGCAAAGAGAAATGCAAATTCAAATTAGATTATGCAGAGTGGAACTACATTTTCTATCAAAAATGTAATCCTTTTCCAGATGCAGATGACTCACGTAAATTGAATAGCCATTGATTCATTCCACGCTAGCAGGAATATCCATGCAAAATGTTGCTAAACATTAGGGAAGCAAATAAACATGATTTCTTTGAGATATGGTGTTCATATTAGCTTGGTATGCCAAAGGTAAGATGCCTTATAAGCTTATCTTTGTACAGACCCAGCTTCTAATTACAATAACAAATCTGATAATGGTAAGAAGTAAAAGGTATTCCAGCAAATACTGAAACTATTCAGCATGTGACATATTTCAAAGAGAAATAATTGAAATAATATCATAGACTCCTTGAGGGTAAGCCAGCACAGTATCAAGTGAAAAAAATTACACTATGTCTACACGTGACATAAAGCCTCTGATCTACCTTTTCACAGATCTCAAGCTTTGAGAACCGTTTTAGAGAAGAAAGGTGGCTTGGTGATGCCTTACTTCAAGCACAGGCAAAATGTGATTATTTTAAACTCTGGACTGCTCTTTTCCATTATACAAGTTTTCAGGCTATCTGAAGGAAATCACACAACCAAAAAAAGCCCTGCAGGGTTCAGTACCTCTAGGAACATTGACTACAAAAACTTGTCTCATTTTGAAGCAGTGCTGTTCTTTATTGTCTTTGCTTAACAAACTGAACTTGATCATGGTTAGGAGAGCATTCTGTGTACGTGAAGTGGGAGGTTACGTATACAAGCACTAGCGTTGTTATCACAGCCCACATGAATATGCATATGGAAATCAAAAAAACTGGATTTCAGCAGTGATATCAAGCTCATACTTCGTATTTTCTCCATTTAAGTCAGTCACTGAGGAACGCAAAACAGCTATCCATTTTTTTCCTAATTCGGCAATTTTGATTTATTTTACTGTCTACTAAACCATACCGCATCTGCATTGCAGCTATTAATAGACTTGTTTCCTTAATCCTATGTACGAGTCAGTGAAGTAGCATCACTCAGAGTAATGCAGTAACTCACCGCTGGGTGGTACTACACAAATAAAAACCACTACGAAATACTATAGGAGCGCCTGCTTAGCGGAGAACGACCAGCCAAGGTATATAACGTGATGCATGTTCAAATTGCATGGATTCGGGAAGACGAGAACGAAAACGCGCGTGTGCACGATTTCATGGGTTTAAAAAAAAAAAAAAAAAAAAGCTTTTTTTGTACAGGAAACTGCTGCTCGAACAATTGTCTTCCAGAGGTCTGAAGCAGCAATTCAAAGTGCGCCTGGTAGACAGTTAAATTGTAGTTGTAATCGGCATAAATTGTGCAACTTTGTTTAGAAAAATAATAAAGAACTTAAGTTATAGGATTTTTTAAGACCTTTTCACGAAAATGGGGGTATTTTCAACTATTTACAGAAGTGGCACTTGACATTAGGCATCTATCACGCAGTCTACCAATGTAGCAAACCCCTTTCAGCAGGATCAAGAACTCCGCCACACAGGAGGTAAAAAAAAATGCAGTTATTTGCACGTAACAATACCGTAGCACTTCAAGTATTTTATTTTCGGGATGCCGGGCTCGGAAGAGCCCCCAGGCGCCTCCCGGCAGTCACCTCAGCAGCCGCCGCTCGGGCTCCCCTCAGCAGGGCTGGGCGGGAAGGAGATGGCCGCCGCGCCTTCCTTCCTTCCTTCCCGCGCCCCGCCAGAGGAAAACGCCAGTAACACGTAAAAGACGAGAGACCTCCTGGCAATAGGAAGCCTTCTCGCGTCGCAGCGTGCCGACAAAGCGCTCGCTGGAGCCCGGCGCGACGCGGTAAGCGCTCCCTTCAGGCCGGAGGTCCCGAAGGGCCGCGGCCGCTCTCCTCCCGCCCGGGCCGAAGAAGCAGCCTCCAGCTTAGCTCAAGAGTTTAATAACGGCGAGGGAGCACAGAGCGAGCCCGGGTGGCTCAGCAGAGGCTGCCCGGAGCGGCGGGGCAGCGAGCAGCGCGGCCTAGCTCCCCCCTCACGGGAGGCGGGCAGGGCTCGGCGCTTCCCGCCCTACCCGAGGCGCGCGAGGTCCTGCAACCGCCGCCGCCATTTTAGCCCGGCGGCCTCGGCTGCCGGCCCGGCCCCTTCCTCCTCCTCCTCCTCCTCCTCCTCGGCTCGGGGGGGGGAAGGCGGGGCGAGAGGGACGGGAGGAGGGACCTGGCCGCCTTCTCCCGCTGCCTGGTCGGAAACTGCCGAGCTGAGCCCGAGCGCCCCGTCCCCCCCTCGCCGCCGTCCCCTCCTCCTCCTTCCCCCTCAGCAAAATGGCGGCGCGTGGAGCCACTGGGAGCCAGTGAGTGACTCGGCTTCTCCTCCCCGCCGCCGCCGCCGCCACAGGCTCATTTGCATTGATCAGCCGCCCCATCCCCCCCTCCCCGATCCCAGACCAGCCCCGGCCTCTCCCCCCTCTCCCTGCCCGTCCCTGCCCTGCCCTGCCCTTCCCTTCCCGCCCCCTCCCTCCCCTCCCCCCGGCTGACCCCCGCCCCGGCCCCCATCAATCATCAATCAGCAGCACCGAGCGGATCAATCAATGGTCGGGAGGAGGCGGCGGCGGCGGCTGCTGCTGTTAATGAACAATGTGTGAGAGCTGCGCCGAGCTGCTGGAGGTGTTAAATGAGAGTAAGTGCGGCCGCCCTCCCCTGCTACCCTCCCCCCCGGCGCTCCCCGGCCCGGCCCGGGACCCCGCGGCCCCCGCAGGGGCTGGCTTACGGCCCCGCTTCGCCTCCTTCCTCCCGCCCTTCCTCCTCCTCCTCCTCGCCGCCAGGCTCGGGCCTCCCGGCCGCGGGGTGGCCGCCGAAGGGGAAACCTGCCCGCTCCGCGGCTGCCCCCCCCCCGCCTTGCCCTCCTCCCCGAGGCCTGTCCCCGTGCCCCCGCATCCCCCCCGTTTGGCCGAGGAGCCCCCCCAGGTGTGTGCGTGTGGGGCCGGGCGGGGACGGAGCCCGCCGCCGGCAGCCGCAGCGGGGCCTAGCTGGCTCCGGCTCGTTGGGGAGCTGCCCGCGAGCCGCTCCGGGGGCTGCTCAGCAGCTGGAGGCCGGGCCTGGGCCGGCCGCCTTTTAAAGCCGGCTCCGAGGGCTCGTGCCTGCCCTCGGCAGCCCGCCGTGAGCCGCGAGGCCGAGGGGAAGGGACGCGGCGGTGGGCGCCGCTTCGCCACCGCCTGTGAGGGAGCCGGCGCCCTGAGGAGAGCGGCCGGGCTCGGCGGGGGAAGGAGATCCTGGGGGCTCCGCCTCGGGGGTGCTCTCCTGCTTCCCCCCGAAGTTTCCCCCTGCACAGGTGCTGGCTGAAGAGCGGGCAGGGCCTGGGGGTGGCACGGCAGGTAGCCCCCCGGCGATCCCCGTCTCGTTTGGGGCACGAAATCCCCTCGCCCCCCCTGCAGTAGGCCTCGCGTGTCCCCTGGAACCTGCTCGCGGTGCTCCGCGGGCTGCGGGGCACCTTCCTCCCTTCCTGGGCCGTCTTGGGGAGCTGCTTCCTGAACAAAGACCCCAAAAATATATTTCTGGGAGATGCCGAGGGATTTAATCAACTTACCTCTTCAAGTTGGTGATTAGTGGCAACTTTAGCTATCTGAAATCTTAAACGTAAACATTTTCCTGGTCGCACACCACAGTCGGTTTAGAAGCAAATCAGCTTCCAATAAATTGAAACACAGAATGCTTCCTAGAATGGTACCCGGGTAGAGCTTTCCTTCTTTTTTTTTTTCTCTTTATTTAAAGAAAAACTCTCGTGAGGCCTAATTGCATGTGGTATTCATTCTTTGCTAAGATCTATCAGTAGGTACTATGATAGGTGAGAGTTGGCCTCTTACTTGCTGGGGAAATACGATATTCAGCAGCAGTCAGCATTTTATCTGGAAAGCAAAAACGTGTGTGTAAAACTAACTTTCAGGAGAGTCTGGAGATGGGAATAAATCAGATTAAAAGGTTAATATCAGAGAACTGCTGGGTCCCTAATACTGCTTGTTCAGTTGGCTAAGTTTCTGATTCTTATATCTTGTTTTGAACAGTCGTTGGGATGTTTACTTAATTTAGCATGTGTATCTTATCTTTCTCAACTGCAGAGGTAGGGAATACATTGGTATTATAGACTGAGTGCTTATTTAAACAGTAGGTTCAAAATAGGTCTAAATTATCAATGGTGCGCCCATGACAACTGTTTGCTGGAAGAGATAACTTCAGTTGGTTTTGATGGGCTGATACGTAATCGTTGTTTAAACTTGATCAAGATTGATATAGTTAAGTAGAAAAAAAATGCAGTGTTAAACTTGGTATTTTAGCAAATCTCTGAATTTCCAGTATGAATTTATTTCTAGGACCGTTTCGAGGTAGTTGGGATGCAGGCATGTAGATATTCCCTTATAGATAAAGTAGTATCATAAATCACTACAATACTGGGTTTTTGATAAACTATGGTCTAGATAATATAATGGATGGTTCTGTGTAATTTAAAATACAAACTTGCTATTTACAGCCAAATTTTCTTTTCATAAATAGCAAGTTTGTATTTTAAATTACACAGAACCATCCATTATAGAACCATAGGGAAATTGTGCACCATTGTTGTTGTATAATGAACTTCCAGAAATGCTGGTCAAATAACACTGGATTTGGTCTTCCATCCAGAGGAACAAGGACGCTTTAAGAAAACATAAATACTTTGTGTATGTGTTTGGATACTGAGACATATGATACGGTGCATTGTGTATGTCACCTGCATTCCTGCTATGAGAAGGATTTACAAGGGCGATATACTTTTTTTGTAACTTCAAGTTGTATTTTGTGTATTTCTTAAGTAATATTTAATCTTAATGTACAAAAACAATGTCAGGTCTTGGTTTTTAAAGCATTGCAGCAAAAATGGAAAGTAGTAGTGAAGAATGAGGTCATGCCCAAAATGTGTGAGCCAGAGACTGCCAGCAGTTTCCTTTTCTGCCCGCTGAGCATTTGGGATTGCCTCTTCACTGAAACTACTGAAACAGTATTTTGAAAGAGGTCCAGGAAACATCATCTACTTTGTTTTAGAAATTTCTTGCTAAACTAAATATTTTTACAGAGAGTACATACTGCCATTTGTCTTCATTTGCCCTAATGTTTACAAAATAATTATTTGGTATCAATTGTATGACAGGTCGCTTAGAAAGTGAATTGACTAACAACTCCTAATGGATTGTGTGGAGAAGAACACATGGGGAGCTCCAGTTTTCCTCAGAAAAAGTTAGCAACTTATGGAGGACAGAAGGATGGAACTTTGTGATTCTGCACGCAGCTGGGCATATTTTTATAATAAGCATATTAGTTCCTGTAAACTGTTAAAATATTAATCCACACCCCATCACAGTTTGCAGAGCTAGAGCTTTTGTCTAGCAGACACCTTTGTGTAGGCCCAGGGTTGTCTCGCTGGAGCTTACTGCAAGATTCGAGGTTCTTAGGCCTGATTTTGTAACAGGTAGCCAGTTGGTAGGCATACTTCTACAGTGTTTTCAAGTGCCAGGTGAGTTCTTGTGGAATTGGAAAACTAGTTTAAAAATGTATTTTGTTTGACCAAAGGGGTGTGTGTGTGTGTATTTAACATGAAGTTTCATTACTATACCTTAGCATGACAAGCAGGCAGTGTTTTATGGAGAGAAGCAGCAGTGTTGCTTTTTCTTACAGCATCTTTACTATCAGCAGTTGATCTAAGTATGAAACCCAGTAAGTTCCCTGATCTTGAGGATCTTTCCTAAGAAGTAGTAGCAGTTTCAAGTTATGATTTGATACAGGAACTCCATGAAGCACAATGTCATATATGAAATAGGCTTTAAAGCAGTTTTTGTATTGCAAGATCTGTTGCTCGCTTGAATGGTTTAATTTCTTGCTGAGCACTCTAGGTGTGTTAGCATCACTTAGTTTTCCTAAGCAAGGTTTAATAGAAGTCTATATAGAGGGTAGTCTGATTTCTGAATTAATCTTTCTCAACATAAACACTTGAAGTAGCCTTATTTTATTTTTATTTTTAAAGTTTAAAATAAGGGCACTTACTTATAAAAGACTTGACAGATTCTCATGAGAAGGGCTCGTTTAAATGTACTTGCTTTCTACAGGAAAAGTATGTAGAGGACATTATGTGCTTTTATGTTAATTTCTAGCATTCTGTATCCTAAAATGAACCCTGGTATCAATACGCTGTACATTCCTTGGTTTCTTTGGATGCCAGTTCTTGTTAGTTTAGGAGGGATTATATTGAGTTTCATTTGTTCTTCAGTAATATTTACATTGCTGTGCTGTCCAGAGGCCCTGATCAGGATAATTCTGTTTTGCTAGGTACTATGCAGATATTCATATAATCATGAACTAATTATTAGTTAACTCAGAAAATACAAAAATGTAACATAAACATGTATTTTTCTCTCTCAAGTCTCTTACACCACAGTGTTGCAGGTCAGTGTGTCTCACAGCGGTGGTTTCCAGGTATCAGCAAAACCATTCGATCGTTGGACACCTACACAGCCTTCACTTAGAAGTGTGGAGTACGTGATGCTCCATGATATAGGTGTTTAAGATTGCTGATGTGTGCCTGGGACTGCCTCTTCTGAACCTGAAGTGGAAATCTGAGATTCTCATACTGGTCCTGAGTCAGCTGCGCTTGTAATCCCGGCTGTGACATGTCGCAGAGAGCCTCGGTTGCCTAAGAGGCTTCCCTGTGGGACCGCAGCGGGTGTTGATGTATGTTGACTTAAAACTCCATAGATGGTTTCAGTTTACATTTGTTATGTTCTTCATGTTTGGTTTGTTTTTATAAAAGTGTTTGTTTGTTTGTTTTTTAAAAAAAAAAAACACCAAACTTGGAAAATGGGTTTTGGTATAGAGTGGCAGTCATGGTTTTAGGTAACATTGGCAGGCCTAGGTTATTTGCAGTTCTCTGGTTCTGGAAACTTAGGTGTTTATTCCCAGCGTTCTCCTTCACTTTCTTCAGTGATTGCCTCTTTAGCCCAACTGTTTTAGTCTAGCAACACTGAAGCCTTATAAAATCAGTTCACATTGATTAGTAGAGGCTTCTAGATATTGTTGTTACACAAGCTTTTAGGCCATATTTGTCATTATGTTTTTTCTTAAATATTTTATAAATCATTTAAAAAAACCACTGAACACAAGTGAGTTTACTTAAGCATGAGAGCTGGATGTAACACTATACATGGATGTGCTACTGGATGTACTACTACGGATTTTAGTCTTCTGTCCATTATCACTGTCAGCTAGGCTGCAGAACTCCTTCCAATATGATCAGGTCCATAAAACACTTGAGATACTGGAGTGTTTTATTGCTATTTGTATAGTTCAGGATAACCCTTAATTTGGATGCTGAAGATGCTTGACCTGTCTTCTTGTCACGGAATCCTGGCGTGTGGAAGGTACAAAGAAGAGACTTAAAGGTGGACTCGAGGTGTTTACCGTGAGGTAGAAAAGAAATAAATATATTCCAGAACAATGCATTGTTCAGCCTGGTATCTGGACTCTGGAGAGGATGAATATTTTATGTTGTAGATGCATGCATCATGTATTATTTTAGATAATACATATATTTTATAATAAGAATATCCCAAATGTTGCATTATCAGCATCACTCAGTCTGTAAGAGCTACTGTTGGGCAAGTGGCTGACTGTAAGCTTTAGTATCAATTATTTGACTACCCGTAGGTTTTTGTGCAGTTCTAGAGTTTTATCGGACTATTCGACTATGCCTATTCATCTGTGCAAGACTTCAAGACAGTTGCCTCTGCTGCATCGTGCCTTTATTTACTTATTTAAATTCTAATTCCTCAATGTTTTTACGTTCAGAACGTTTGCAGAGATTCCATTGGGGAGTTATCGGGGTAATTCCCAACTTTATGATGCTAACCTAAATCTTTGCTTTCTTCCATTGAAGAAAAGCTTTATAAATTATTTATAAGCTTTATATTCACTGTCTTCCATGTTTACTTTTGTCTTTGATGCATTTAAGGGGATGAGCAACCAGACTTAGAGGAAAATGAAAATAACTTTTTCTTCATAGCAATATTTCCCAAATTGTAGTTATCATGGACTGTGGTGAAGTACTGCTCCAAATAAATCAGAATAACCAGCGGAAAAAAATGAGAGGAGGAACTTATATCTTTTTAACCGTGAACTGTTAAAGCAAAAGGGAAGGTGACGCTAAGATAAAATAGTTTTTACTTCTTGTTTGTAATTGCAAGGCAATTGAAAGATAAACTCTGACTTTCATAGCTGAAAGGCTTCTATTTTTAGCGAGATATTTCAGCTTTTGTTCTGTACAGTGATTTTGGTTCATGCTATTTGATGTGATTAAAAATGATTTTGTCCTGAAACTTTTCCTGTTCAGGCTGCCGAAGACTGGTTCTTTCTCATTGCTCAAGCCGCTTGATCACTGATGCTGAAGATTAGTTACGTAAATCCCATTCTGTTGAGTTTTGTTGTGAGTTATGGGCTGTTGACATGTATTTGCTGAGATTTTTCTCTTTGTGTATAGTGAAATCTTATCCTTAAAGCTTAGGGAAGCTGTAGAAATTGACTTCCTTGCGTTTGTTACCACATGTCATATTAAGGAAATTCATTTGTTTGGTTATAGTAAAGGTTCACAAGTTTTGTGCTGTAGATGCTCTCCCCCCTTTCTGCTATTGGGCATACACAAACTTTACGGTAATTCCTGCTTAGTTATGTGAGTAACTTTAGTGAAATTCAAGAAAGAAAGAAAAACTCTTTCCATCTCTTACCATTTGACTTTTTAAAAAATATTTGAATAGCGTGGAACTTGAAGTCATTTCATTCCCTGTGAAAACTTCTCGTTACTTTTTCTTTCATGTCTTTTGGTGCTGTATGGCGCTTCCTCTGCAAGGGTAGTTTTCAAGATGTGGAAATCACAAGCAATTCCTGAGACATGTCCAGGGTGTTGTGTTGTGGTCTGTTCCAGATTGTTGTCAGCCCCACTCCTTGGGGAGACCAGCCGCTGTAAGTGTCCTTAGATGCTCAGCTGATGGGGTGCATAGTGGGACACTGCTGGTAAGAGGACGCTTGGGCTGGGAGCTGTGTGCTGCAGCTGGGGGGGCAGGACCTTGGAGAGCAGACGCTGGCCCTACTTCTCTGCGCCTGACCTGCACTGGAGGTGTTGCCTGGGTGTTTGGAGGACCAGAGGTTTTGTTTCCTCTTGCATGGAGGGACTTATATGGCCTCAGGGGGGCTTAGGAGACTTCCTTTTAATTCGTAGAATTCTTTTTTGTATATTGTTTCTGCCATGCTAAATGGTAAGATACGTCCCTCCATTGTTAATACCGATTTTTCTTTTTGCGACTTTTAATTCCTCACTACTTTGATTTGTTTCTCCATGTCATCTGCAGTTTACTTCTGTATTCCTGTGTTCAAGTAAGGTTGAGTGAGAAGAGCAGATCTTGTGTCCTGCAGTTGTGTTCTGTAGACAAGTGACGAGCAGTTTGCAATTTGGCATTTTAGAAATTGGAAGGGGAAAGCAGTGTTTACTGGGCTCCTGTTATTTCTTGTATTTTCTACTTTGAGTATTTAGTTTCACCTAAGTACTTGATAATATTCCTACTCTGTCCAGTGCCTCATCATTATTGCAACCCTTCTATTAGCTGTCTTTCAAAGTTGTTCTTTTTCTGTCCTCATGATTTTTTCTATTTCTCAGTTTTCCGTTCTGCTTGTCTGTATCTCTTTCTGCTCTTCTCTGTCCTCCACCTTGCTTTATTATCTTCAGTGTTGTTGTATACATACAGTTTTGTCCCTTCATGTTTCACTGTTTCCTTTAACAGTCTTCCATAATAAATTTTTCCCCTTTCCTGTGTTCTCTTGACCACTGTCTGCTCAGGTCTCATCTGGAAAAGATGAGAAATATCAGTCAGAAGTTTCCTGTGGATGATGGCAGCACTACGGTGGTGTCTTGGTGCTTCCAGCAAGTTCTGTTAAGTCTCCTGCTGTACAGAGCAGAGCTTGCTAGTGAGGGAGATACAAATTCTCAACGTGCGTGTGGAATGGCTTTTGTGATATACTTATGTTTAAAACAAACAACAACAATAACAAAACATTAAGGAAAAATAGAAAAAGGAAGTTTGCTTACTTTGTTATATACTTTGCTTTAGATTTGCCAGTGCAAGGAGCTAGTAAGTGAGGGTTTTTATAGGCTAAGCCACGCATTTATAGTTGTCAGGATGCTGGGACAACCTGAAAAGTAATCTTACGCTCTTCAGAAGAAAGTGGTTGTGTTGATCATTGAATGCTGCATATACGAATGTCATGCTGCAATTAAACGTACTTGTGGCTATTTAATTTATGTTGTTTAAGCATATGTTGTAACTTTTCTTTTTCCATTTTGTGCAGCAAATTGGTGGTTTCTATAATCTGAACTCTGAGAAGAGGTGAGAAGCCATTCTTTTCACCCTGTGCTTTGCACAGAAATTGATTTGCAATCTGAATGCTTAACGTGAACACGCAACTGTCAGGAACTCTGTTGTTTTCTTAATGCTTCATTAAAATACCCAGCTTATTTATAGTTTTACAAAGCTTTCCTTTGTGAATTTTCCAGATCTGGTGTGTTTGGTGAAAGGTGAACTTCTTGGGGAAATCTGGTGCGAAGGAATTACTGCTATTTGTGGATTATATTAGAAGAGGAAAGGCTTATCCTGTTTATCTATACATACTTCCATGCATGTGTGTAGAACTCCTCTGGGAGATTTAGTGCTTCACTGGTTGAAGAAGTTGAAACTTGTTGGAATAAGTCCTTGTGGAAAAAACGCCTTTGAGTGTTGCTTTTTTTTAGCTAATTTGTAGAAGGTCTGTAAATGACTTTGTGCCTCAATTGTCTTGTTTTCAATCTCTACATCTGCATCCACACAGCAGATTGGTTCCCATCTAGGAAGTGAGTGGCAAAGTTTTAGTAGTTGCTGTTGTTTTTCCCTCTCACCATACTAGATCAATGTAGCCTCCAATTCATTGCACATTAACTGACTTGCACTTGAAAATTTTTAATCTATGTAAATCTATACAGAAACAGGCAAAACTTGTGTATGAAAACTGAAGTGAGGTAGAGCATTGTGGTCTTAAATGTGGTAGCCAAAAGGCTAGCTCTGTACATCACTGTTAAGAATTGTATAGTTTCCTAGAGAATGTGCTATTTCCATACATGCTGTGCTAGTGAGCAGGCAAGGATGATTTCTTGTAGCTGCCTTTTAGCAGGTTCATGAAGAATAACTGAAGCACTCAAGGTTTCTGCAGGCCTTGAGAAAGTTTTTTGTTCCTGCTATGGAAGCACATCACTTTTAATTTCTCGTTTTGTCTAAAACCAGCATCCTTGAAACTTGAAGTATTTCTCTACGTTCACAAGAGCAGATGTTCCACTTTTTAAGCCACAAGTGGATTTTTCTTGAAAAGGCAGTCTGTTAGCCACTGAAGTATACCCCTGGACAAAAACCATGGTTCGAGAAGTCGTGTGAGATTAGTGTGAGTGCTTTATGCTGTGTTGTGTAGGGTTTGCTCTCTCAGGCTCTGTACTGTGCTTCTCAACCCATTTGAGGGGAAATTAATAATTTTTCATGAGAGCTTAATTTAATTGTCAGGAAACAGTCAGTTGCCTGTTTATCAATCTGTGACACATGACTATTAAACTGCTCTGAATTTGTTACAACACAAACCCCTTTATTCTTACCACTACTTAAATCGTTTTCTCATGTTCATGGTGTGGGGAGACTGGGCTGAAAAACTAGAGTTTTCCAGAGTTCTCTTCTGCTGGTTGTCTCAGTTTTTGGCAAATCTAGTGATCAGTTTTCATTCCAAATTCTCTGAGCATCAAGAAAACTGACAGCACTTTCTCCTACCTCTGTACTCTCTGCTTGGAGGAGCTATGGACAGTGCTTGAAATAGGCAGTGGCATGTTTGCACAGGAGGACAGCTCCAGAAAAGCAGTAGAAGGGTCAGGATATCAACATCTACTGGGGAATTTGGGAAATCATGTCTGGGAAAGGCTTGCATAATACGTTTTAAGCCACCCTTTTCCATCGCTTGGTATCACAGTTAGGAGGTGTGTGGTGGAATTGCATCCTAGGCTACCCGGCATCCGTTGACACAAGTCTGAGCAGATGTTTATTTAAGTATTTTGCTTGAAACTACTATTGGATAGTGCTGGGGAATGTAAGCTCAGAAACTCAATGCAAGTAAGTTCTTTTTCTTAGTTAAGGATGGTCTGCATTTTTGCTGTATTGATTGGTTTCTTGCTTCTTTCACAGGTAGGAATACCCTGCTTCTTAGTGTATAAAACAGTAGGACTTTTCCTCTGAGACTTTTTGTTGAAGTTTTTAATTAGTAATCTCTGAAATTGAGCTTACACCACAAAGTATTCCATATCATAAGTCTCAGTGCTCTGTCTGCTGATATAATATTTAAAACAGACACATTCTGATCAAATTGGGTTTTCATCGCTAACTGAAAGCTCACCGAGTCTTAACAGCAATATCAATTTGAATCCTTCCAAAGTGGGTTGGCTTTTAGGTTGTGTGTAGCCATAGTTATAGATTTGACCTGTGTGCACTTGCTGATACTTGACTTGCAAAATACTTGATTATACCAAAATGACATCTGTAAATATGTCTTCTGATGGGAGTGCATGCTGGTCGCGAAACTTAATGCGGTCTTGGAGATGTTTGTATAGACCACAAACATTGCCTTTAGCAGTTTTTCATTTATTTTGGCCTACTAGCTTTAAGAAAAAAAATAATTATGCACTGCAGTAGCCAATAAATTGCTGAATATATGATATTTGAGTGAATTATTAAATACAGATTATTTAGTAAAAGTGACTAAAATTTGAGTGTGTGTTTGAAAGTTGAGAGAGCAACCTTGCTGCTTGCCGATCCTTTCTCAGTATTTTGATTTTCCTTTCTGATTAAGGGTTGCTTGTGTCTGTTTTGATGAAAACAAATAATGCCTTGGAGTTCAAATATTCAGCAAGCTGCTCTTGGGCTTTCTGGGGAACTGCCTGAAGCTGTGTTTAGTATAATGACACGCTGCACGTTTATCGTTCTTATCTTGTTGTTTAAGCAGGCTCAAATATACTTTGTAAGAAATAAATTAATATTTGTCTCTCAGATTTTGTCCTTAAAAGCTCAAGAACAATTTTTAGGTGCTTTTGTTATAAATCTGTTTGTACACGGAGATGGATGCAGTTGTGGGCTCTGGCCTTTTTTTCTTCTTGTGGGGGGAAAAGCAATTGTTGTTTTCTGTAACTGATTCATAGCGTGCCAAGTAGTTCAGCTAAACTAATTTGCAAGGTTCCCTCTTGAAAATAGAATGCTTCCTGGAGTACTTCTTTTAATTTTTGCACTCCTTGTTACTTTTAATTAAGACTAATAGAAAACCTCTTTAGCTTTTGGAACCTTGTTCGTGCAATTACATTTTTATTCTACTTGTAAAACAGTTTGATAAACTTTGAGATCAGTGCTTTCACTTTAAAGTATTTTTAAAAGTTTCAGAACTGGGGTACATGAAGAGAAGTCGTTCAAAACCACAGTCATTCAAGTTGTGATACTATTTTCTAAGGTAATGCTATTAAAAAGAAAGAATGCAAGTAAGTACTTCCATTTTAAGCTGGAGGTAAGCAACGATTTACCAGAGCATTCATTTTCAGCATTGTCAGTGTCAGCCCTAGCTTTGAAGTTTATGTTGGAGTAATAAGTGATATGCTAGGAAAGTCTGGTTTTATGCAGTAATTGTCCAATCCTGAATTGATTCCTTAAGAAACTTAAAGTGGGCATTGTCAAATATTTATGATGGGCAGTCTGACTCTGGGTGTAGTGTACGTTTAGGTGATGTAAAGCAGACCTGGTTGTATGGGAATATGGCTTTAACTGAGCTGATTTTTTTTTTCTATTAAAAGGAGTAACAACTTTAATTTGAAGATGTACTCTTCTCAGAATTGTAACATCTTATTTGAATTTAAAGATAATTTATGACACTGAGTTAAAACAGGACTCTGGAATAAGACTTAAAGAAATGTAATTTTTTTAATAGTTTTTTTCCTTAGTAATGTATAACTTGCCTTTCCCTGGAGAAGCAGGGGCACAATATCTTTGCAGATGAAAATCCTGAGACAGTAGAAGTACTAGGAAGTACAGTGCACAGGTCTCTTCATAGACATCTCGCATCTGACATGACCAACATATACCTTTATATATGCTCATAAACCCTTCTGGACCCAGGCTTACCCGTGCTGTGCCACCAGGATATTGCTCCCCTCCCTTGGGCTTCCATGGAAATGTAAGAGCTTAGACACTGCGCTGGGCCTCTGCAGGCTTTTGGTATTGCCCGGGTTCTCCCGCTGCTGGCATAACCCAGCATGAGTTGTGGATTTCACACTCCTACCTAGTCTGGGTCATGTTTCGATTGCTAGGTAGTACTGCGTGGATGCAGTGTCTGGACTTTGAGCTATGGCTGACTCTGAGAACTGTGTGGGTTCACCACCATGTAGTGTCTTAAGCTTTGCTGTGGCTGAAAGGTGCAGTGCTTCTCTGGGCCTGAGCTGACTGAAGCAGTACAGTTGTGTTTTGTGTTTCAGGTGGTATATCTAAGATAAGAGTTTATCTAGGTGATAATTCATCCTCACTGTTCTGGGTAGGACCAGTTACAGTGTCCCGGGTAAATTATCCACTGATAATCAAGCTTCGACTGCATTAAAAATAATTTCATGTGGAACTGTTCTCCTCAGAAGCAGTTGCTGTGGCATATTTGCTTCAGGCAGGTGAAAGTCACATGCTGCTCTGAATAAAGACAATTGTTGGTTTTACTAAAGGTCCACGGCCGTTTTAAAGGGGCATTTTAATCCAGAGCAATTGTGACCTAGCACGTGGAAAGCTTCATGATGGCAACACTTCTGAAAGATGAGAATTCTTAAATTTCATACAGCTTTTCAGTGTCAGCTTCTGCTGTTTTGCTCCAGACTGCCTTAGCATTTTACAGTAAAAGGAAAATAGGCCTTCGCTGGAGAAGGTGAGGGAGATGGAATGGAAAGGGAAATGTATGTTAAGTGAAGAGAGTGAGATTCAAAGATAAAATAACTTCGTGGTATTTGCAGGGAACCAGGGAGATGCCTAAAGATAGAAATTACCTAAGATCAGCTGATTCGCCCTGTTCTGGTGAAGCTGTGTCTTACAAGAGATCTGTCTGATGAACATACCATGGCCAGTGCTACTTTGTATACCTATGCTGTTTGTTGGAGTACGCAATTAAAATAAAACCCCTAAGGCCTTCTGAAGAAGGGCTGTGAGGAACCACACCGAACAACTGTGACTGCTTTTGGGGGTTGCTGGGGCACCTGCTTTTACCGTATGCTTTTGCACGGCTTCTGTATTTTCATTCACAAGAACAGACTGTTTAGACTTGCAGAACTTTCTAGTATTTCTTGAAATTGCTTTTATGTTTAAAAGTATAAGTGTCTGACAGAGGCCAGTAACTTGATCGTGGTTTGTTTTTCTAAGGAAATGAGACTTAAAAGGTTTGTTAATTCCCATCTTTAAGCTACGATGTTGTCTCTGTAATACTTGCTTTGTAATCTCTGCTTGGAATTACAAGTTTGCAGGAAACAATGAAGTTGGAGCATTTATAAATGTAAGAAATTTAGAGTTAGATTTAGACTTAAAAGGAATTCAGGTACATTCTGGTATGGAAGTGGGTATAGTTATCGGTATGCTATGCTGTAGTGGTATGATGAGGGTGGGCACTGACAGCTCAGTGTCATGAATACATCATAGAGGCACTCGGGAGCACCTTAACCATATATAATTTTATAACTGCAGTATTTTGAGTGACAGATCTAATTTTTCATGTATGAACCATGGCACTTGAACAATATTTCTAATGCTGAAGAATTAACTGACTATTTTTAGATAATAGTATATCCTTCGTAGTGTTCCAGCACTTTCTGATTATGTATATCCAGTCAATATTCTGGGGAGGTTTTATTTTATGGAGACTCTGGAATGGAAAGACTTTTTTTTCCTCACTGAAAAGTTGTGGGGAAGCATGGACAGTTAAACTATTGCTGTTGAACTTCAGATTGACACCGTCCTTTTATGTATTCATCAGCAATGGCATTGTAAAGGTCTAGAAGAACTCATGAATAAATTTAAGGCAATCCTGAATCTTTTTTTAATAAAAAAGGAGGAATTCCAATTGGTGAAGGAGAAAGGGAAAGGGAGAGGCTAAGCTCTGGCTGTCGTCTGATTTACTATCAATCATAAACAAAACTCCAGCAAATAATGAAAAACATCTCAATGCATGTATATAAAATATTTACTGGTTCGATTTGAATGATGGTAATTCTATACAAGGTTATGTATATATTTATTTTAAGATTAGTATTGTTGTCCTAATACTATTTTGTTTAGTGCGTGGCTCTTATTTCCTCTATTTAGTCTGTATCGGGAAACAATTTCTGAGAATAATGTCCATTTTGAAAGTGATCTATTCTTTCCCATGAGAAGCTGATATCAGATGAGGCCTGGGGGAAGGGAGCAGAATCCGTATACAACCAGAATGTGTTACAGGTTTGAATGCGTAGGAATTGTAATTTTACTTGGTGTTCTCTGTTTACCTCCTCCTTTTTAGTTTTGTTTCTGAAAGTAGGGAAAATACACTTTTAAAAATGATTATTTTTACTTGCCATTTGGTTTTGTGCTTAGTGTGATAAGTGACCTTTGGATATAAGATATTCCTTACAAGTCTAGCATGGTGGTTGTCCTTGAGGTCTAATTACAGTCTGTTCCTCTAGCTCTGAAATTCTTGCTAAAAATGCACTTATGACCTGAGCTTCGTTACTTCACAGTTGAAGTTATATTGTCCCATTCTTTGCAGCTTTTATATTTTTCTCATCTACTGTAATGTTTTAATAGCTTTATTAATAGACTTTTTCCTTGTTTGGGAGATAGTGTTGTTTCTAGTACTGTAAAATACCTTTAACAAATCACCCTATCACATCACTCATGTTTTCATTTAAGGCTAGCAAAGTAAAGTGGGAAATAGCAACAAGGAGATTCTTTTTTTCCTGGAATGTGTTAAGTTTTTACTTTGACCATCGTGGGTTTTTGCCTCTTGTGAACTACTTGAATAAACCATTACGTTATAAGTATGTCTGCTTTTAAAAATGAAGTATCTGAAAACTATGCCCTAGAAGATGGTTTAAAAAAAAAAAAAAAGAAAAAAAAGAAGCAATTATTATTTTGGGTCTGTTAAGTAGCTCAGTTCTTTCTAGTGTGGTATTACGGTGACAAAAAGGTCTCTAAACCGTCTTGCTGTAGAGTCGGTGAAATGAGACGTTGCAAGTATGTAAAAAGACCCCATTTCCTTCATGGTAGTTGTAGAACATTTGGCTGGAATTTACCTACGTACCAATCTTTCTTCTTTCTGCTGGTTAGCTTTGTCTCAGATGGATCTGTTTAAGGCCTTCAGAGATCAGCTTTTTTTCCCCCCAGTGCTCTAATAGTAACAGTATCCTCAGATTGTTCACCTTTAGATGAGCAGTACTGACGGGCAGTTGCACTGGATGGGATAAGGTAAAGTTACCTTTGTTGTCACTGAAGGTGGTTGCTTCCCTCAGTCTCGTGGTCCTTACGCTTTCCTTCCTAGCACCTCCTGCTGATGAACTCTGAGGGTTCGGTGGTTTACAAAGCTGACAAAAAAAAAGAGGATGGTTTTCAGTTAGATTGATAAGTTGGACTTGCTTGGTTCTCTGTTTGGGTCTTTGATTTCCTGCAGGAGTGGTGGCGGTTGTTGGGAGTAGTTGAAATGCATGGCCATGGATGCTGTGAGCAGTGTGGACCTGGGGACTGGGTTGTGCTGATTGTGAAACTGTATCTAGAGCAGGGAAAAGCTGTCTGTGTGGGGGCAAGTTAGAGGAAAAGGGAAGGACTGGAGGGTGAGAAGAAGGTCTAAAAGGCTTTAATTGAGAAGAAAAATTTGCTGGAGCAGATTCAAGGAAGGAGCAGAAAGTTGAGCTCCGGGAGTAAATTAGAGAAGTTATCTCTAATGTTGCTGGCTTGCAGGAGCTTGGAGAAGGAAGCAGCCACTGGACACAGTGGGCAAAGGAGCTGAGCCTAGAAGCGGAGGGCCACTACTGAAAGAGGCACTGAGAGTTCATGGGAGGACCAGTTTTAAAGCTCTGGAGCCCATATTGTTAGTTCTTACTGAATTCTTAATTTGGGTCAGTGTAGGCAGTTTAGAGTCAGCCCTGTATTCTCAGGGAGACCTCACAAATCTTCCAATTCAGTAGCAATAGAGGATCATTGTATTTTGATGTCTCCCTTTCAAGTAGGGAATTCATTAGGTCAGTGTTTCCTAAAATGTTCATGTTCTAGGTGTGCTTGCTTTGGGTTAAAAACAGGCTGCAACAGGCAGATTTCCCCAAGTCTGTTTACCCCAGGCAGAGGCTGCTTGCCCCATTACACAGGCAGCACGTCCCACTGCTCGTTTCTTCTAGGCTGCAAAGGGTGGGTACTCAGGACAGATAGGAGGAGTGCCCAGGGTGCTACTTTGACATGCTTCTGCTGCTCTCAAAGCACACATGTATGCCCGCAGGAATCACTTCTGTATGTATGAAACTAGGAAACAAGGGAAAGTCTTAGCCACCAAATCAAGTTGCAGGAAAGGGGACTGTAAGAATAAAAGTTTTTCAAAAGGTTTGGTGATTGTCAGTGCTGGGTTTGAAACACTGGAAGTGTGGGAGACTGGGGAGACAGCAGATTAACGAGGATGTAAGGTGTTGCAGGATGCTTGAATATGGGAGAGAAGAAAAGGATGTGCTCTATTTAAAAGCGGATGAGTCTGTTTTAACTATTGGCCCATTCAAGATAGATGGAAACGAGCTTGAAAGGTGAGAAAGATATCATTTAGAAGTGAAATCATATGCAGCAAGGGAGCCCTTACGGAACTGACTAAACCCAAGAAATGCACAGGAGTGATGAGTGCAGTTGCTTTTATTGCTTTTCTATCTGCACTTTTTTCAATAAAAAATGGATAGAAAGGCTTCATAAGTGATTTTTGCTGTACCTCAAACTGCACATGGCCCTAAAGGGAGGTGCTGTAAATCAACGAGTATCCCCAAAGTTGATATTCAGAATGAGCCAAGAGCTACAAAGCCTAAGATTTAAGTTCTAGTTATGATAACATAAATCAGCTGAGCTGAAAAATGTCATTTCTGCAGAGGGACAAAAGAGCTTCGGTTAAGGTCCAGTAGGAGAAGCCCTGCTGGATGTGCCACTGCCCCTTTTGGTAAGGGCACTGACTTAGATCTGATGAAATCCACTGGGAGACTGCAGCCTCTGGTTGCTTCTGTTCTGAGCTTCCTGAGTACTTCCAGGCACAAGAACAATGCTACAAAAGTAAAAAAAAAAAAAAAAAAAAAAAAAAGTACAAAGCCAAACAAACAAAACACCAGCAACACAAAACATAAAGTGTGCATGTTGCCACTCTTATCAATTAGCAATGATTAGTGTATAAGACCAGCTGAGGTTGGTCTATGTATGAGATGTAGAATGTATAAGCTTTCTACAAATACCCAATTTCTCCTACTAGTGCACATACTTTTTTTTTTTTGAGCTAGGGGCATAAGCTTCAGTGTTCCGTAATGTTTAGCATCTGTACACTTCATGTGGCAATTCTAGCTGCTGCTTTGGAGGGACCAGTTTACTTAACTTTGTGTACCTTCCTTAAAAGGAGGGGGATTTGGAAGTGTTTCCAACTATCTCAGAGAAAAGGCTGCTCTGGAAGTTGAGTGTTAGTGACTTTTTAGAGCATATTTTTAAGTAGGGAGATGTGGGGAAGAGGCAAGTTTTTATAGATGTAGCAATGTGTGTGCGAGACTGTCCAAGTTAGAAATAAGCTCACTGCTACTGAGTTATTGTCAGAGGTTTTTGTGTCAAGTTTAAAAGAACTCATCTTAATGAAAAAGTTAACAACATTCAGAAAACCTAGGTTTTATGAACTTATGCTGAGTAAGGTGATGGTGTTTTTTGGTGCTACTTTTGTTTTGTTTTGTCTTTTTGTTGTAAAATTGACCTAAATTGTTTGACAGAGTTGTTGATTTCTTCAGTGCTAAACTTTGGCCTTAGAGTCAAGTGTCTTGGTAATTTCTGGTGTTTAAAATAAAAAAGTATTAACTGATACCCATGTGGCCATCCGCTTGTCGGTTTTGTACCTTGCCCAAGTGTTATGTAGGGATCTTCAAGGCCTACTTAGAGTGAGACAGAAGAGTGAGTTTTGTCACTTACAAGTATCCTCCTGAGACTGTTTTCAATGTTTGTTTATTTATTTATAAATATATATATATACACACACATACATGCACACAGGTGCATATGGAATATCCTTATTTCAAAAACAATATAATTATTTGTCTTGTGTGATTTTTCTGAAGTGGCATTCTTCTTAAGTTTACTCTCTGATCTGTGCCAGCAGGATTTCGTTAGCTTTAGTTTTTGGAAACCTGTATTGACAGTTCCCATAGGACCTTGCAAGCCTGATGCTGGGAAGGAGGTTGAGGCAGGGATTCTGCAGAGCTTGTTTCTGTTAGAGACCCTTTCCCACAAAGCTTGCTTGTGAAGGAGCTTTGTAAGCACGTAATGCTTGAAATTTCATGTGAAAGGTGGAAATGAATAGATTATTATTATTAATAAATGGAATGGTCAACTTAAAGAACCCTGACATTCTCAATTTGTGTAGTAATTAGGTAATTGTAGAACCATAGGGAAATTTAGGGCAAGGAGCAAATGGGAATTTTGTGTTGATAGTTGGAGAAGGGTATGTGGCCAGTAGGCAGAGTCCAGTGCTCTAATACATATAACTGGTTGATACGGAATTGGAGGTGTGAACTACTGATTTTTGGCTAATTAGACGGTGTAAACATTTTTTAGATGAAGGTGGAATACTTGATAATAACTCACTGAAAGTTTTTGGATTTGAATTCGGTACAAAACTGTTCTGGTATCTGGCTCTACTAAGTGTGGTAAATGTTTATCATTTTGCCAATTAGTGGTTTGTTACAGTTAAATGTCAGTAAAGTCATGTCTATATTTGAAAACAATAACCAACAACTTAAGTAGTATGAGCTGCTTCACATGTAGTTTGTACATCTGTTCTTATCTTGATAGTTTCTTTTTCCTGGCCTTTATCTGATCAGCAAAAGGAAGTTAAGGTCTCATGGTCATCTCAAGATGCATACTTTTAACATCTGGGAGGAAAAAAAAAAGGCTAATGAGTGAAATTATTGAAGATTCATATTTGAAAATGCACATCAATCAGTAGCTCCCAGTGGGGCTTATGAAGAGTACTTTATGCTCAGCTGTCTTGTAAATTTAGCTATTTATAGTCTCATATAGATTTAAAAACCTTTCTCTGAGCATCCATTTCTGAAACACTTGTCTGTCCCTTCCAGCTAAGGAATGAGGCATTTTTAATCAAAAGTGTGTGATTAAGGAACATGAAAACTTTGTTTCTACAGTAGAGCTCTGTGGAATTATAAATCGCACAAGATGTCCCTAGTTACTATCATTTCTAAGTTGTAAGTGCTTGAAGAGGTTGCCATTAACCATTAATATAGGGTATTGGATTAGAGGAAGGAGCTGTTCTGAATGACTAATTTTTACAGCAGTGTCCAATATTACCACACAATATCTGTTTTAAAGTTAGTTGCATTGAAACTTTATTCTTGGTTACCGAAGGCAAAAAATAGGTAGGTTTGGTTGAGAACTTTAGTTTCCACGATGAAAAGATAATTTATTTGGTTGTTATGCTTTTTTATGCTGAAAACCTTTGGCATAAAGCTACTGTAACTTGACTACTGGTGTTTATTATTACAAAGCATATTAAAAAAAAAATCTTTATATGTTTTACTTTCTACTTAAATAACAAAGTTGATTTGTAATTAAAGTATAGCAATTACATGCCTTTTTTTTTTTCCCAACACTAATATGTTTTTGTTTTCCTTCAGTATCTGACATTGAAGGTGCTGATGGGTTGCAGCTCAGAAAGGAACATGCGCTCAAGATATTTGCTTACATCAATTCCTGGACACAAAGGTATTTTTTTTTAATGAGTTTGAATGTTGATGATAATGAATCTCAACTGTGCATTTCCCTTCATACAAAACATACTGTGCTGTGAACTAGAGCTCTTGTTTACTAGTACATCATAAGAATCTATTTTCAAATGGGTGAAGACACTCCACTTAAATGATATTAAAAGGCTTTTGCTTTCTACTTGGCACCAGAAGTTTTAGATGCTCCCATCACTGTACCTGTGCTGAAAGTAGGGAATAATGAATATTAACTTTGTCTAAACCAATGAAAAAAAAAATCTATATTCAAAATGTATATTCTTTAAGTCCCGTAGCTCAAGGCCATGTTTGTACTCCCTCAAGAGAGGCAGCACCCTCTGCCTGTCATAGTTTTGAGTTCTTTGTCTCTTTTTTTCTTCACAAATTGTTTAAGCCAGGTTTCTAGATTAAATGCAATGCTTTGTGGGAGAGGTTTTTTAATCTCTTCTTGATGTTTTCTTGCCCTTTCTTCTTTCTGCTGCTTTTTTAGAAATGGAATGTGCAATTTTTATATTACTGTAGTAGCTGAGAATTATATTTATGGACTGAGGTCTGTTGTGCTGTGTGCAACAGGAGAAAGGCCTCTACTGGAAGACAGCTCCAGTTCTTATAGCAGTTGCATCATTTAGTAGAGTTTGAGTGAGAGAGTGATGAGTCTAATTCAAATACTGTTACAAGCATGTAACTTTTAATTTTTGTCTTCATTGAAGCCCCCCTGCTTATTGATTGCTTTTTTTCCTCTACGTTCTCCAGGATTTAGATCCTTTTAGGAGACTGTCATTCACCTTTTGTTTGGAATGAGGAGATTGCCTTGTTTGCATGGAAGAAGCAAATGTACCTGTACAATAGGTTCTAGGGTACCTGTCTTGGGTGTTCATGCACCCAGAATGTCTTTGGCATATCTGGGTATCCTTGCCCACAACTAATGCCATAATACATGGTTTTCTAACTTGATAAGTGGATTGACTTTCTTATTTTATTGATAGAGGAACAGTACGTAGTTTTCCCCTTGTTATTTTCAGTCTACGGTGTATTGGTAGATATTCAGAGGAATAATCTCTGAGTCTATAAAGTGAAGAAAGTAACGAAGACACTCAATATTGTTTTTTCCCATGTGGGTAAAGGGTACTAATGTGCATGGGGTTTCTATCCAAATGCAGATAAAGGACATGAGTTTAAATACTCAATACAAATTAGAAATTATTTTGCTGCCCTGTTGATTTAAAATAAATAAATAAAAATAAAAAAAATAAAAATAGTTCTTACACAGCTAATAAGCCTGCCAGGTGGTTTAGTGCAGCAGTATTGATAGAGAAATCCAGGTGAAGAAAGGGATTCAGGAACATACTCAAGAACACTATTTTGTTAGCAGTTCAATGACTTTACCTCTAAGATACCTTATGTATATTTTAAACTGAAATAATTGGATGTTTACAGGGTTTAAGGAAGACTTTGTGACTCCAACTTGCTGCTAGGAAGCATCAGTTTCGTTTGGACTTCTTGCTTTCGTGGCTGTCACGTATTCTGTTGTTTGAAATGTCTTAATGTGCAGAGTCCTTTTGGTTAGTCACCTGTGTATTAGAATTTGTCCTTTCTTTCCCTTTATTAACTCAATAGTCTAGTCTTACTGAGTTTGTCATTCTAGTTGTTTTGATTTTAGCTACTTCCGGATTATTTATTTATTTATTTATTGTTCTCTTTTCTTACAGACAATGTCTGTGCTGTTTCAAGGAGTATAAACATTTGGAGATCTTTAACCAAGTAGTATGTGCGCTTATTAACTTAGTGATTGCCCAAGTTCAAGCTCTGCGGGACCAGCTCTGTAAACATTGCACTATTAATATAGATTCAACATGGCAAGATCAGAGTAATCATGCTGACGAGCCCTTGAATGTAGAAAGAGAGTCTCATGAAGAAGAAAATGGAGAACGGCAAAAATCTATAGAGAAAAAATTAGATTCTGCAAGAACTTGTGTCCTGACAGAGGAGGAGTCTGCAAAGAACACTGATGCTTTTAGCTTATGGAGCACTGATGAGAAGGAAAAGTTGTTGCTGTGTGTGGCAAAAATCTTTCAGATTCAGTTTCCTCTGTACACTGCTTATAAGCATAATACTCATCCCACAATAGAGGTATATCTTATCTTTATGTGTATATTTTTACTTTTGTGAAAGATTATTTGTTCTCACTAGACTGTGTGTTTGATGATAGTTGCTCTCGTACAGGATGGGCAAATTCAGCTCTCCTGTTGACTTCAGTAGATCTTTTCAGAGAAACTTTTAAAATGGCACATACTCTTACACTTTCTTTAAAATATGGTTAATTGTTATAGGTAATATATTGATAAGTGTTGGATGGAACTGTACACTGAATTATTGTACTGTTTAAATAACAGGAAGGCAAAAAGGGGACTGTAGTGAAGCCTTTCTTCCAGAAGGTAACCCATTAATAGTTTATTAATTTCTTTTCATTACAATCTATGGCTCTAGAAGCAAAGCTTCATAAACTGAACTTTGTGCAAGACCAGACTTTCTTGTTAGAACAGCTGTTTAATTGACGGGAATAACTGATTTCAACGCAAGTAGCTTTGTTCTAAGAGTCTGATTTTCTGTGGTACTTGTTATGCCTACCACTCACACTTTCAATAATGTATTCTGAAAACAAAACAACAAAAAACAAAAACCACATTCAAAACTCCTACAAATATTTAACTCATGGTTTCCAAGATAAATATTATAGTGTTAACATTTCCTAGTTGAAACAACATAGTTCATGGAAAGCTTGCTTTTTGTTTCAACTTGTGATGGCCTCTTAACATATAAACAGCTTATAAAATCTGTAAACAAAGAAGAGCTATATAAAGAAAACTTCTATCCAACAAGCTTCAGAGTAAGAATGGAGAATGAAATTACAGTTAACTCAGTTTTTTGTCTTTTAATTTCAGTTTCAGAGCTCCATTGGAGCTATGAGTGGTTGAGTTTGCATTTTAAACTTCAGTTCAAATTGAAAAGACATCATCATGCTTCACATTTTATGTATGCTAGTGGGATCACAATATAATTAGTTCTTGTTGAAGGGATCCTGCCACATCTGACAATAAATCTAGTTTAAAATATTGTAGGGTAAGATGGGCAACAGCAATTCTTTTGGATGGACTGGATTTTGTTCTTCTGTCTTCTGCCAAAACACATGGGCATAATTTAACATCGGTAGTTTCACCGATACATATGTATACAGAAAAATGACAAAGCTTAGGATTTGTGGATTTCAGGTTTCCCATCGTTCATTTTGGTTTGCCTTCTAAGCTTTAAACATACATAAATCTGTAGTTCTGCCTCTGCAAATAGAAACTGAAGAGGGCTGATGTATCTCGTCAGTTCAAAAAAAAAAAAAGAAAATCAATGCCTGCTTAAGTGATTTAGCTTTTGTACTCCTCTGGGACGCCTACTGAAACTAGTTCCGTAGGAATATGCAATGAACAATTCTGGAACAGGTTTTCTATGTATAAACACACTTCTTTTAAATGACATCTTCATGTATTTTTTTCTTCTCTTTCAATTTCACTTCCAAATTATAAAAAGAAAATATCAGAGTGCTTGGTGAGATTTCTTTTCAACTTGATGTGCAACTGTAAAATGATTGGCCACAGATATGCAGTAGATTGCTGCA
Organism: Anser anser; assembly: GCF_964211835.1. NCBI lineage: Eukaryota > Metazoa > Chordata > Aves > Anseriformes > Anatidae > Anser > Anser anser. Next base: position 117,294,610 of record NC_139722.1, on the reverse strand, counting down.
TTGTGAGTGACTATCACTGTAGAGAGTGTATGTGGTACATTGATCATTTGAATTACTGAATATGTTCATTCATTAGCTATGCTAAAAATATATAAGTTGTCAGGGAAAAGTGTTTTTTCCCTTTCTGCTAGACTTTTATATGCCCAGGTATGGATTAGGGAGGTATGCTAGCTTGCCACGCTTGTTATGTACATTATTCCTCTTTTTTATTGGGGTGGTTTTTATTTATTTAAAAGGTCCCACCATCCACCATCAATCTTTTTTATTTTTCTTCACAAAATGAGATTTTCTATATTTAAGAAGCCCTAGGGTACTATTATTCTAAAGTAGTAATGATAGCTATTTTAATGTCAAAACTTTTTGTTACTGTAACTCATTTCCTGAGATTTAGAATTTAATTTTGGATTTCAGTGTAGAGCACATCTTAGTTGAATTGGGACAAATTATTAGTCCCAGTAATAGGAGCACTTCTTGTTTTAAATCAGTCTTGGAATCAAAATAACAAAAAATACCTGTTCTAAATGTACCATCAATACTTGTAAGCTAAATAGATTCCTGGACAGACAAAATCCACCAAGAATTTGTGTGAAAAGCCAACGTAGCTCTCCCTCCCCCTCTGAGTATTTCCTCTGCGTTGGAAAAAGAGAAAATTTCTGATGGGAAAAATAGACTACACTCTCCACTTCAGAAATTCCTTGTTCCAGATTGAGTTGAACTTGTACAGTTTGAGTCATCAAGTCCAGTGAGGTTGTACTTTGCCTAGAAATGACAGACTAGGCTGTCATTTAAATGCTTCCACTGCAAGGTTTTCACATGTTATCTTTTGCTAATGAGCAGTGGTCAATATTTACCGTTAGTCTTTGCATACACAACCAAAATCTGTTTTTCTTAATGACAGCAAACAGAATACAAGTCTTGAAGTCTAATCCAGGTGCCATTTTACACTTGACCACCTAGTGGAGAGAACTTTCATATGAAAGTAGCAAGCTTTTCCTATTTTAGAAGTCCAAGTTTGATTAAATAAAAAAGGAACAACAAACCAAGATATCAGCCCCTCTGTGAGCCTATAGACGCTGTCCTTCAAATAGTACCAGCTAAGAGTTATTTTTGTCAGTTACACATTTATGACACTTCTGAAGAAAGTGAAGACCTTGTGAAATGAGAAGCGAAGACTGGTTGGTAGCCAGAAGGACTGCATGTTAGCACCAGAAGCTTCCTTAAACAATTAAGTTCTGACAGCAAAGTGAACATGACCTTGCAGAGGGCAGAAATGTGCTGGATATGAGGACAGTGAAAGTATGTTGCATGGAAGTAAATCAAGCTTATGTTACCTGAGAACTGATGAGTATATAGTCTTGACCTGCGTAGAATGAATATGGGTCTGTATAGACAGAAGGTGTGCCTCAGCTTTTCTTAAACTGATCAGAAACATAAGGAAAAACGTCGTTCTACTAAGTTTGTGCTTTCAGAAGAGCACAGCTGGTTGTAGTCCTTTAGAGGACAGCCCATCTCAGGGCATGAACACTGAAGAATAAAGCTTCTGTGAAGATGAAGTCTGGAAACACACTGTTTATTCCTGTTGGAGTCTACCATTATTTTTGGTGCCCAGAGAGATTTTTAAATGATAAAAAATAGACACACTGTATTTTTATAAATACGCTTGTATTTTTGACAATTTAATATGTTTTAAGAGACCTTGCATACAGAATAGTTCAAAAGTGTATGCTCTGTTACTCAGTTTATACTTACTTTATGCAGTAGGTTTAATGGACAGTTCAGAGGGGAAAAAAGGTTTTGAAAATGGAGGCTCTTAAAATCCTGTAAAGAAAGAAGCAAAAAGATAAAATGCATTCCTAAACTTTGCACTGTCTTAAAATTCCTCCAGACAGGAATGAATAATGAATCTTAAGGGAGTAAGCCAACTGTTCAGCAGTTCTTGAAAGAAGATAAAATGAAAGAGGAAAAAATCAGTCATTTGTGTGTCTGTAGTCCTCTGATTCTTTGGAATGTTGCCATCTATGCTTTTGTTTTTCAAGTAAATCTTTCTTTGGAAGATACCCCTAATTAAGTACCCTCCACCCAAAACTGTGTCTGTGGCAGACTTCAGTGAGCATATTTCATCTGGAGTGGTGGTTTTTAATACCATATTAGATTCCCATGAGGAATTCTCTTATTTCCTTATAAAGGTGATCTTAAGGATTTCTTGGTCTCTGACTGTTCTGTTTCACATCTGCAAGTACAGAAGTCACATTTCCAGACTCGCTCTCTCAACTGTTACGCTTTCAGTAAGCACTCATGCAGCAAACTTCCATGAGTTGATTTCTGTATTCTAAGAACTGTAATTTACCTGACAATAATTATTTATTTTATTCAAGAAAACTAATGAATTTTCTCTCAGTATTTTTGCAGTTTTCATGAGCATAGCACTGAACACCTTTTCTAGCTACTTGAAAACATACCACCTACTGGCTTCAGAGCCGTTTTAAAAATAGCTGTTAGGGTATCACGAGTTCAGGCATGACTTAGATTTCAGCAGGAGAAAAAGGAAAATAAATGCTTAGATATAATACAAGCATATTGAATAATTCAGAATGTTTGTATCACACTTAATCCCTCCAAAATCACTTGCCTCTGGCATCCTGTGCTATAGTGTTCAGAAGCTTATTCCTACAGAGGTATTTGAAAAGTATTCAGGAAACTTCATTAAAAAATTAACTTTATCTTAAACTTGCATTTGAATTGCGAATATGAGAACTGGGTGTTTGGTACAGAGGGATGGGAAGAAGAATGTGTGCTGTAACTACCTGCAAGTATCCATGGCAATGTTGTGGTTTTACAGTCACATTTTATGACAGTTTGAGTGCCCTTTTGCTCCTAGCCACATGTAAGATACACACAGTATGCGTAACAACCCTAATAAAGAAAATTCCTGCTTTATGCTGCCCAACAGGTAGGTGCTGTGAACATTAAAAAGAAAAGTTATATTTCCAAACTCTTTTCAGTTTAGTACTTCTGGAAAGTATATTTCTCATCGTAGCAAATAGCTAACAGATTGATAAGGTGATATGATTCTTTCTTCCTCTTAAATTAGCTTTATCCTGTAAATAGCATTAGGCACTAATTTTATATGAGGTGTTTCATTATATGTAAAATAATATAGTAGTTGAAGTTAAGGAATTATATGCAGCCACTGCACCAGGCTGTATCCCCCTTCGCAGTATTTCTGTTGAAAAATTGCTATCTTGAGGGTGAAAAGGGAGGGTGGGTAGGTGGGGGGTGAAGAATGATCTTTTGATCCCAGCCATTGAGAGCCACTGCTGAGATGTTATCCTAAACGTGTATTTGAGTACTTACAAATGCATTTTAACAATAGTAAATTCATAAATAAGAAAAATACATTTTGGAGTGTGAAAGTGGAGCAAAGCTTTAGCTTCTGGCTTCCTCTAATCTAGGTTTTTGATTTTTCTGTTAAATGACTGTAATACCTGTTAACGGTCAGTTGTGTTTTGTTCTACAAAAATGTTTTTATTGCTTCTATTAGTTAATTTTATTTTTTTTCCTTTTAAACAGGATATTTCTGCTCAAGAAAGCAATATACTAGGGGCATTCTGTGACATGAATGTAAGTTGTCTGTTTTTAAATAGGTACATATCTCCTAGAAACTTGAAATAGCTACATTGCTTCCTCTGTATGGATTTGTGTTATGATATTGTTATTTTATTTTGTATTTCCTGTATATCTGAATGGATCTAGCATTGATTGTTCGTATTCTTCTCCTTTTTTATTTTTTAATTTCTCTAGGATGTAGAAGTACCATTGCACTTGCTTCGCTATGTTTGTCTATTTTGTGGAAAAAATGGCCTTTCCCTCATGAAGGATTGTTTTGAATACGGAACCCCTGAGACACTGCCATTTCTTATAGCACATGCATTTATCACAGTGGTATCTAATGTAAGTATTGTCTTTACGTTATGTTAAACACAGCATAAGAAGTAAAAGGACTGAAGTCTGGAAAAACTGTAGGAGCAGGGAAGGAAGAAAAGCACAGTTGTCCTTGTTGGGAATGTGAGGGCTGCTGCTCCACTGAGGCAGCATTTCACCATCCAAACCCTATATATCTCCTGTAGGCACGTATTTAATTTTGCAACTTTGGATCGTTTCATCATTCCTAGACATCAAGATTGTAGGAGCCTCAGAAAATACCTGTAAGGACAGTTTCAGATGTCGTTTTTGTTCCTGAAGTTGTGTCATGAAAATATTCTAAGCTGTCTTAACTTTTTACCTATTTCCTGTGAGGCACAAGGGATTTCTTTTCCTTTCGGTTTCCTGTGATTTTATATCATTATACACATTTACAGTGTAGAGAGAACTGTGTTTTATCTTCAGTTAGTTTTAAAATCAATATCCTTCATTGTTTGTCCATTTTGGGACACATAGCAGTTTTTTACTGGAAGAATTATGAATGGATTTTAGTGGAGATTCAGAGGAGATTGGTAATAGAAATTAAAACTTCTTTCTGAAGGACATGTGAAGAGCTAGCGTAATGTGAATGTGAAGTCACGTCCTGTCCTGTTACATACAGATGTAAAGGAAATAAATAGCTTTTAACGCCTTGTACAAAGTGAGTTTAACATCGTTTTTATGTTGGTTCATTGCAGTATTAAATGTTTAAAATCAGATGCTTGCTTCCATACATCTTTGCTCCTTCCTTGTTCCGTTCCTGACCAGCCAGGATGATGTTCTAAATAAGTATTGAAACATGTTTGCATAGAGGGAACCACTCACTGAAGTAAAGCCAGTGTTGGTGATCATACCACTTCCTCCTGATCCTTTTAGTGTAATGGCTCTTCACTTGTAGGTCAGAGAACAAATGAGTAAGGCCATGATGTGCTCAGTATTTGTAATCTTAGACAGGAGGACTGCTGCAGCACCTCTTTATGTTAAACTGTAAAGATAGGTTTTCTGGCCCTTTCTGTAGGATTTGATGAGCTTTCAGGTGATAAGCTGATGGGCTTTTCATCTCTGGCTGTTGTCAGCACAACCTGCTGGTATCTCTTGCTCCAGTATATCAGCTTAGTTTCTCCTGTGATGTCCTAACTCAATTAAGTTAAAATGAGCAGAGAGAAGAAGTAGCAAGTTGAACTGTTGTAGCTGATTTTCATGTTCTAAATGAAATAGATTCTGATACAAATAGATTCTGATACAAATTTGTGAGCAGACCAATTGTTATGTGGTACCATCCTGCAAAGCAGGAACTAGTTTCTGTTAACTGTTAAATACATTTTCACAGTAGCACTAACTCTTGAGAGCTGGTCTTTCAATAGTCATTATTTTAAAGATTATTAGAGGTAGTAATGATGGAATTATTTAAAGTCTTTGGGACAAATGAGTTGTTTAGCTACTACCTTAAATGTTTCAAAAAATATTTCAAAGTAAGTCTGTAGTGTAGATGGACTAATCACTTCTCATTAAAATGTTAGACTTAGTAAGCTCCAGGAAGTGTAATAGATGAAGTTGGAAACAGTAAAGCAAAGTCAATCAGTCATCTACTAACAAGCAGTAACATTCAACTTGGAAAGCATTTGCACTGTTTCTTCCACAAAGAATGGTGTATGTCTCATCAAGTGCACTGTAAAGGCTCATTTAAGGGAAGACCACTGCCACAAATCAGTAAATTGTTCAGGGCAACTGAGCTACTTGTTTATTATTAGTGGCGTTTCCTTTGTATAGAGGACAGAAAAATTATTGAAAAGATGTTTGCTTGAATTTTTTTATAGAGCAAATCTAGTTTGAGTAAATCCGTTCATCAGACAAGTTTATGTTTGTAATAAAGCCAGTAAATGTAATATAACACAATTTGCATCACCCAGGGAGTTGTCTAGTTGGCAGTCTTGGTTTTTCTCCAACTTGCTGCTCTGCAAGATGCTTTCTTAGCAACATGTATTGTGGTAGGACTGTTCCTTCTTAAGAGTATTTCTTTGCTCTCTTTTTTAGTCATATATTTGGTTCCACCTTTCTTCCCATATTTCATATTCTGTGGTATTTGCTCAGCTTAACTACCTGACATTATGTTGGTCTCTTTAAAGAAGCAACAGATGCAGAGAAATCCATGACCTCCAGCTTGTTCTGTGGAGGGTTTAAACATCTCTGGAAAAGCCTGTCATTGCTTCATTCTGAATGATTTTAATTTTTTGATGTTGTGGAGGAATTGCTGCCCTCTCAGTGGAAAAAAATTAATAGAAATAGGCTGACAATTTCAAAAATGTTTGTTAAATTTTACTGTGTGAATCTTCATAAGTCAGAAGTACAAACTGTTGAGAGAGACACTGTTTTAGAAATGAATTACGTTATAAAAAAAAATGATAAAAAAGAAAGTACATCTGAAGCTGGAGGATAGAACAGACGCAATAAATATTGTACCTTAAAAGCAGGTGGAAGCTTAAGAAGTCTAATGAAAGCAGTGGATTTATAAAAAATTATGTCAATTTTTATATGTTATTTTATATTTATGTCATTTTATTTAATTTAGTATATTTAGGTTTGATTTCATGTTGAAAATTACATTTTCCTTTGTTAATGTAAAATTATCAATTAATTCAATTCTGAGGATGAAATTCATATGTAATGCTAACATCTAGATGAATGAAATGGCTTGAGAAGTTTGAATTAATACACAGCGAAAATTAAGATAAACAATGAAAGCTATGAAAACAAAATTATAAAACCCTTTTACTACTTTCATTCCATAAAAAATATTTCCTTGTGGATTGCTTGTTTGCATATGGAAAACAGCAGATTGTTGTGTTCCAAATCAAATTGTTTGAATGCAATAGTATCTTTGTCATCATTGCAATTCCTTGTCAAAATGTTATTTAATTTTTGTTTCTAGCAGAAGAATCTTCTCGTTACACTTTCTATATTTGGCATGCTAGACCCTTTTTTTTTCCTTCTTGAGACTTCAAGTAGAATCAGAAGCTTATTCCAAATGTGGTATTTTTTTGCAATGTGAAGATTTGGCAGGTTTGTCTTGCAAAATAGGTTAGTATTGTTATTGTGTACTAACAGTCACAGAGTAAAAAGTAAGTCTGAAAATATTTTTTCCAGAACTGACTCAAAGCTATTTGGCTAATTCCACAAATGTTTAAAATAAATACTGGCCATACAGTTTTCCTACTGCCTAATATTTTTCTCTTCTAGCCAGAAGAATAATGTAGAATTCTCTGCATTTCATCTTTGAGTGATTGTTGGTGTTAGCTATTCAGAAGATATGTGAGCACACATGATTAAAATTATGTCACTAGTAACAGCTGCTAATATTTCATCTGTGCTAGATCCCTTACCTGGCACGTAGCTGTCTTTCTGTAACAGGTTTAACAGGCTCAGCATTCCTTTTTGAAATGCAGATGGAACTTCTAACTTTGCCTGTGTAAGTAGTTTGGTTGGTCCTCTTTTCCTCACAGCAGTGCTAAATAGCTGTTTCAGGGTGTTTTTCTCTGCATACATTTTCTTACTGCATATAGTTTTGCAAAAGTGGTAAAGGCAGTATGGTAAACATGGGAATGCAAATGTGGTAGTAAAAAAACTGCTCTTAATCACTGGTTATAAAAAATAGTTTTATTTTGTAGGGTATATAAATCCTAAGCAGTAAAACATCAATGTAAGTCAAATGATTTTACTTGATTTAGGAGAGATTTGTAAGGAACAAGATTTTTCACGGAGACTTAAAAAGAAAAAAAAAAGAAGAAAGAAAGAAAAAGAAAAAAAACAAAAAGGAAAAAAAGGGAAAAAGAAACCCCACATGGCTGAGCAATGGGTTTTCCTACTGAAGAAACTACAGGAAATTCAGAAATGAGAGTCTGGACAGTATGATACTATTTATACAAAGTTCATATTTTCTGGATGACTAGAAGAAAAAATGCAACTCGTTTCTAAGTCACAGAAATATTCTTCAGCTAATAGCTTTGAGAATGAGAAAATTAACAAGTTGTTAAAATTCACGTGAAAACAACAACAAAGCCTTTTTTAGAATGGGGTCGCATATGCAAATGTATCAACGTTTCATTCTTAAACATTCTTATTAAATGTCATTAATGAATTTTTTATCTATTTATGTTTTTGCATTATAGATCAGAATATGGCTACACATCCCTGCTGTCATGCAGCACATTATACCCTTTAGGACATATGTTATCAGGTAAATTTTTAATTTAAGAACTTGTTCCTGGGAGGGCTTTTTGATAGCACCTATTTATAATTTCAGTTTACATACTTGCTAGTTGTTCAAGTTATTGCTCTGTCTGTATTATTTCAACGAGGAGAAGGAAGGTAATATTTAGAGTTAGTTGGGGCAGCTCCTTCTATCTACCTAATTCCAGTATCAATCAGATCAGTCTTGGGAATAGCATTTTTGATACAACATTCAGCCCCATTCTGATATGTCATATCAGGATCAATTGTAATTATTCCTCCTACTGCGGTATCTTCATATAGCTTCAGTGAAAATTTACACCGAGGTGATACAAGTAGAAGAGTACTAGGTAGTCACTGAAATTTCATCTACCGAGTTTTAACGCTGCTTTGCATTTTTGTGTTCTGTATTTCCAGCTGGCATGAACTGAAGTGTGATCAAAAGTCTACTCGCACTTTTGTGTATCTAAATATATCCAGTCTCAATGATTTTCTTTATAAGCTGCCTATCATGAACACTTTAAAATTAAAGTACTTATAAAGATATTTAATTATACAAGCAGTTTATTTTTATTGTCTTTCTTAGGACAATAGAAAAAAATCTAATGAGTTGCTGATGAAATTATCTGGTGTATGTGTGTTTGCCTGGAGGTGGGGGGGGGGGGGCTGGTCACTGCTAGTAGCCCAAACTTATTTTTTTCTGGTGCAGACAATATAAAAAGCCACTGCTCTTGCATGTGCCCACAACTTCTCCAAGGCTTTGGGTTTCCTGTATCTGTACTATTAGAAACGTGCTTGAACTGGTCATAGTTTACTTCCCTGTTATCAGTAAATGTGCCCTTACAGATTACATTGTCTTAATTGTACCAGTGTGAAAGCGCACTTAAAAAATAATAATTACATTGGCAACAAAAACATACATCTAACAGTGAGGCTCAGAACTATGTTTCATACTTTAAAATGTTCTGGTTTTAATTGTAAATAAGTTTAACAGTGTAGAAATTATTCGCTTGGCTACAGGCCTATCCTGGTGTAACATGGTTTCTACCAAAATTATATCAGCAGACAGGAGAGTATTCTGATCTTTTATTAAAATATATCACTCTTGAGTTACAGTCCAGCTGTGCACACTCCTTTAATGCTGATGTGTTATCTTTGAAGTCCTATAAAAGTAATTATTAATCATGAAACAGTGTGGAAAATAGCCACAGAAGGGCAAACAGGGGATCTTCAAGTGCTTGTCCCAGTACATATTCCACCCATAGTTGTTGATGTACTTGGGAATTTGGTTTGTGAGCCTTAACTGTCTTCTTGCAGTGTATGGAAAATAAACAGAGCATTGAAGGATCAACAATTAGAGATAGACTGGTAAGAAGGACCTTGAGTGAGACAGAACAAAACACCCTGCAGATATTGCTGTTAATTCTCCCTTGCTTGGCATCATACTTTAACCGTGTTCTATTTTGTAACTGTAGATGTAATTAGGGTCACTTGAATTAAAACGCTTTATTCTTCCATTTTCCTCATCTCTTTAACTAGTGAAATATTTGCATCTAGTTTAAAATGTGCTTTGTCAGCACTTTATTGTCATAAATTGATGTCTGATGTTATTACCAATGCATTTGTGTCCATCAGAAAGATAACATTGATACAGGACACACCTATCAAAACCACCAGCAGTTTAGAGAAGGATGTTCTCTCGGTTTTCATTTTTTACAACTGAATGCTGATAGGAGATCTGGGACTTCTCAACATTATGAAGTCCAAAACTTTGTGAAGATGCACTTACAGAGTGAGACATGAAGCTGGGAGGCCACGTAACAAAATCCTTACTGCTATACCTCTACAGGGGCAGAAGTTAACATAGATGCTTTCAGCAAAAGATGGCTTATACAGATCACCTCATTTGGTTGTCAAGCTTACAGATCTCACCTCATTGGGTCTCCAGGTCTCCCTCTGCCTTCTACTTTCGTATCTGAAAGCAAACATAACCCTGGGCACAGCAAAACAGCACTTTTAAAACAAGTTCTGCATTAGCTTCTGCTGCTCTGCAAAGTCATTGAGAGAGCTTGGAGAAGGGTTTAGTCTAGAATGAGCCCTTGGGGTTCTAATTAACTGCTCGCACTTTGGGGTGGGCCTCCTGTGTGCTCTGGACCCCACTGTGTGACCCTCCTCCCAGGGCAGGCGACAAATGGGACAACAGTGCTGCAGAGGCATCTTTCGCCATGCTGGAGTGAGGTGGATGTGTGGTCAGTGATGATGTTATTGTTGTCAGCTGTTACTCAAAGTATCTGAAAGAGATGGGTTCCTGCTAGAACCTTCATAAGAAGATGATTACATCAAATACACATTAAGTCATGGTCCTTGTGTTGGTTGGAAATGGCCTGTTGTCTGCATGTTGGAAACCCCTCATCTAGAAATGCAGTTTACCGTGTATGCACAGATGTTTCTCTTGACTGAAATCTACCCTTTGTAGTTGATAATGGCCACATGGTAGGTGCCTTTATGAGAAGTTTCATCTAAAGGATATAAGCTTTGTTAGTCCAAATTACTGGACTAACAAAGTTGTTATTGCTCCTATTAAAACTAAGTCTATTAAATACTATTAATTAGAATAGAGCAATAGTATTTATATCCTGACTCTGAAAACCCCATGCTTTTGAGTAGTTTAGGAAAGAAATAAAAGATGTAAGTTAAAAAGGACATCTTTCAATAAGGAAGCAAAGTATTTCTGACCTCGTCAGAAGGAAGCTTTTATTGATCACAATAACTTACAGTTCTTCATTTCAAATTGCAAAACTCTCATGATAAAATTATCATATTATTTGTGATAAAAAGAAAGACAAGACTTACAGATAGTTGATTCCAGCTGACTTCACCTCAGGATCGGAGGTGGGAGATGTTCTACAAATCCCAGATATTGGATGCTTCACGATAGCAGTAGCTATGAACAGTGTCATTTTGAGGACGTTTTTTACAGCAGCAAACTTGATTGAAACATGGGATCTCATGGGTAGTTGTGCCCTTGAGAAGGAAATAGGCTATCAGTGAAGTCCATTTTTATGAGAAGTAAGAGATAAACTTGTATGCCTGCTATTGTAAGTGCTTCTATAAACCACTAGAAAGTCTTGGATAGTATGAAAGGAAGGACCTAGAACTCCTCTTTCTTTGACTTCACAGGTGGTATCACCTACTAAATGTTCCTCTGGTAAAATCTGAGAGAGCTATGTGTAGCAATAGTACTGATCAATATCTTATTTAGTTCTAACCCCTTTTCCTCCTCTTCCTTCTTCGTCTGTCCCTTTTTCAGACTGATCTTGAGAGATTTTGTTTACAAAGGGTTTGTGTCTCTGCCCCAGTTAGGAGGAAATGGGACGTTCTGTGCTAAAACACATTGAGAGGAAATTGCATGTGGCAGTTTCTCCAGTGTTAGCCTTTTAGTCTCAGAACAGGGCACAAGCACAGTGCTGGTGTATGCAGAGGAAGTGGAAGCTCCAAACGGAATTGTTGATCCACAGTGCTTTCTGTGCAATACAGTGAGACAGAATGGAGCTGAAGGAATTCAAATTACTGCGTAGAAATATTTTTCTTAAGAATTTGAATTTTATGGAAGTACCCAAGACTACTCTTTGCTACTAAATGTCATGAAAAACTCTTGTAATAAGCCTGAAGTTTTCAGTCAGGAGACAATAGCTAGGCACTTAAGTTAATTCTTGGTATTGCTGAAGAGCCCTGACTCATTTGGCTTGATAACCTTTTTGTAGCTGTGGTCCAAAGGAGTCATACTATGGGAAAAAAGATTATTTCACAGCTGAGTAGCTTAAAGTCCTGACGCATGGGACATGATTGTAAGCGTCACATAAAAATGGAAATGCACATTTAAAACTGAACTCTATCCCCAAATACAGCAACTTTAAATAGTTTCAGCAGACTAAAACTTCTAAAAATTAATGTATATATGCGTATGTTCTGTTAATTCCATTTCACAAAGGTAACAACAACTGCTGAGGTGATAGAAGGGTTACAAACCAGGTAGACAAAAACCGTTATTAAGAGGCAGTGTAGTTTTTGTGGTTTTTTTTGACAAGAATGGCTGTTATATGAGTGATATGAAGACAACAATATGAAGGTAATAGGGAATGATTATACAGTTGTTCAAAAATAAAAAGAGGAGAACATCCACTGCAATCATCAGGTTGCAGGCTTAACAGAAGTTTGTTTTTCATGCAAACGCAATTGTGAAACTAACGGCCACAGGTTAATGAGAAAGCCAAAAGTATAAAAGGAAGAGATAAATGAATTCACAGTAGTACATAGTTTCTTTTTTTTTTCTTTTAACATACGGGATAAATCTTTCATCTGCTTTTAGAGAGTCTATTTTGGGCTGACCAGACCTTTTGTCTTGCTCCAGTGACACTGTTCTTGTGGAAAGCAGTGCAGCAAATTTACAGCTAGTCAGTGTAAGGAAAAATGTGTATTATTTGCCAGTGCTAGCTAAAGATTTCATTTTTGTTAAAAATTAAGTTATACCGGTAAAAGCATAAAATGGACCCAGTTTACTGATAGAAACAGGCTTGGGCCACTGTATCCTTCCGTAACCAAAATCAGGCTTAGCATACTTTGGAAGTTTCAGCAGATTTAATCCTGGTAATAAAAACATGATCATATTTAATTTATGACCAGCATAATAGTGCCAATAAATTTTCTAATGTAGATCCATTTATACTTGTAAAGGCAAGTATGGTATCTTCAAAAGCCATCTGGATGTGGCCCTGGTTGAGAAGGGGGTTGGACCAGGTAACCTCCAGAGGTCCCTTCCAACCTCAGCCATTCTGTGATTCTACATCTATACCGTGCTTAACTCTTAGAATAACCTAGTTACATTAAAAAAGCTTAGAAAGGGTGCAAATTAACAAACAAAAAGTGCTCTTTCTCTGTAGCTTTCTCTAGACACTGGGCAAAGCAGATTGTACTGTTGGAGTACTTCTGTAGCTCTGAAAATGCACCTACACTGTACTTTAAGTTATAAAAGTGGGATTTTTAAAAATTCTATCTCAATTATATAGTACAGAAAACACGACGCAGGTCTGATGTAAGCTTAGACTAAATACAGTAAATAAGTTAAAAGAACCTTAAAAATATTCCTGCAGTTTAAGTTTTATGAATAAAAGTGGGCTTACATTGATACTGTTGCATGATAATCAGAAACTTTTGTTACATTAACCATATCAGCATAGTTGCTTCACCAAACTTTCTAGTGTAAGCAAGGTTTCAGGTGATAGCCTTGTTAGTGAAATGCAATGAAGCCTCAAAAGCATCCTTCTTTCTGTGTAAATTGATCCATGCCCATTCCTGCCTGTTACACACATGCACTCTTTATCTGTTATATGTAAAGTGAGAATTTGTTAATTTCTTTTAACATCTTCAAGATCTTTTGAAATCTTGACAAAACAATCAAGTATGACTTAATGTGCATTCTAGAATAAAATTGAATAGACTAGTTCAGTTGGAAGAGACCTTCAAAAATCATCTAGTCCAACTGCCTGACCGCTTCAGGGCTAACCAGAAGTTAAAGCCTGTTATTGAGGACATCGTCCAAATGTCTCTTGAACACTGACAGGCATGGGACATCAACCACTTCTCTAGGAAGCCTGTGCCAGTATTTAACCAGAAATAAAGGCTTTGGTCATACATGGACTTTCCTTCAGTTGCAGTTTCACTTTGAGGTAGGGTCAAGTTTGACGTGCTTCCTCAGAAAGATGGCATTTCCCATCTTGGAAAAAGGCATTTCTTCCCCCACAGCTTAAATTATGATTGAAAAGGTTTGGGAGCCAGGACTGATTATAGTTTGCATGTAAAAATGTGGAGATAAAAGACGGTCCATGGTTACTGATAGTTGAGACGATTACATTTGGTAACACAGACCAATGAATTTTTTCATCAGTCTTTCTAATCCTCTCACCTGTCTGTAGATTAGAAATAGGTGACTAGGTTGGGTTTGCTGCTGAACTTTTTCAAATGAGTTATGCCTTTTCATTGCCACTTTTTCTTTTGTTTAGAAATCATAGCGCAGAAGCATTACTTCCTTGCCATTATCTGATTTCCAGTGCTCAGCATAAGAAAAGAAATATTACAATTAATAACAGTGAGGAATCTGGTTACGATGGCTCCCAGTGGTCCTTCTCTTGTCCTTCTGTTACTTCTCAGTGATTCCTGTCATAGATCCACAGTCTGATTATTTGCGCTGAAGTCTCTTTGTTATGTTTGACAATGTTAAGTATCATTGAAGTGTGTTTATTTTAAGGCCACTACACAAGAGCTGTGAAAAAAGGCCTCAATCTAAATAAGAATCAGGGCCTGTATTTTTTTTTTCCTTAATTTACTAATGTTTATACAATGCAAATGCAAAGGAATGGTGTATAAATCTAGTTAAGTGTAGTTTAATATCTCTTTTATATTTTAAAAGATTCTTGCATGTATTTGTCCAGTCTCCAAGGATAGATCCAGACTTAGGCTGTCAAACAAATGGATTTTTAACACATTTCTGCGTAGTTAAATCTAGGTTGGATGTAGCCGACACTTCAAAATACTGAAGGCTTCCAATCTGCATTTCCAAAGAACTGTGTGGGATTCATGTCATTTTGTGGGTATCTGTTTTTGCAACAAAGAAATTTGGAGAGGATTAAAGTCAGAAATGTATTTCCTTTTTAATGTATTTTACATAATTCTGTTCTTCCCCGGTGGTTTTTTTCATTGTTGTCAACTTCTGATATATTATTGATAGTGATACTTTAACTCATTACTTTTACAGCTGTTGGAAATACGTATTTGCTATAATCAAGATGGTGTTCTAGGATTGTTCTAGTTTGAATCATACTCTTTCTTTTCTTCCATTTGTAATTTATTCCAGGTATTTATGTAAACTGTCAGACCAGGAGTTGAGACAGAGTGCAGCCCGGAACATGGCAGATTTAATGTGGAGCACAGTTAAAGAACCATTGGATACAGCCTTGTGTTTTGATAAAGAAAGTCTTGATCTTGCATTTAAATACTTTATGTCTCCAACTCTAACAATGCGATTGGCTGGGCTGAGTCAAATAACAGTAAGAACTTTTTAAAAATACAAATATTTAGAAAAATAATGTTTCTGTTGTGTTTTATGTTACTGACTTATTTGGGGGGCTTTTTTAACGTGTGAAAACAAGAGAATCCTCATATATGCAATCTTAGGAAATTACAGTTATGGTTCTGAATATAAGGTGCACTGAGAGATATAACTAAGACATGTCTATGTTCTGCAGTATCTAGACCTATAACACATTTCCGGAACAATTTACCATTCTAAACAAAACTGTATTATAACCATGTTTTGCAACAGGTATGTGAAATTAAGTCCCTTGACATGGCTATATTTGTTGCTTACAAAGGCTTTCAGTCTGTTTTGATTGTTACCTTTACGGTGTCTTGACTGTAGTGTAGCCACTTCTCCAAATTGTACGTACCTCTTTTTCCTGTTTGTTTAGTATAGTCTGTTTCTTGAGAGAGTGCATTTCTGCATCAATTAGCAGAAGATGGAATTGAACAGGTAAATGCAAATAGTATTAAATAGAAATAGATTAAAACCAGAAACCCCACTCTTCTCTTTCCCATGGAAATGCTCCAAATGGCACCAGTCAAGGTACATTGGGCATCCTTTGTCTGTCATTGTTTCCTACATACGCATTATAGTCACACAGGGACAGAAGTGAACTTTTAAACTTTTTTTTATTAACCTGAGCCTTTTCAATTTTGTGTTTTGCTGACACTCTTGTATTTAAGATTTATGGGTCATATTGTCATGTCTGCCTTAATGCACAAAATGATGAATAGGAACAAACTATACTAGAATGAATAAACATGTACTTCTTAAGTTTTGTAGTCTTTTCTGAGCACATTTAATCATCTCTGTTCTAACAGATTACATAGTATCACACAGTGATTCTCTTCATCACTGAGTGTCAGTAAATACAAGTTAAGTTATCTGAATCCATTGTCCATTCAGTTTCGTATTTATTCAAATGAAAACGTAATGCAGTTTGTCCAGTGGAGGTGCTAAAGCAAGCTACAGAGAAATTTAAGAAATTTAAGGACATAATAATGTCCTTTATTATTTATACAATTACAGATCTCTCATAATATGTGGTAGATATATTTTTAAAATATGTCCATTGGTTGGACATAGAAGTAATCCCTCCTTCCTCTCCTCTTGATCTTTTTTTTTAAAAAATTTTGTGCAATTTTGGAAAATATAATTTTGAGTATCATTGATTTAAAAGTAAATTTTCCAATGTTTGCATAGTTCCAATTACATTAGATGTTTATTTCTCTAAGTACTTTACTTCAGTTTTGTACAGTTGTCCTTCAACTGCCACTGTATCATTTTTGTATATCCTTACCAAAAGAAGGTCTGAAAATGAGAATGTATCAGTTTGTTTATTTTTCATACATATAGGTCTTTTAGGGGAGTGTGAAATAGCATAATTTTAAATTGTTACACTTTGACATATTGCAATTTATAAATATTATGATATATAATGTAAAAGTGAGATTTTTAATAACAGGTATGTATTACCAAAAGCAATATTCTAGAACAGTTTTAGATTAAAGCAAATAGATTTCAGCTTGTAAAAACAAAGAAACAAAAACCACACACACACACACACACACACAAAAAAATCAATTTGGAATATTGATTGTTAATAAGTTACCGATTTTTTTATATGAATAGTCTCTAAAACTTCTCTGGAACTCTTGAGACACTTCATTATTCTTTCTCATTCAAATAAAAAATTTCTCTTTTTTGGTTCTCTTTTTAAAGATCTCAGGAAGATGTCTTTGGAAGCATCATTTACTTTTTCTTGTTTGGCTTCTGAATTTCGCTCTATTTTGTTGCTTTGCCTGGAACTATTTTAATTGCCAGATCTGTGCAACTTTGAGAGTGAAATTTGAACCAAAATTTACAGAAATTTTGACTGCTTCATTTCTGAAGTTTTGCGTCCTCTTTGTAAGCAAGGATCTGCCTACAAATATGTAATGTAGGTCAGTTTAGTTAGTATTTTCAGACAACCTTCTCTATTACTGATGTACGTTCATGACTACTTTTCTGATTTTTTTTCTGTTCATGTCTTTGATGGCAAGAATTTGTCAAAGTAATTTCATTGAAGTGTTCTTCTCAGTCAGCGCAATTTCAGCCTCCTGTTATGTATTTAAGACTTTAGAACCAAGATAACTGCAACTGAAAAATATTTTCCTTTCTTGGACTTCCATTTGCCTAAAATTGAGAATTTAGCCTTGAAGCAATTTGTCACTTCACTTCTCAAATAGATGTGAAGATTCAAAGAAAACTTTCAGCACAATTTTATGCAAAATATTCAAAAGTGTGAACTTTCAAATATACATTTTATTTCAAAGAAGAATTGTCTTCTCGTTATTCATACGGAAAGTTGACTCGGATACATATTTCTAACTTCACTCACAGGATCAAGACTAATACAGAGCTGGTCAAATAAGTTCTGTGGCATGCCTAATTATTCCTTTTGCAAGATAAAGATACTTTTGCCATTATTATGGAGAGGGAAATTTTTGACCAAAACCATAAACGAATCTAAACAGATACATGTGTTCTAACATGGAGGTGTTGATTTGTGTCTGCCAAGAGATTTTTTTTTTCCTGCCTAACAGCTAACATGACCAGTCCTAAAATTAAACCTTTCAGTTTTGTAGAACCTCTTGAGACTCACAGAATACGTGCTGTATGGCATACAGGGATTATATTTGCTTACCGCCAAATATAGACTTGCCTCTCTTGAGGGAGTAGTGTATACATAATGTGTCATATCATCTGACTTAAGTTCTTATTTACAAAACAAGGTTGAAGACAGACACATGTAGTTTAATTTTAGCAAAGTGGAAGCTTGACTGGTTGAATATCAAGTTGGAAATAGCTACAGAAAACTACAGCAAAGTGTAAACTAAGATATACCTGGAGTTTTATTTTTGTTGTTAACTTGGTTCTTTTCGGTTTCATCACCCAGTCATCCATCAGTTGAGGTGGTTCAGTTCCAAAATACCCTCTTCTCTCTTTACTATTGCATCACAGATAGGACTCTTTTTTTTTTTTTTTTCATGTCCTTCCAGTTACAGATGAACTTAAATATGTGAAAATGAATTCTCACAACTGATCTGGGCATCCTTCCTTTTCCAGGTGTTCAACACATTTTTATTTCTGTGAATTAGTGAAAATACAAAGGTAACATTGTAGGGTTTTCCCAGAGTAAATTCAGTACAAACTTGCACACTGCGTGTTTATTCTTCCTGCGTTGATTTCCTATGTAGAAAGTGTAATTTCTTTTGATGCCTGGGTCTTGAGACAAGAGTAGCTAGGGAGATTCCTTTTTGTTCTTTGCTGAAAACTTCATTCCTCTGTTGTACTTTGTAACTAACACGTTTGTGTTAGATTAAGGAGTGTCCGGGCAGAGGCCTCTTTGTTTTCTTGCAATCTTTCATATATCGTGCAGAGTTGTAAGAGTATGTTACTCTCTTTGGCATTTCATAGTAACCAAATGAAGTCAAAAAAAAGGTTTGGAGGTGAGTGAGGCTAAGGTGGTGTGGCACTATTCCACATGTACTTTGTATTGTACTGTTGTGCCAGTAATCTAAGACTAGTTGTATAAATTATTTGAACCTGCAAATATGAAAAGAAAAGCTTTCATCAAAATTCTCTTGGATAAGGATTTTGTATTGGAAGTTTGGATCAACACATGACCATAGATTTAAAATCGATAATGGACATACTTTGATACTCTTTCGGTTCTTGATACCTTTGAAAACATTTTCAGATGCGGCGTGAGTCTTCAGAAATACCAGTGACCTTTCACTTCTTTATTTGACCCAATTCTAATCAGCCATAACAATTTGTTCATTAAGTTCTGTTCACATATTTTTCCACTCCTAAATGTATTTCATTTGAAAATATCTATTAATAACTTATCTATAGTAATGGTGTAATCAGGCTCTCGTGTCTCACTAATTTTAATTCATTTTCAATTTTACTTCTTCAAAAACATTTTTTCACTTTAAAATTGTTGAGGTTAGGCACAAATAAATCTTTCTGTACAGTCTGAAGGAGATTAATTCACCAGAATTGTAGAGCATGTGAACTTGAGTTGTTTCAAGAAAGAAACAAATAAATAACTTCTTTGAAGAAGTTATGCAACAACTTTAATTTGAATTTCAAAAACTTCATTCCTGTGTCTTTAATGTTTTTGATGACAAGATGACCAATAAGTTTCATTATGTAATTTTAAATGTTTAAAAATATCATATACATATAAAGAATTGGAAACAGTCATCTATGTATCTGAAAAGTTGGTTCTGAGGGTTGAAATTAGTATTTTCTATAAAGACCCCTTAGGCTTACAGATGTGGAAGAAAACCATTGTGATTTCAGCCAATTGTGTCAAGTTGCATAGTAGAGAGTTATAACAGTTTCATGGTCTTTTTTGAGAGCACATCTCCAGAGGAAGTGCATATGGATAGCCTTTCTAAATACTAGAGAAATTCTAAATGTTTAAAGGCGCATAACAGATTTTTTAATGTTTTTTAAAATTTAGATCCTGTAGTTTCAACAAAACGTGAATAAAATTTGCGTGTAGCTTTTATTTTAAAATTCCCAGTACTCCTAGTTTACTCTCACTCTCCTCCATCATAACCTTCAGGTATTGTAACAGTCCAAATTTCTCATGCTGCCTTGACCTAAGTTTCAAATGATGATAAACATCTCTCACTTTTAAAGACAACTTTGTTGTTTTTTTTTTTTTTTAATTATTTTATAAATGGTGATGCAATCCCCACCAGCTATTCTGTCTCATATTATTTGAATCTGTTTTAGTTAACAGTAGTAGAAGATTGAAATAGCTGACAGTGAGATTAATAATTATTATTAATGCTAATGATATGTTTAAGTCACGTGGATTTCCAAAGCATGGAGTTCATACACTAACATAGTAAATAAAGTTTCTTTCGTGTAAATAGAATAAGGCACTGAATTTAACAAAAACCAACCAACCAACCAACCAGCCAACACTCCCTCCCCCCCCCCCCCCGGAAAAAACACAACCCCTATCAGCTACAGCTTTTCAAAATTTTGAACTTTCAAGGATATTAACAAGGAATTTTGGCAACCTAAACAAAATTGCAATTAGTATACAACCACAAAAATCTGGGGTTCATGAATTACTAAGGTGTTGTGTAAACATGGGATGATTAGTGTGTAAGATGTAATCCTTTAACAGGCTTTTCATTTCTTTGTGACATAGTGAAAAAAGTTTCATTATATATACAGTCTTTTGTAATTTTCACTCTCCAATTTTGTAGGCTTGCTTTCGTCACATTATCAGTATTGAAATCTTCGCTGTTGTAGTAAGCTTTACAGTACAATAATGGGGGACTCAACCTCACTCATTACTTTCCAGAGTGTGAGTTCCATGTCTCATAAAAACCTGTGTGTAGAGTTACTGCTAAATGCCTTGCTTTGATTTCTGTAGAGGGCAGACTTTCCTAACATCATTTAATTGGTTTAATGAAAGAAAGGTTGATTTAAAAAACAAACAAAAAAATCCTTCTTGCCTACTAGAATGCCTGTTGTTTCAATTTTTGTCAAAGAGTTGTATTTAAAAACATTGAAAGTATTAGAAAAAATGTTTACTGTCACTAATATTATTTATTAAGACAACTACCTCGAAAAACATTTAGATAAAATTTTAATTTTTTTCTTCCTTTTTCTGACTATAGAATCAACTTCATACCTTCAATGATGTGTGTAATAATGAGTCGTTAGTTTCAGACACAGAAACGTAAGTAGGAACATTATTATGAATACTTTAAGTGCTCTGTCTGATTGTGGTTCTTCTGTATTGTTATGGATTTCAGCCAGTGGGGAGTAGTGATAATCTGGGGTGTTATCAGAAATATTCTAATCAGGGTGTAATAAATGGTTTTAAATGGTAACTTCAAAATATTTCTAAATGTTTCTGGATTTTTTTACTGTTTTTTAAAAGATAAGAGATAAAGTAACCTTTAGATTATGAAATAATAAACACAACAGTTATCATGTATAAATAAGAACTAGCTAACTCATATGCAAGTAGTATTTTTGCCATCATCACAATGCTCCTAATTATTTAGTTAAATAACGCTTGTTTGGCCATCACTGGCACCTATCCCTGTTATTAGTTTTCCATGAATTCTCTGAGGCTGTGCTTTTAGAACTGTTTGTTGTTTTTCTTCAAAATCCGTGTTTTTGTAATTCAGGTGTGTTTAACAATTCTAAAGAAGACTCCTATAAATCTCTGTGAAGTTTCATGTGTGGGATTGTATTCCAATGAGGAAATGTATTATTTTTGTAACAACTCTAAAATTAATGTTAGAACTGCTTAGGATTTAGACAAAGTTATGTCTTTAGGAAGTTGAAATAACCTTTCTTTTGAAATAATAGGCAAATTATCTAAAGGATACCTAGGATTTTATTTGTGATATACTGTTTATGTTTATCTTGGCAGTTATATCCATGCGCATTATCTGTCTCACTGGAGACACATTCTCCTGTTACAGCAGCAGTTGGCTTCCTTTTTATGTGGGTAGTTCTACTATAGATGGTTTCTTTAACACCTGCTTGTTCAAATATAGCAGCAGTCAAGACCACAATGCTGTAGATCTCATGTGAATAGCAACTTGAATGTTTAAAGTGGTAATAGGTTGATATTTTTAAAATAAAGAATCAGAACGTAGGACATTTTTGCTTCCATAAAAGTATGAAAATACGTTGAGAATACAAAACAAATAACTGCTTGAAATCAATTTTTTTCATGTCATTTGTCATTAAGTCAATAGGTGAGCATGAGTCCATGCTATCCATTTATTTAAAAGTTAATTTTGATACATAGGGTCAGAAAAACAAAAAGAAACAAAGAATTCTCTGCAAGTATGATGGAAATATCTTATTATGATCTGGTGAGACCTGAACGTAATTTCATTAAGCTCATGTACACTTCCAAAGATTTGCATTACTAACAAAGATTGTTATTTGTGCCCTGAGAGGTGTGGGTTTTTTTCCAAAGCCACTAGTTGTGTAGCGGTAGAATTAAATATTAGAGGAGTATACCTAGCTTTTAGGCTACGCAAAATGAGCATTTTAAGAACTACATTGAATATGTGAGGTGACTTGGTTAGCTGGGGTATTTTCAGTATTGTACTGCCAGTTGTGGTGTATTGTTACAGTGGGACAGCCAAGTCTCAGTTTTATCCATTTTTTCCCATCCTTCCTTTATGTTGAAAATCTGAAACTGGGGTGATTCTTGGTTAGTTTATCTTCTGAAGTACAGTGTGAATGAAATTGTTTTTAACAAGTAGTAACTACTTACGGAACACTAACAAGGAAAACACTAACAACGTGCTTTAATTTCCCTGTAGAAGAGCAGATGTACTATGCAAAAAGATCAGAGTTATCTTAAAGCTGAAGGAAATTGTCAAGTTCTCATTTGAGATATTACTTTCTTGGCAAGGGCATCTGTAAACAGCCTGTCATTTGAAAGGAATGCATCACGAACAGAAGACCTTCTTTTGCACTTTTGTAGCATGCGATTTTTTAAATCTGAATTCCAGTCATTCTGATGTTTTACCTGAAAAGTTGGTAACAAATCAATATCAAGTGTTGCTGCTTGTCTTCACGTGTCTTTTGCAATCACTTATCCTGGTATTTTGCTGGCCAAATAATCAAAAAAGGCTGGTGCAGAAGGATGGGGAACGTCTTACTTCTGCGGTTTGAACAAACTGCAGTACAAAGCTTCCTTCTCATTAGAGACTCTCTTCATGAGAAATTTTTGGATCAGAAAGCACTTACAGAGCTGGCAGTGATTGAATGAGCAGCAAAAGGAAAGCTTTTCATTCCTTTTTTTTTTTTTTTTTTTTTTACTTGGTCAAAGGAGAAAGGAAGTCTAAGATTTATTTTGTACCTTTGTAGCCTCTGCAGGTTTGTCAAAGGAAGATGTTTTCCATTATGTCTGGTCATCCCCATTATGTGTTTTGACTTTTCCAGATGCATTTGGAACTGTCAACCTTTGGGATTTCTGCTTCTGTATCTTGATAAGGTGGGTTTGCGGGAGGTATCTTTTTGTATTTTTTCTAAAAGAGCTATGAGTTAGTTCTAGCTCTTCCCTTTTGTTTAGAAATATCATCAGAATTTTTTAGAAAATGTTTTGCAACAGTAGCTTCCCACTTTTATCTGCATGGGTTGCAAATTTTTCTGTGGAAAGGCAGCTAAAGCATTTTCTGTCTAGGAAAATCATTGGATTTCACAACTTTCACTTGAAAGCAGCAGAAAGCTAAGATAGGGAAATCTGTTCTCTAGCTGTAGGTATTTGCATGTCTTGATTTAGTTTACTTGACCGTCTTCTGCAGGGCTGAGGGTTTGTGCTGACTTAGTAGGCATATTGTCCAGTTATGCGCAGTGTCTTAGGTCTCAACTTTGTAATATCACACAGAGAGATACCTTTAATTTAGCTGTTCCTGGCTCTTAAGTTTGGCATCAGAGCACTATCTAAGGTACTGAAGAGTATGAAATCTACTGAAGCTAAAAATAATGAGATTGAACGGAGGAGTCTTCAGGTCTTTGAACAGTGATTCCTAAAACTATTTTCCCAATGTCAGTTAGTGAAAAATGATCATTCTTTTCATAGACGGAAAGATTTTTTGTGCTATTTAGACCATAAGAAGAAGAAATATTCTTTTTTCTTTAATGAGGAGACTGCCGGTCTATGAAAATAACAGGTATAAAGAGAGATTTTGTTTTGCGTTGCACTTGGCAGGCAGCCAAGTATTTGAGTTCCAGGATTCAGGTTGATGCTGAGATAACCTCCCTCCTCATTTGAAAACCTGACTGCCCTCACTTAAAAGCTTTCTACAGAGTAATTTCAGGTGTCCAAAATTCCTTTCACCTGTGAACAAAAAGATCTAGGCTTTCTTCTTTCTCTTCCCTCTCTTTCCTCATATATTGAGATATTAAACTGCGAATTTTTTGGGTTTTTTCTTTTTTTTTTTTCCCCTTCACCACTGTTTTCTTAGCTCGTGTTAAGTCTTGCTTTCTCATATTTTGCCTAGGCTCACCAACTGAATTTATGGCAACATGATTTAAACATCCCTTCACCTCCCTCTATTTCCACATTCCAGGGACCTTCTCAGATTTTCTCTGAAAAAAGTGCAGTATTTTTTGAAACACTAATTAAGAAAAAATACTTTTAGAAACACTAATGTTTATTTCTAGTGGCTTACAGCTATCTAGTGGCACACGTAGTAGTTTAACAAATATGCAAGATGTTGTCTGATTGTTGTTTTTGGAGCCTGTGGAGTGTCAAATAGGAAAGTACAGGATGGTAAACAAAACTACGTGTATGAATGTTTTTTGGAAGGTGTGTGTTATCCTCTTTGTATTTGTGATCCTATATAATTAAGATCAGTGCTTCCCATGTGTAGTTATTGTTGTAGATGCTATTTCAACGACTTAGTCAAGAAATGTTAGTGTTCGTCCTTTGCAAGGTGCTCGTTCTTATTGCTGCATGTTTTGTTTAAGGTTTTACATTACTTTATTCAGTGACATTAATGACTTACTGTTGCTTTTCATCCAGTACAGAACTAGTGTGTTTTTGTAGCTTCATGGTGAATTCTGCTGGGAATTGACTAGCTGGACAAAAAAGGTTTTATTTTGGGGGGTTATTTTGCTGTGGGATTGTTTCCTGGATCTGGGTGATCATGTGGCTACCAAGTATTGCAACACAGCCTTAGATTAAAATGTTTCTAGGACTTTATCCCAATCCTCCTTTAGGGAGGCATTCTTTGAGCTACCAGGAAAATGTGCGCACTGTAGTTTCCTTCTGGATAGTTTTATTTACAGTAATGAATGGAATTCAAGCTCTAATACTCACCTTTCATAAATGCAGTTCACAAACATCCAGTTATATCAGAAATTACATTGCTTCCTCTCCCAAAGTCTCATGGAATGCCTGGGGAAACTAACGTCAAAAATGCTTAAGTTTAATTTATTGGATCTAAACCAGGTAGTTTTGAAAGACATGAATTGACTATGAATTCTATTAAAAGCATAGGGAGAAATTAATGAAGTCTGGAGACCATCTACCCTAATAAGTTGTGTAGATTTCCAGCATGAAAAGCATTTAGAGACAATTAAACTGGAGTGGCTGCTACCTTCACTTTTTCATTCTCCCCTTCTCCCCTTCCCAACAACACACACTCAGAGGGGGTATCCAGTCCTTTCATTTTTCTTTTGCTATCCCAGTTACTAAATCCATGAAAAATAGCTGATACATGTTATCACCAAGGTGAATGTTCTCACTGTTAAGGTCTCTAGGGCTTAGATATATTACCTGTAGAACAATTCTTTGTTCTGCTACTTCCATTTTAGAGGGAAAAGTATATCTATACTGTGATTATAATGTGTGTCTTTCACTGTTTACCTTTGTATGAAGAGGAAAATTTTTCTAAAAACTTTTCAAGAACTTTTTTAGAAGAAAATTTGAGCATCTTTTTACTGAAAATTTAGTTCCTGCTAAGTTGCCTGACTCATAGAGTTACTGTATAGTAATAGTCATACAATAATTTGCAAATCACTCTGAAAAGTATTTCTGAATTTTGAAGAATACAGGAATACAGACTTACATGAAAGGAATTTTAACATAGCTGAAAACTGAAATGAAACCATGTTGACCAATACAGGAGATTATGCTTTAATTCTTGTCGTAAAAAGTAGTTCTGGGTTGCCCTGCTTTTTTTTGTTTGTGTGAAGTTCTGAAGCTGCTTGTGAGTTGAGATGTTCACTCTGTTTGAAGGTGAGGAAACATATTGAGGAAAACTACTAGATAAAAAAACCGTTCCTGAAAAGGAAGTGTTCAGGAAGTCTGACATACATTTACACTGAAATGAGCTTTTCTTGGTAAATCCTTGATTCTGTTTTCATGAATGTATTTCTCAGTATAGCAGAGAACAAAATAGTTAGTGCTGGTAGTAGCTTTGTCATTCAAAAACCCAGTATATTTAGTGATTGGTGTGCCTTCAGCAAAACTTTCTTGTAGGAACAATTCTTGCAGGGAAACACAAAAGCTGCATTCTGTCTTTCACAAGGATCCTCTTGTTCTTGGTCATCCTCAATAAATCTATATCAAATTGATGTTTACTTTCAGAAATCTGAGATGTCATTTTAGCACAGTCTAGCTCACTAGTAAAATAAGGAAATTTTCTACCTTTGAGAAGACGTGTTAAAAAAAAAGGTACTCCTTCAAATGAATAATCCATTATTTCTCAAAAGAAAAAATGTTGCAAATTAGAGATAAAGAATTGTCATATGCATGTAATAAAATATGTAGGAGCTCACTCTGCATGAAAGTTTTTATTCTTTCTTTTGGAGTAGCCAAAATGCAACATACAACTCTGGATACAACGTCTAATGGACATTATGCCACTAGCAGGAGTATTCAGCTTAAATAGACCCAGAGCAGTGTGTCCTTTCATATTGGCAATGTGTGCTGAATCTAGAAGTGTTTATGTAGGATCAGTTCTCAAAGATACAGGTTGGAAAATTCAGATCCAAGTAGAAACCAAGCAGTCCTGGAACAAAATTAAGACTTAAATTGGCTTATGACTGGTGTTAACATTGTTGCCTCTTATGGAGATGACTTTTTTCACATATCCAGAAATGCCTCCATTCAGGTCTCCTGCATCCAGGGGGGTGTATGCTCAGTCATGTGGCCAGATCTGTACCTTTTCTATGAGCAAAATGTAAACTCGGATGCTTTCTGGCTACAGGAGCCCTTCTGCCCACAGCAGGGGAAAGCGATGTCAAGCAAGAAGAATGAGCTGGGGGCAAACGGGCTGTAAGTGAGGGAATGTTTTTGCAAGCTCAATTCAGCTTTCAGGACTATGGGTTAGGAAATTGTAATTTAAGACAAATTGTAATATTTGATGTTGGATTCCGTCACAGCTCTTTATGACTGCTTATACACTACAGGTTTATTACTTCCCAGAAGGTAATGTAATCCTTATGGTGGTTGGCTCTGCTACCATGAAAAACTGTATATGAAACAGAGGAAAGAGCATTTTCTTTCACAAAGAAATTAAACTGGTTGCTCACTTCTTGTAAATAAATCTATCTGTGAGCACTCTGTTATCCCAACCTTGCAATTGATACAAAGTCTACCAGCAGTCTGAAAAACTCCCTACAGGGGCAGTGCCACTGTGGTAATTTCTGCATGGAGGCAGATGGATAAGAGCATTGTTTAAAGCCATTTTGGTGTCTAAAGGAGACTGGTAGTATATATTCAAATGAATAACAACTTCAGCTGTAAAATCTGCAAGATCTCTACACCCACGTGAAAATGTGTTTCTTCAAATTTTGTTAGAAATCCAAGTTCTGAATGAGTATGTAAATGTATACTCCAAAGTTTGGTTTGGAGTGGGTGTCTTTGAAGTGCTGGGGGTAGTAGTTATTTGTTCCCCCCCCCCCTTTTTTTTTTTTTTGAAATGAGGCTGTAGGAAGTGAAATAGATCTTGATTTCGTGGAACAGACCTGGCTTACCCTTTTCATCCTTTTTGAGCAGATACCCATGCTGACTTTACAGTATGAGAACTTACTTATTATCAAGTCATAAATGATACTGTTGGTAAATCGTTAGGTCTTGCAAACCAGTTACTTCTTAACTGTTGGAGACATTACTTTTTTTGAATAAGAACATTTGATTCCCCATGTCCTGGAATCAGAATAGAAGCAGACAGTATAGGAATGGTGTTGAGTAATAGGAATTTTGCTCTTGAGTTCATCCACAGTGATCATGCAATTTAAAAGAACTGTAGAACTGGCATTGTGCCCCAAAAAAGTGAATTCTGTTTGGTTAACTTACAAAGGCAATCCCTTTTTACCTAAAGAATCCTGTTGTCTTATTGTGGATAATAAAGACTGGCAATCCTGACTATAAAAGTGACCATAAATGCTGCACAGATAGTTGTGGTAAAAATATTCTTCCTGTAGTCCTCTAAAACACCCCCTCCCTCCCCTCCTCTCCTCCTTGTGAAACAGAGCACTTTTATTCCAGGGCCATTTAAACTAGAGGCTGTGCTTTAAATACTGAAATGTCCTCTAATTGCTTCTGGTGCCAAAATCTGGATAAACAAACGTTCGCTTGAAAGGAAGGAATAAAATGGAGCTTATGCACTAGTTTCCAGACAGGGCAGCTATTTCTGGAAGTTCAACTTTTATTTTGGAAAATTCAGCTTCCTTGTCCTGCTCTGTTTGAATGTTTGGTTATGGATTTGGCAGTAGGTGAACTTCCCTTACTGCTGTGGCTGAAACAAAATTAAAATTTTGAAGTATCTGTACACTACGTGTGAGTGAGTATGAGCAAGTAACACATAAGTTTCTAAAACTATATGAATTGTTACTTACTCAAGAGAATTAAAAATATTCAAGTGCTTTTCTTATAAAATCATTTCCATCACTCTCAGCTTTTGCTACATTTGCAAACTCAATAGTTGTTTTGCGATTTCATGATAAACTCAGGTCAAATAGCAGTGTTTATCAAATCTTACCTCTGAGGTCTCTGAAAGTGGTCTGCAGGTGGTCTGTTGAACTGTATTCAATTTAAAAAAAAACAATCGTAGTATTGTTGTTTACATGTTTGCTAACAATCCAGAGGGATAAGTGGGAACTGATGTTTGGCATTTGTCTTCCATTTGAACAAAAAAATACAGAGAATATTTAAATGACTGAATGCTTTGTGTTCCAAAAAGTTTCTGAGTATGTTTACCACAATTACAGATATTAATTTGAATTAATCTGAAATACATGCTGTACTAGGGAAAAGTACTGTATATGCGTTATAGAAATACAATTTTACATATATTTCCACTCCTTTTTCATCTTTAGGTCAATTGCAAAAGAGCTTGCAGACTGGCTTATCAGCAACAATGTAGTTGAGCACATTTTTGGACCAAATTTACATATTGAGGTTTGTA
This sequence comes from Anser anser, assembly GCF_964211835.1. Taxonomy (NCBI): domain Eukaryota; kingdom Metazoa; phylum Chordata; class Aves; order Anseriformes; family Anatidae; genus Anser; species Anser anser. The sequence continues at coordinate 117,265,312 of NC_139722.1, read as the reverse complement.
TAAAATTATTCCTATTATTTTTACTATCAACATGGAGGAGTAACTTCTTGTTCTAGTAAATCTTTCCTCAATACTTTGCAGATCATCAAACAGTGCCAAGTGATTCTGAATTTTCTCGCAGCTGAAGGGAGACTCAGTACTCAACATATAGACTGTATTTGGGCTGCAGCACAGGTATATACTGTATTTTTTAAATAAAATTGCAGGAGTGGTACAAAACAACTCAGAAAATGGCAAGTTAATTTTGTTTTACATTCATAAAGTTGAGTTTCTTGCATTTTACTCTGTGTTTGTCTTAGTGTTTAGCTCACCAAATTTTGATCTTAGTAATTGACACAATTAAATTGTTTCATTAGTTGCAAAATTCTCCTAAGCTACTTCTATGCATATAACAAATGAAGTTGTTCATTGCAGACGTGGTATTTTCACTAGGAATAGGGATGGAGATTCTAAGGTAGATGTAATTTTTTTTACTGTTGTGGTAAATTGCTTTGCTCCTATGTAGTGTAGATTCCACTTCGGTTAGTGTTGGTGGGAACAAGGTAGTGAAAATTACAGCAGTGAAGTTCATAGTTGTGCTTCAGTGCTGGTGGTGACATCTACAGAATGCACGAAGATTTTATTTTTCACATGGTAAACCTGGAAACTCTGATAGGCTTTTTTCCTTCAGAAAAATATATTTGTTTACTAATTTGAATGTGTATTTGTGACACTGTTTATTTTAGATTATGTATTTTTTTTTTCTTCAGAAGATTTGAATACAGTAGATATTTTGATTTCCTGATGTGGAAATGTGTTCCATGGTTTCATTCTGCCTTTATCATGCATTAAAAACAAACAAACAAAACAGAAACAGGCCCACATTGGAAAAGAAAGAAACCTCAAGGTTTCAATGTCAGTTTTTCAGGAAAATTATACTCAAAATGAAGGTCAGCGAAATAAAATTGATCTTTTTAAATAGATGTAGGTAACAGACTTTTAAACAAATTACAGTTTGAAAGGTTTTATTTTTCCTGTGTTCAATGGTGTTTGTCTCTAATTTGTTTCATTTAAATACTACTGTAAACATACTGAAAACTTTGTAGTCCATTGTCATTATAAAATGCGGCAGGAACGTTAGTAAATGCTCATTTTAATAGCATTCACTCTGACAGGCGCCAAGTATTTTCTGTATCAGATTAATAATTACTTCAGTTATATTTTTAAAGTGATCATTTATCTTCGTTGATGTTCTCACACTACAGTAATTCACACTAGTGTTAGAGCTCTAAATTTTTCTCTTCTATACTATTTTCAGAACTTAATATAATTGTCAAATGTGATATTTCTTTTACAGTTTGCATGCTTATTTTAATGTATGGATATTTTCAAAATACATGTTCGATACAAGAATTAAGTACATCCAGATTACTTCCTGTAAAGGGTCTAAACCTCTAATGTTGTTTAAAAGGGTGACATCTTTAGAATAAAAGAAGGCCTTAAATATATTTTTTTCATTTTTTTAGCTAGCTTTTTGGCAAAAAAATTGTCTTCTCTGGATTGAAGTAGATATCTAAACTTTTGTAATATTCAAGGTGTTTTATTTACATTAAAATGCAAACTTAACTTCGGTTATTTTCACCAAATCTCCTAGAACTGGAACTAAAGAAAATATGTGGTAGTTGTAACATGACTTTACTAAACTTCACCAGCTTTTGAATGTAAAAATTCAGTTGAATCAAAATTGCAAATCTGATGTAGTTTAGAATTATTGGACAAATGTTTCCTCATATTTTGTGGAAAGATGATGCATAATTGCTGCAATTTTATCCATCTTTTTATCAAGGGAACTGTTATAACTAACTATTTTACTGTTCTTGTTATTTTCTGTTTGTTTGTACTTTGTAGCTGAAGCATTGCAGTCGTTACATCCACGATTTATTTCCTTCTTTGATCAAAAACTTGGACCCTGTCCCGCTTAGGCATCTTCTTAACCTAGTTTCAACTCTTCATCCAAGTGCTCACACTGAACAGGTAAAGATGAACAAAATCACTGCAAGAAATTATTTTAGTATATTCATTGTTACATGTTTGCCTTTCTAAAGGACTGCATGCAAGTAGTATTCACTAATGCATAAGAGAGGAACATACATGAGTAAAATTGTAATGTTTCTTCAAGTAGGCCATTCTGGCTTTGGAATTACAGTCTGCTTCTGAGGCTTTGGAGAACTGAATAACCACCATTAGAGTATTTTAATATTATTTCTGAAGTTAGTAAGTGTTCCACACAATATTTCTTCATTTTGTGCATTTGTTTATTTTGATGCATTTATTTTGATGAACTGTATTATTGGCACACAGAAATATTAGCAGTGTACATTTGCATACCAAACTGCATACCTACTGCTTCTTCATGGCACTGTTATCTGGTTTTGTTCACAGACATTGTATTTGGCATCAATGCTTATAAAAGCACTGTGGAATAATGCACTAGCAGCTAAGGCTCAGCTGTCAAAACAAAGCTCTTTTGCATCTTTACTCAGTACTAATCTACCAATGGGAAACAAAAAAGGTACGTATTTTTTCCAATTAATATGGTAGCTAAATTTTTAATTTTCATAGTCTCCTTGTTGACTTTGGACAATAAGACTGTATAGAACCTTTTACTTGAAATATTTAAAAATACTTCATTTTTAAATGAAGGGTGTCATGCTGGCATATTTTTCAAACAGAACGTGAAATAAAGCAGCCTAAGGATGAAAACGCTAAAACTTGAATGAGTTTGGAAAGCCTTATGTTTCAGAACAGTTCTCTTTGTATAAATTAGTATATATTTTTTTTGTTTTTACTTTAATTCAAAGGATGGTCTATTACTGATTAGTTAACTATTTCTGTTCTGATGAACATCTATAATTTTATAGATACATAATATCTTACAAAATTTTACCTGATTTTTACCCTGTTTATGGTATTACATGCTATTTCTGTTTTGTTTTTGACTTAACTGTGTATTTCCCCATGGTCATTACTAAAGGTGCTGCCAAGCCATTATACTGTAGTTCCCCTTCCTTTTCTTACTGCTGATTTTTATGAATCACGGACAACTATATGCTGGCAAAAAGATTTTTAGTCACCTGTTTTTCCATCCTGCTTTTTTCCTTCAGAAGAAGAAGAGCTCAGAAGAGCAGCCCCTTCACCTTGTAAGTATAGTTTTAGAAGTACACCACAATCTGATATGTTTGGTATTATAATATTTTTATAGAGAAAAAACTAGTACAAGTTTGAAATTATATTTTCATAGAATCACAGAATGGGTTGGGTTGGAAGGGACCTTAAAGATCATCTAATTTCAAACCTCTGCCCCAGAGCTAAATGCAGAACTCAGGTGGGGTCTCACAAGAGCAGAGGGGGAGAATCACCTCCCTCAGCCTGCTGGCCATGCTTCTTTTGATGCAGCCCAGGATGTGGTTGACTTTCTGGGCTGCAGGCACACATTGCTAGCTCCTATTGAGCTTATTTATGAGAGTTGAGCTTTTTATGAAAGTTAAATGAAAATTATATTTATTATAGAACCTAGCCAATCAATATATCTGTGTTAGATATTGGCACAAAGAGACATCAGAACACAAATTTTATTGTACAATGAACAGTATTAAAAGAATTTTTAGTTTTGAAGTATTTGGGTTGTTTGAGTTGCGTCCCTTGTTCAACTGTTCAGTTAGAATGCTGTTGAGCAGATTCATGTAACAAGTCAGATTTATGAGGCAGATGTATGTAATGCTGTTACATTCCAATTAATATATAGCACAAAGTGACTGGGAAATGTCATTTTGAATTAGGGTCACCAGCAGCTAGCCCTCAGAGTAGTGACAACAGTGACACCCATCAGAGTGGAGGCAGTGATATTGAAATGGAAGAACAGCTTATTAACAGAACAAAACATGTACAGCAGCGACTTTCAGATACAGAGGTAAGAGTGTAAATCTTAGTCTGTTAATTTTGTTACTGAGTTGCTTGATATTAGCTATGGAATTTATTTTTTTCCCCATAATGGTTTCAAAAGCTGTACAGGTACATAATGTGCATGCTTATCTGCAGCAGGACAGTGGATAGCTAGAATCTTTACTTCTGTTCTGCATTGTTTGTACAGACTGTATTGTACCTTGCCTATGAGCGTGTGCACTGTAAAAAAAAAGGTGGGGGTGGAGGGAATTCCTGTTTTTAATTGTATTTAAATGAAATTAATCTCATAAGGGATTCCGGGATGTATTGTTTGTGTGTCACAGTGTTCCTCTGTCTGTTTACATGCAAAGAGTATGTCTGTTATCATTAAGGGAATACAAAAATTAAATTCTTAAATCCATATCTCTCTTGGAGTGTTTTGTTATTGACAACCAAACTGAGAAAAAGTGAATGAAAACTTGTATCTCTGACACATTTTCTTATAAACAAAGAATGGCATTTGAGTGATGATGATGTTCATTATGCATTTTCAATGGTGTTTTATTTTTCCTCCAATCTTAAAAAAAAAAAATTCAGGAGTCGATGCAAGGAAGCTCTGATGAGACAGCAAACAGCGGTGAAGATGGCAGTAGTGGTCCTGGTAGTAGCAGTGGCCACAGTGATGGATCCAGTAATGAGGCCAACTCTAGTCATGCAAGCCAGTCTGCTGGAAGTCCTGGCAGTGAAGTGCAATCTGAAGACATTGCAGATATTGAAGCTCTCAAAGAGGAGGAGGATGAAGAGGAAGAAGATAGGAGTCATAATCCCCAAAAAAGCAGTAGGAGCACGGATCTACGGAACAGGAAACTGGAATCACAAACAGGCATTTGTCTGGGAGATTCACAAGGGGCATCGGAGAGGAGTGGTGCAAATAATGGGGCAGGAAAGGACCATGTTTTTAATACTGACTCTGTGACACCAGTGGATAATCGAATTAGAATGCTAGATGCCTGTTCCCATGCTGAGGATGCAGAGCATGACATGGCAGGGGAAATGAGCACTGCTCACATTTCACAAGGGTCTCAAGATTCTTGTATAACTCATACAGGGGACTTTCTGGGGGAAGCTATTGGAAATGAATTATTTAACTGTCGGCAATTCATTGGTCCACAGCATCACCACCACCACCACCACCACCACCATCACCATGATGGGTAGGTAGCTTGACATGTCTCCTCATTCCTCCTGTAACAAAAATAAAACTGGTGGCAAAATACTCGGTTTGATCAGAAATTTGTGTTGATGTTTTGCTATATTTGGGATAATTTTTTCTGACAGATAGTTATCTCAAGTAGTTATACAGTTATCTGTTTGGTTACTGTGATTAAAGTCTTTTTTTTTTTAATAAAGTTTTTAGATTGAATAAGTATGACAATATTTAACAGCGTTAATGTTGCTTTGTAAAATGCTGTAATTTAGCTTAAAGAAGTCAACACAGTTATCATGATAGTGAGACCTTCAATTTATCTATAATTGTTTTTCAAATTTATATAAAGGTCTGTTGTTTAGACAAATGCTTCAGCCTGACTTTAGCTTACAGAGGTGTCTGTTTACTTGGATTACATTAGCTATGTATTGAAATACATGTATAAACTACGCATTGAGTAACTTGACTACATCGTAATGTTTCAGTTGTCTTCTAGTAAAGGCTTTAACTCATTTATCAGATTAGTCTGCTGTAAAAAAAGCTTTCTTTGATATTATCTGTTCTAACGTTCCTCTTTTACAGACATATGGTTGATGACATGTTAAGTGCAGATGATGTCAGTTGCAGTAGTTCTCAAGTCAGTGCAAAATCAGAGAAAAATATGGCAGATTTTGATGGGGAAGAGTCTGGCTGTGAAGAAGAGCTTGTACAGATTAATTCACATGCTGAGCTAACATCCCATCTCCAGCAGCACCTTCCTAACCTCGCCTCTATCTATCATGAACATCTTACTCAAGGTAGGAGTAATAAAAAGAAAGCAGAAAAACATTGTCCGTACTTCTAACTCAGTTTCGTGTAATTTTAAAGTATTCTTCAATAGAAGAGTAAATAAATAATAATAAATTGAATAATCAAATTACTTTAACCATACATGTGTGAAGTTGTATATAAAAATGTAGTTCTCCAAAGAAACCACAGTGACTAACTACTGAGATTTTACTGTTTCAAGTTAATTCATTTCCAAGGGATTCATTTTGTATCACACTATATGTAACTGTGTTTATCTTTTTTAAAAAAATAAAAAATAAAATACTTGATCTTTTAATACAAATGAAAACAAAGGCACTAAGAAGCCTAAGAAATGTTTTTTTTCAAATCAGTTAATTGAAATTAAGAGAAGAGTGCTACAGAAACGCTAGATATTTTTTTCCCTGAAAACTTATGTGACTTTTCTTCTGGTGGGTGGATATTACTGTGATTTCATACATTTATCATCTTAAATGAATTAACCATAATGGACTGTGCAAAGGATAACTTTTGAAAAATGAGTTAAAATACAACTTGATATTGGAGGGAGCTTGCCTTAAAGGGCATTTTATGCAATTTTATCTTTCACTGCCAAATCTACTTTTCTTCAGGGTGTAATTTAATATGCTATTGTAATGCTCTGTAAGAATTGTGGTATCTTTCCATATGCTATTTTGGCAGATTTGTTTTCTGTTTTATCCTTCTTTTAAATATAACAGAGGGTATGGTTAGTGAAGGGTTTGACATTTTTCTTCACTGGTCCAGGAGAACCATGTTTGCTATCTTCCAGCAGACAGTAAAACCACTACTATTTACATCTTTTCCTGAAACACGGTTTAGTGTTTGTTCTTCAGGCATAGTATTTCTTGATTTCAGCCTGACACTGAAAATTTGGGATGATGTATTTAAAAAACTTTGTATTTAAAATATTTTGTAAATCAGCATCATTTTTCCATAGATATTATGCATATATATACATATTATATAGAGAGATCCGAATTACTGTTTGAGCATGAGGCAAATTATTTTTGACACACCTAGTTTTGAATGTGCAAATGATTACAGTGTTCTGCACACATTCTAAAATTTTTACTTGACCTTGCTGCAGTATGAAAATAGTATCAAATAGCAGAAATGAATGGTACCAGCTGTGACCACATACAAGAAGGAAAACGTCTGTCCCTGTTCATGAAAACATGATGAGTTTCTAAAATCATGCACTTTAATACTCTATCATATGTAAAAATAGTGTTTGTTTTTCCTGGTTTTTGGTTAGATATAGGATATCATGCAGTATGAGAGGAATTTATTGAAATGTGCTTTTTACTTTCCAACCATAGTAATTAAAAAGATAACCTCCCTTCAGTCCACAGTGCTAAGAATTATGTATAACTACATATATATTTATATGAATTAGATCTAATTAAATGAAAAAGCAATTGCACCTGCATCTGCAATTCTTAGGTAGTGTTTTTGTTGCACTTGCAGCTAGCCAAAAACAATGCAAATATTACCTTAACTGTCCCGTCGAATTCTTGAATGGTTATAAGGTTGTGTCTTTCTTTTTTAAAGAAATCATATGCAGAAAAAAACTGCAACTGTAATGTTATTGTATGCACTTTAAAGTAGCCAAATGGAGAAGTAAAGCATGTTCTTCATGCACTGAGGGAATAATGCTCAGATTAGATGATTCCTTCTATTTATTTAATAACGGTCTTTATATTTTGTTCAGGACCAGCAGTTCATAAACATCAATATAATAGCAATGCGGTGACGGACATTAATTTGGATAATGTTTGTAAGAAAGGAAATACCCTTTTGTGGGATCTGGTCCAGGATGAAGATGCAGTAAGTTGAATACAAGAAAAGAATATTTTTAAAAAGAAAATAAATTATATGCTATTCAGTGACCTTTCTTTCTACTTGCTGTAGATTCATCTCTCTGAAGGGTTAATAAATGAAGCAGAGAAGCTGCTTTGTTCTTTAGTATGCTGGTTCACTGACAGACAGATTCGAATGAGATTTATTGAAGGCTGCTTAGAAAATTTAGCAAACAACAGGTAACTTAAATTATCTGGTTTTACATTCATCTTTTTTCAGTATATAAGAAATCCAAGTTGAATATGCCAGTTAATTAATTTTACAGGAAGCCAATTTAAAACAGACAAAAGTTAAAGTATAAAAGTAGTTTTAAAAGTGCTATGGATGTGTCTGATGTTCCATTTTTCTATTCTATCAGCATCCTGAATTTCCCATCTTGTGCTTTTGTCTTTTCTCCCTTCTGCCAGAGCTTACTGCCTTCCCACCAGTTGGTAAACTTGGGTTCACATTTTTCTTAAGCAGTTGAGTGCAAAGTCAAGTGCCTTAGCATAAGCATTTTGAGCTGAATATTTTGATTTTACCTTTAAGTGACTGAGAAGCAGACAAGTTCTTACCCACCAAGTCTGTTGTGAGATTTAATTTCTATGAAGGAGCAGCTGGAGGATGAAGATGTACCCTGACTTTAGATAACTTCTAATACCAGCCAAAACTGTGAGATTGTACAGTTTGAAAATGGCAATATTTTGACAGTTTGAGATTTATTTCTGCTGTCTCATCTGTTTGTAGAAAAAAAAAATACCCATTTTGGTGAAATTTCAAAAGATAAGTATTATGAACATTAAAAATAAGAATGTATCTTGTGAAATTTAAATACTTTCACTTTAAATATGTGAAATGTATAGTTTTATTTTGATACTTGTCTAACAGCTCTTTGTGCGAGGTATGATATGTAAATATTTTGATATATATGTAGTTCAAATTCAGAAAACTGATTAAACTTCACCCAGATGTATTCCAGTGCTTTCAGTTAGCATATCTGCTCATTGACCAGGAGCTTCCCAAAGTAATTTTAAAACTATTTTCATTTTGTAACGGTCACATTGTAGTGATTCTTTCTTTTTCCTTTAGATCAGTAGTAGTTTCACTTCGTCTTCTTCCAAAGTTATTTGGTACATTTCAACAGTTTGGGAGCAGTTACGACACACATTGGATAACAATGTAAGTAAACCCCCCCACAAACACACTAAACCAACAGAGGTGATGACATTCGGAGGACTGCTTTGAGGCTTGCTCTTCTAGTGTGATCCAAATTAACAATGACCTAAGATTATCATGTCTGTTATCTGGCCTAGTTGTATGAACTTGTCTAATCACTCAGGCCTAGTTTTAATCCTAATAAGCTCTGCTATCATAACTGAGGTGAAGACTTTTTTTTTTTTTTTAACTGTTTCCCCCCAAACCCTGTCAAAGACTTGTCAGACAGTTCTAGACATCCAGGAATAGTATATTGTGAAAGGTTGCAGTAACTTGATCAGCATGATTCTGTTCTGATTATATATCAAATGCAGCTTGGTAATAAAATGGTTTGTAAGAAAACTTTTCAAATGTGAAAATATGTAGCATAGCATTGCTTACTAGAACAACCAACTTAGCTAGTTGATCTAACTGTAGAGAATTGGACTACTTGAATTTCTAAGAAAGTTTACACTGCTTATTAGCAATCCTTCTTGTTCATTTTGACATGGCATTTAAATATGAACCCAGTTCTGATTTTTGGCATGGATTTTTGCTGAATTAGGGCCTTTAGGAACAGTTTTCATGGGCTGCAAAAGGAAAGTTCTATCAGTTGTGTGCCTGACCTCGTAGTTCTGTTATGGAGCCTTATGGATGAAAATAAAGAAGAGAGTGCTGTACTGAAACTTGAATTTATGTTAGATAGAAAATGCAACATTCAATTTATTTTTGTGCATTTTCCTGTAATAGCTGTCTAATTCCTGTGGCTTTTCTGGCATTTTTAAACAAGCCCTAATGCTTTTTGCTTTCTGAATTTAAATAGGTGGGCAGAAAAGGAACTTAACATGATGAAACTTTTCTTTGATAATTTGGTACACTACATCCAGGCAGTCAGGGAAGGACGACACAAACATACGTTGTAAGTGCAGAACAGACTTTGACTGTTTGATATTTTGTGGTTTTAAACATATCTTTTCTGCTTTTCTTCTGGTGCTTCTGATGCATACTTTTTAAGTAAATAATTTCTGTAGTGGCATTACATGCTTAGATGGAGAAAAGTCTATGAATGTAGTCGCATTTTAAATAATTTCCTTTTCCTTAAAAAAAACAAAACATGGCAACTTTTATACTCTTGCATCATTTTTGTTAGACATTGTTGAATGCTTCTTTACAGATAAAACAAGGATTTTTTGTATGCAAATTAATTTAAAATTCTTATATCATGAAAAAATTACTCAAATATTTCTGTTTTAAAATATGTTATCATTGACCTTTACAATCGCTCTTTTGTGTAACACATTCATCCACTTTCCAATATGTATGCTTAAAATTAGGTGTTTTTTTTTTTAAATAAATGATACAATTTCTAGCTTCTCAATCCCAGAGGACTGGATTGTCCAGGTTTTGACATATTTTTACTTCATTATATACTGTTATATTGGACATTTCTCTAATGAGAAACTACTTCCAAAGCTGTTTGAAAGTGAGGTGAACTGCTTTAAATTCAGGCAAGACAGTACACTGTTCCACTCCTTTAACCATTAAGCTTATAAATGGAAGTGAAGTCAATAGTTTTATATAGGTTATGAAATTATTTTTGTAAATAAATTAGGAAAAAATAAGTTCGGTTCCTGCAAGGTGCTAATGACAAAATAATGCATTTGAATTGGACTGTATGAAAAATAATAAATAAATAAATAAATAAACACAAAAAATCTTAAACTCTTCACCTTACCTACTAATGACTGTTGTCTCATTTCACTTTTTGATGTGGTTCTTTAATGTATATAACTGAAGTCTAGGCTATATACTGGACTGGAAGTTCATAGAAAAGTTTATATGAAAAAATTACACTGTTGAGGGGCATATGCATTAATGAAAAAAAAGTTAGGACAATAAGAAATTAAATATTGCTAAGTTAAATAAACTTCCTTTTTTATACAAATTTAAATTTTAGATACAGCCACAGTGCAGAAGTTCAGGTTCGTCTTCAATTCCTGACATGCGTGTTTTCAACTCTAGGATCACCAGATCATTTCAGTAAGTATTTTAGGTTAACTTACCAGAGAAGCACCTCGCAGTAAAACTTGCATACTTCTTAATAATCAGTGATGTTTTAAATAAATATGTCATTTTTAAAATACACAATTTTAACGGACATCACTAGCAACCAAAAACTCACTGATTGCCAGCTCTGAAAATGGAAAAGTCTTGTGATTCCTCATTGGCAGATGTTGCATTTTTCTTCTGCTGCTTCTGAAAACTTCTTGTCCTGACAAAACCTTTTCTGATTTCTTTGTGTGTATTCTTGGATTTTGTAGAATATTACCATGTATTTGATGATATACTGAAATAGCTAAAAATGCTTCCCTAACTTTAGGGTTGAGTTTAGAACAAGTGGACATATTGTGGCACTGCTTAGTAGAAGATTCTGAATGTTATGATGATGCACTACACTGGTTTTTGAATCAAGTACGAAGTAAAGATCAGCATGCTATGGGTATGGAGACTTACAAGCATCTTTTCTTGGAAAAGGTATGTAGATAGTAAATCACAACCTTAGTAATTCTGATGTGTTTCTTTACATATCAGCACAGGTTAAAATATTTAAAATTATTTCTATGAAGTATATCTCTTCAGTACTCTGGGAGGACCCCACTTGTCGTGTAAATGATTTTTTTTTTTTCCTGTGTGGAGGGATTAGGGAAAGGGATTGGCATGACTTCTTTTCACAAGAATGTTTACTCCAGTTCTTCTGTGCATTATAGCCTGTGTGTTGTATCTGAAGCTATGTAGCACTTCATTTCAATTAAAAAAAACAACCAAAACTGTATTTTCCCAAATGATATACAGTTACCTGCCAAAAAAAAAAAAAAGAAGAAAAAAAAAAGACTTCGCTTTGGGAATAGTATTTAAATCTCATCCATGTATCCGCTGAAAATATGAACGTGCCACAGCAGAGCTTTCTACAAGGGGTCCCATTCATTTCAACAGACTATAGTATAGTATAGATTGTATTATTCAATAAATTAAGCATTCTAGTTCTTTTTCAGTATTACACAGTTTGTGTACTTATCGTAAATGTATGAATTTGTTGAAGTTTCATATGTGCCAGCACATTCTCCTGCTGTTGTAAATTAGGCAACTAATGTTACAATAGTAATTTTTGTTCCTTCTGTACCATTACAGTCCAAATCAGTGGTAGAGAAAAAGGGATTGTTGAAGCTGATTATAGTAGATTATTTATATTGTGTATAAAATTCAATAATCTTTTGCAAGAACAAATTTTATTTGTAATTTCTCTCTATTTAAAATTTGAAATTTCTACCTATTCCACCAATGAATTTTATTCTTTTCAATACTAAAACATATTTTATTCAGATGCCACAGCTGAAACCTGAAACTATTAGTATGACTGGCCTAAACCTCTTCCAGCATTTGTGTAATTTGGCTCGACTGGCAACTAGTGCATATGATGGTGGCTCAAACTCAGAGGTAAGCCTACACCGTGTGCTCTAGTTTTTCTTCTTTTTGAGGGAAAGGGAAAATTAAATTACTTACCCGCCACTGTATTTAGCTTGAGAACATACTGATTTGAAAGTTGTTTTCTGGTTTGAAACACTAATGTCACGGCTTGTGGTGATAGAGGCAGTATGGATTTCTGCCTTGAAGAGAGTCCAGGAACCATCTCTCTCAAAAGTTTCAAACATAGGACGGTAAAATGGAAGTAAGAGGCCTGCAAATCTCGACCTTTCCTCATGACTTTGGACGTCTTTTGTCTCTAGAGGCAGAGATAGGAAACCATGAAGAAAGTGATACCTGTTGCCTGTGCATCTTTGTGTAGTTTATCATACTCTTTGCATAACTGAACTGTGTTAGCTGTTGTGTTTAAAGAATAGGCTTGTAGCGTTTACTTCTGTAAATAATAAGATTCAGACTACATGAAAATCTTTACTTAAAATTAGGCGTATTTCATTATGACTACAGATTTGTTCTAAAACATACCTCAGTTTACGTATGATGCGCTTTAGAAGTTTTTCTTCTGTAGTTTGTTTTTACCAGGAAACTGCCATAGAAATAAAGTGATAAGTAGGGTATTTTCCTGTGAATTGATTTGAGGCAATGATTGATTTAAGATTTCTGTTCTTAAAACTAATACTGATAATAGTTGTCATTTTAAGGCTTCGTTTAAAATCATTCCTCTTTGTCAAAAATTAAAACTCACTCTTTTGAATTTTAACCGATTGTCCTAACACTTCAAAGTATGAACATATTTCTGTCAGTGGTGGGATTTTACAATAATTGGTGTTTGCATTGATGAGAACCTGAGCAGAGGAGATACTTTTAGGATTTGGATCAAGAGTATAATAAAATCTCTCAGGTCAGAAAGGCTTTACTCCCAGTAAAACAATAAGGCAATGTTCTGTTTGTTTGTTTTCCTTTTGTCATAACAGTTGTGTGGCATGGACCAGTTCTGGGGTATTGCTTTAAGAGCACAGTCGGGTGATGTCAGTCGAGCAGCTATCCAGTATATCAACTCTTATTATATCAATGGTAGGAATTTTCATTTTTTTTTCTGTTTAATATTTTCTGTTTAATTTTTTCTGTTTTTTCTGTTTAATATTTTTAATATTAATAAATATTAATATTTATTAATATTTTTTCTGTTTAATATTTTCTATTTATCTATATGTTCTGTTTAATATGTTCTAAAGAATATCTAACATTATCCGCCTTTTATTCTTAACATTAAAATGCGTAGACTTAATTTTGTGCTTATATAATTTACTTTAACATTGATATTACAGGTAAAACTGGTCTTGAAAAAGAACAGGAGTTTATTAGCAAGTGTATGGAGAGTCTGATGATAGCTTCTAGTAATCTTGAGCAAGATTCTCACTCAAGTCTGACAATTATTGAAAGAGGACTCTTAATGCTAAAGACACACCTGGAAGCTTTTAGGAGAAGGTAAATAGCTTCTTCGCTATATTTGGATGCAGAATTTCTTTCCATTTCTCTTATAGTAATGATGAATGAGTTACGAGTTACAAAATTACTAATATAAATAATAGTTTCTTCACTTTTCTTTGTGTAAAGTAAGGACAGCAGTGGGTATTTCTGAAAGATAACCTATGAAGTTTAAACAGTTACAAAAGCTGGCCATTGTCCTTGTATAAAGATGTATGATTATGGTTCACATTTCTGCATCCCTCACAAAAGAAATATTTTTTTCACATTTGTTCAAATCTATTTTTATTTTAAAAAAATGAGAATACCAATCTTATATATAATAATAACCTCTTCTTATTTTGAAAAAAACAGAGAATAAGGGGCCAAGTTTTGCTTTTCCTGTAATTGTTTACTGACAGTTTGTGTTAAATAGATTTTGACAAAAATACTTTGTGAATGTTTTTACCTGCTTCTTAAGGTTTGCATATCATCTGAGACAGTGGCAGATTGAAGGTACTGGTATCAGCAGTCACTTGAAAGCCCTGAGTGACAAACAGTCACTACCATTAAGAATTGTATGTCAGCCAGCAGGACTTCCTGACAAGGTAGTTTAAAAAAGCCTTTTTACAACTACATCCTATGCTGTTAAATTCTAGTAAGTTCATTGTGCGCTTCAAAAAACAAAATATGTATTTAATTTCAGATGACTATAGAAATGTATCCCAGTGATCAGGTGGCAGATCTACGAGCAGAAGTCACCCATTGGTATGAAAATTTGCAGAAGGAGCAGATAAATCAACAAGCACAGCTTCAGGAGTTTGGCCAAAGCAGCCGCAAAGGGGATTTCCCTGGTAAGCTATAGTACTCATGCCTGTATTTTTTGCCCGTATGAGTGTTCATCCATTTACAGCTTAGAAGACTATCTGTTTTTCTTCCCCAGATATCCTCAGTAAGCAAACATTATTATATGTTTTATTCTACCTGTAGCTACAGTTAGCATCATCCTCACTTAATTAATAGCATTTCTTCTTAAGTGCTATCATTTATTTGAAATTGCAGAGAAAATGTAGATCTGCCAAATGTCCTTAGATCTGGCCAAGATCCAACTCCTAATAGGCTTACTTCTCCTGCATTGGGTTTCTTTTCATTGTTGTTTTAATTATGTAGTTTTCTGTAACTTAGAGATCCTTTTACATAAAACCTTATTCTATATTTTGTTATACATATACCTTTCTGTCTATGCAATTGATTCATAATATGAATTAATAATTTAAAGTCCTAATTTATACCCTGCACATATGTATTCCAGTCAGGTGTTGTATTTTCCTTGCTCCTGCAACTACTTCTTAATTTATGATCATCCTGTAGCTAAATTGATCATTCATCCTATTTTTATATTCTTAATTTTGAAAGTCATGTTGTTCCTGAGATGGTCATTGCTTGTTTACAGTGTGATGAATAAGCTTCCTGTTGTTGTTCCCTTTCTTTATGTGTTTCTGAGTGAATTTTTTTTTTTTTTTGCTTTATCCTTTAGGAGAAGGATATTTTCTGAATCGTATTGTTGCTATATATTATAGTGTTCTTAGTGGCTATTGCTGTTTGGAATGTTCTTGTTCTCTGAATTATTTTTTCCTCAATATTTTCTTGTTTTCTTTCTGACTCATTATGAGCAAGAGTTGGTGTTCTGGGTATATTATCTGAACAAATTGTGTCCATGAACACATCTCTTCCCAACAACACTGACCATTAGGAAAAGTGTAAATGTTAATCTGACTTTCTTTTTGTAGCTTTACAACTTAAAAAAAATATTTTAATGAGACACGGTGTCAGTATACCAGACTTTGAACACTAGACATCTTAATTACCTTCTTGATGAAGTCTGCTTTCTAGCCACTTCTCAGAAGCTGTTTTAGTAAATAAACTTGTCTTGTTTTCTATGAGGTATGGCCAGAAACCAGATTCTTTTTATTTTTTATTTTACTTGAAAATATAGAGACACAAAATCCAGCAAATTCAGAATTGCAGCCCTACGGGAGCTGCCATTCACCCATGTTACATGCACACAAAATACACGTACATCAATATTAGAATGATCGTGCCGATATCCATAATTTTGTACACCTAACATTTTATGGATGTTGTTTGAATTTGTCTGTGTTCATTACACTAATAATTAACGTACCGTAACTATGGGAAGCTGGAGAACCATACAGATTTTATCTGTTGGTTCCTAAACCCAGTGTTCTTTGCTAGGTTTAAAACCTATATTACTGCCTCTTAAGTACTTCATCTTGTAATTGATAGCTGTGTTGGCTGATAGATGCATAAAATCCTGGAATTGGCTAAATTTCTTATTAATGAAACTCCTGAAGAAGTATCTTTGCATTGTCCTCTGCATTCCACCATTAGTTTGAAATAATCCACTTGAATAACTTCTACTTTTCAACTCCTAATTTTGAGAGGATAGGACTGAAACTGAGACTTGCAGTTAAAACTTGTTGTTTTACTCAGCCATGCTTTATTTTGTAGACTGTTTTGTATAGCTGATTTAAAAAAAAAAAAAAAAAGTTGTTTGGTCACAAGATCTCTGTGAATTACAGTTCAGTGTATTGACTGTTAGACTTAGAAACCTCAGTCATTCTGCATCACAAGAGACATCTTCTATAAGGCACATGGTGCACTCTTCTGTCTCAGTGACCTTAACTGTGTTTATTTAAATATACTAGTAGTGGTAAATCTGTGACAAAAACAAACAAACAAAAAAGTTCCTGGTTAGGAACTTGAAATGGCTGTCATTCCATTAACAGAGGTAGAAATCAAAACAGAGTTTATCAAATTTCGGTAAGAATTAAAATCCTTTTGCTCAGGAGTACAAATTTTTCTCTCACCTTTTTTTTCTAGAGCTAAATCTTCCTGTCCTTAATTAATTTTTATTTGTTTTCTCAGGTTTGTTTTTATCTACCACAAAATTCTGTTGAGGTCCCAAAACTTCTTATAACATCTCTTGTTTATTTGAAATTTACAGTGCTGTGAGAAATGTGAGATTGCTTTTGTTTCTCACTCAGGTTATTTCCTGTATTCTTTCTTCTGAAATCTGTTACTGGTTTGCTGAAGTGCAGAAGATGGTAGATCTCTGTATTATTTTTATGGATGATGTGTTTGCTCGCCTTTAGCTGTTTGAAATTATTTTGCCTGACTGCATTGATAAGTTTTCAAAGCAGCCTGCTGGGGACAATGAGAACAGTGAGAGATAAAATTTTATGCCCAACTCCATATAAAACCTTGATGGTTTTATTGTTCACTGATGTGACTTTGAAAGACTACCAAATATCCAGTTTTCACAAGAATGTCTCACAAATATTTTGGGGTGCAGGATTTGAGGATCGTGTTTTTGTCTGAGATTTCCATTTGTCTGGCAGTCAAAGCTGCTGCGTTCACATCTGACTGCAGTGCTGTCGTATGGAAAAGTCAGCACATGTGTGTGTATCTGCTGTTTCTGGGAAGCATCACCTGAATTTATTGTGTGCACACAGCAGCAGTGACTGTGGCTGCAGATTGCAGGTGATGCGCTTTCAGCAGTTACCAGAGGAAGAATGCTGACTGTGTATGCGCTACACTGTGCTTGTTCTTGAGACAGGGAGAGAATAAAGTTTGATGGGTTTTTTTTTTGGTTTTAACCCATGTCTTTGAGTACTATGTTTCTATAGGCAAATAACGTACTGTTTTGAAGCATTTTCAGGCAGCACAACTCTGAGTACTTCCTAGGATCTCTGAAGGAGGATCAAAAAAATAGGCTTTTCTGAAGGACCCTCTTTGAAAACCCAGTGCTGAAGTGTAGTGACAGGGTAGGGCAGCTCTTCATTAGTCTGCAGGATCAGTGCCTAGCATCAGGAAAAGCTCTGCAGATTTTAATCCACAACAAATATCTTTGTGCACTGTAATTGGTGATTAGAACTATACAAGTATTCTGGGATTATAAATTCATTGTAAAATGCACAATGAATGTATATCTGTGGTAATAAGGTTTCTTGCTGGACTATCTGCATCAAATTAAATTCTTGATCTTTTAATTGTTCAGATTTGTTCAGTGTTGAGAATTCTGTGGACGGTATTCTGAGTTTCTCCTTTCTGTAGTATACAATATCTTCAGTTCCAACTTACATTTGAGTAAGATTAATTATTTTGTCTTTTGCTTTTGCTGTCTTTATCACAGGTGTGTGATACAAAGCAATTTTGTCGATGTTCACAATCATTTTCCTGCATAGTATAACTTACTACAAAACATGGAAGTCATGTTTTAATCTGTATTGTAGACACTTCTCTCTGCGAGATTGGGTGAACTCTTACTGAAAATGCTGTTTTTAAATACATGCAAGGAACTTTAGTTTAATGTAATAAGCAGTTTTCATAATGAAATAGCATTGAGTTTTTGTCTGGTTTTAATTGCTGCTGAAGGATGTACTATTAAAAATGAATCTTAACAACACTTTCATTAGAAAATAAAACTATAATTTATTTTTTTTTTTAAATTGTAGGTGGTCTCATGGGACCTGTGAGAATGATTTCATCTGGGCATGAACTGACAACCGATTATGATGAAAAAACGCTTCACGAATTGGGTTTCAAGGATATGCAGGTATTACCAGCATATAGTCACCAACAAAAGTTGCTTGATATGTTGTCTTTTTTTATGCAGCTGCTGTGTGTGGTGATGGCAGAGGGCACATTTTTCTTTGGGAGCATCCTACAGTTTTCTGCATCTGGTTGTTTCTTACTGTCCAACATGTGCCTCCTGTAAGCTCAAAGTAATACTACCTGTCCTTTCTGCTGTTGTCAGTCTTTAAAATGGTTAATAATTTTAAAAGCCCGATTCTGGTTATGCTAACTGATCTGAAGACTCGAGGAGTAAAAGGAAAATTTCATTTTTTTTTTCATTCATCAAGGAGAATGAAGGACCAGTGAAAACAGCATTAAGTATCCACATATTGTCTGAACTATTCCACAGTAGCAGTGACTAGCTCTCTTTTTCCATGGGTTAAATCTGAAGCATGTTATAATGCTTATTTGTAATTTTTTATTTTTATTGAAGTTTACAGAAGACTACAGTTTGGAAAAGCCTAGTTTGATTTGTCAAGCCTAGTTTGATGTATGAATGACATCGTGACTGCTTTAGGGAGGTGGGACTGTAACAGATGCCAGCTGATCATCACATACCTTCTTTCAGTCTGAAGGAAAACTAAGCTTATACCACAGAAGGATTATTGCTGACTGATACACTTACATGTGCCATTGTTGGCTGTTAGCACTTGTAGCAGTTAATCTATTTTAACTGTTGATGTTCCAAATTGGATGATCTATTGGACTACATCTTTGTTTTTTCACTTTGCTAAATAAATCGGGTTGATACAAAAATGAAAACAGACTTTAAAATACTTTTTTAGTGTTAACATAGGTCACTACAGAATCGAGCTATGTCACAGTCAGATGAATTCTTATCCTTGCAAAACTTGAAGAAACAGTAACATTCCGTTTCAATGGCTGGGCATGGAGGTGGTAACTAGTCAGCATAAACATTTCATCTGAGAATTGCTTTCTACTATGTAGTTATGCCAGCATAACAAATCTCAGCTTTTCCAACTATGCTGATATTTATGCTGTTATACCCTCTCTAGCATACTTCTGGTCCTTTTAGACAATTTATCTTATTTTTCTTCTGGATTAGCTTTTGTGCTATTTTATTAGTTTACTGAGAAGTCAGACTGGTACTAGAGGCTTGCCAGCCTGACTAGCAAAATAAGGGATGGACGGGGGAAAAGGAAACAGCGGTATCTACTATAGCCAAAGCAAGCAGCATATGCAACTATATCATAAATGTGTTAAGTGAAAGCAAAACCAAGCTTTAGTTATGGCAGTTGCTCAAAATGATGCTCAGTAAAAATTTGACATCACAGGTATTGATTTATCTTGATCATTACCATTAAGGTCTTAATTTAGATACTGCTGAAAACATTCTGTGACTTTAGCATATGCATTTTTAAAGCTGCCTCTCTCTTCCTCATTGTTTCTCTCTGTTTCTAGATGGTGTTTGTATCCTTGGGAGCACCAAGGAGAGAACGTAAAGGTGAAGGCGTTCAGCTTCCAGCATCTTGCCTACCTCCTCCTCAAAAGGACAACATTCCAATGCTTTTACTATTGCAAGAACCTCATCTTACCACCCTTTTTGATTTGTTAGAGATGCTTGCCTCTTTTAAACCTCCTTCTGGAGAAGTGGCTATGGAAGATAGTGAGGTAATTTAGAGTAACTTTATTAGAATAATTACATTTAAGTCTTAATTTATTTTTCCTATCTAGCTTATTTCTTGTCTTCTGTATGCAGTTGCCAGATATATTTGTTGTATTTATATGTGTATTCAATTTCATGTGTGTTATGGTCATTATCATGATCTTTCAGATTTTCGTAACATTGTTATGATATCATTCAGTGTATCCTAAATATTGTAGAAATTCTAAAGAAATAATTTTCACAAAAGAATATGGAGTATTTAATTATGGTGACTAATAATGGGAATTGGTTTGAAGAAAGGTTAGTAAAAGTTTTATTGCAAAAACTGAAGTTATATCTCTTATATGCCATCATCAGCTTGTGTGAAATTAAATAACCATTAGTATATTTTAACCGGTAGATTATTTTTAAGTTTTACTTACACTCAAATATTTCATAATATGTTATAGACTATAAAGATAATGGAACTTAGTTTCTTCCTGGTTCGAGTGAGACTTCATGGTCTGTTGATGGATTTGCATTAGATAACTTCTCAATTAAGAATAAGTAAATTTTTGGACTTTAAATCTTAGCTAGGTTATTTTCACTAAGAAATTCACAGTAAGAATAGTTATTTTATGATTTGTCAGAGTGCAAGATGTGAAGAACTCCATCTCCATGCAGAAAACTTATCCAGACGTGTTTGGGAACTGTTAATGCTTCTACCAACGTGCCCTAATATGTTACAGGCATTCCAAAATATTTCAGATGAGCAGGTACAACAGATTGCTTGTTTTACATTTTTATCTTTATTATACATGGATACTTTAGTGTTTAGTGTTTTAGTTGAATTTTCCCCAAAGAAGAAGAATGTTAAAAAGTATGTTAGTACATTTAGACACAAGTAAACCTGAACTTAACAAATGAATAGTGAATGCTAGTTATCACAATCTTCTGGTTTGAATCAAAATAGTACTTTCTTCGTCTGCTGCCTAGTGTGTATAAAATATTTCAAATGTACTGTTTCAGTTTAACATCGTGGGTGTTATGATAGCAATCCTTTTTGTGTGTTTTTTTTCTATAAGTTCAAAAGATGGCCACTCACCTACTTGTTTTGTTGCCCAACAGAAGGAAAGTTTGCCTGTTTTAAAGTTCTTGAAATAACATATTATTGTTCTTAGCTATTATGTTTCTTTATAGACACACTGAAATTTTGCTGGAAATTATAATTCATCCAAGCAACATTTGGCTTCCTGTACTTTAAAATTGTGTATACCATAGCTTGTAGTAATGTCAGCGGTCTACTCAAATTTCACTGCTGCATTCAAATTATTCAAATTGTTATTCATGTATAGAAATATGTTCTAAATAGTCTAATTTCAAATAATAGGTGAAATTAAAAACTGAAGAACTTGTCCATTTACTTTAAAAACCCTCTCATTGCCTTTCTTAAGATCAGCATTAAATTACGTTAATTGTTTTCTGTCTTCTTTATTTGCTAAGGGTAATGATGGCTTTAGCTGGAAGGATCTTCTGCGAATAAAAAGTGCCCATAAACTTTTGTACGCCCTGGAAATTATTGAAGCTCTGGGAAAGCCCAACAGAAGGATAAGACGTGAATCTACGGTAATAGGGTTTCTTGCACAAAATATGTTTTTTCTATGAACCAAAGTATATATTGATAACTTGGTTTATAGTATTTTTAATCTTAAACTGTGTTTTTTGTTTGTTTGTTTTTGTGACTTATACTTGTTTGTCTTTAGGGAAGTTACAGTGATCTTTACCCAGACTCAGATGATTCAAGTGAAGATCAAATAGAAAATAGTAAAAACACATGGAGCTGCAAGGTCTGATTTTCCTACAGTATTTTGTGATACATATTGTTGTTTATCAAAAAAAGATGTAAAATGAAAACCCATTTGAAACATTATCTAAGGGTTTCTGATCTCAAATTTAAATAGAATATTTTAAAGTTCTTCTGTGTTATCAGGCCTGTAGATCTAACTGAAGTTGGTGATATTTCTGCATTTGCTTTTTCTCACATTGGTTCCATAATATACTTACAGTTTGTTGCTGCTGGAGGGCTCCAACAATTACTTGAAATTTTTAATTCTGGAATCTTAGAGCCTAAAGAACAGGAGTCATGGACTGTGGTAGGTGATTATTCACCCTTTTACTCCAGAATAACATAGCTGTCCTTTATGAGACATACATATAAAATTGGCAACAGTTTCTCAAATGCTAAAAAGACAGCAGGCATACCTTTTATTAAAAGGTTTTGACAGCAGGCATACCTTTTATTAAAAGGTTTTAAACAGATTTTTATGTATTTGTTCTAAAATATATTCAATGTTAGAAACAAATTGTCATTCTTTCTTACTCTGTTTATAAGCAAAAGATTGCATGATGACTTTTATTGTTCTGTCCAGAAAACTTGGACATCACCATGAAAATAATTACAAATTCTGCAACTAAGTGCCTTGTTCAGGTCACTGAACTTAAGCAGATCATTTATGTATATAGGTGTTAGACAGTTATCTTCTCCATGTGTTGTTGTGAAATGGTGCTCTTTTTTTTGTTGTTGTTAATTTTACTCTCACACTGCAAGTTTTGTTGGTGGAGCTGACCATGTGTGGTGTTTGGCCATAGCTGCACAGCTGAGAGCCATGCAAACTGATCTCAAGAGTTACTAAATCCATCAGTGGGTTTTGTCTCTGCATATGATATTATAATACAAAATGTTATTTCTGACGTACTATCTGCTGTCTCCTCGTGGTTAAACGTATTCAACTTGAAAGTACTTCTGTATACCATACCTACTACATTGTGCCGTAATTAATAGCTTTCCCTGCATTGCATTCAACTGTAGAGCTTAACCTCCTATACTATTTCCTCTGTGGTATTTCATGCACGCAATAACAGAATGTCTTGAAATGCCCCTGTTAATAGGACTAGATAATAAAAATGTCCTTTTTGTAAGAAGTAATTTTTTTTAATACCTTTCCTCTTTAGTGTCTTTTCTTGTGAGGTTTTGCCAGTTAGAGTTCTAGTTGTTTATCCTTTGGAGCTTACTTAAGCTTTTCTTGTCAAATTCTGTAGTAGACATAGAATTATTTGTAAAATAAATCCCAGCAAAAAGAAAAATTCATTTCCTTCTTATTCACAGTGGCAGCTGGACTGCCTTGCTTGTTTGCTGAAGCTGATATGCCAGTTTGCAGTTGATCCTTCAGATCTGGATTTAGCTTACCATGATGTCTTTGCCTGGTCTGGTGTAGCAGAGAGTCACAGAAAAAGAACGTGGCCAGGCAAATCAAGGAAGACTGCAAGTGACCATGTGAAGGGCCTTCATATACCTCGTTTAACAGAGGTAAGAGATAAACAGTGTGTCTGTTTTGTGAACTTAAATGACTCCTTTGTTGTGTGAAGCTTTTATTTTGGTAATAAAATAATATAGTGGCAAAGTTACTAATATTAATCTATATGCTACATACTGTTCTCTAAAATATAGTTTAATTGTATTTGTTTTAAACCTGCCAATTTTAAAAGCTGGAACTGAAAGCTTTTTTGATGATTGGTGAGCATGTGAAATGGGAATTTCCGAATACCAGTGCTTTATTCCTATTTCTTACATTTTGTTTTCCAAATTATTAATGCTGTTTTTACGGTAACCTTTCGTACTTGCTGTCCTCATCCTCAGCAAATACATTTTTGTGTCCTTTAGTGCACGCTGAGTGTGAAGTAACTTACTATACTAAGGATATCTGAGCAAGCGTATGATAAAACATACCTAAACGTGTAGACCTTCCTCCCAGATCCTTGCCTGCTAATTTCCAAATATAGGCCAAGCCTGATATTTAATCAATAGTATTTTGTCATCAGATGGCTAGAGATACATTCACTGTAAATTGATTGCTCTTGGGCACAGGACCAGTTGTGATTGCAGGAAAGGGCAGATTTGAACTGTGAGCTGGAGCCAAACTTCCCATTTGTCGTTGTTACACAAGGAAAGACCCTAACTGTTCTATAGGGATGAGGTATTTTTGACAAAACAAATTTCTAAATTGCCAAAGCTGATACGATACAGGGAAATTATTGAATGTATTAGCTTTTTTAATTGTCATCAATGAATATTTTTGATTGCAGTGGATTTGCTATCTAAATACTTTAAAAGACTTCTTTCTAAAGTCTTTAAAGACTTTCTATTCAGACTTCTCAGATTTGAAAATTGTGTATAGCCTGTCAGAGGCTCTTTTTAAGATTAATAATTTAAGTGAATGTGTAGTCAGTCAAATGTGTTGATCACAAAGATACAAGCAAAATTTACACATCCAACTTCACCCACAACATTGTCTCCTCAAACCTATGATTTTAAAAACAAAGTTAATGTTTGTGGTTTTAAGAAATACGCTGTTTTTTTACTAAAATGATTGAGAAAACGATTGATATTTCTATTCAGTTACGTTGCCTAAGAGGAATAGAATGAAATTTTAGCATCTAGGTGTACTCAGTGAAACACAGGATTTTACATTTGCTTTAATAAAAAACAGAATATAACTTTCAACTGTAGAGATGTTATCATTTCTTTTGCTGTTCCTCCCTCTACACAGGTGGGTTTTTTTTAGATTCACACAGTGTGTATAATTTAAAAAACAATCAAAAAGCTTGTTGTTATATTAACTGGTCTTTTTTTCTTTTGACTTCAATTTTTAAAGGTGTTTCTTGTACTTGTCCAGGGAACCAGTTTGATTCAGCGACTTATGTCAGTTGCTTATACATATGACAACTTGGCACCTAGGTACAATATCTTTTTATTTTTGTTATAAAGCTTATAAAGTGTGCACATTTTCCTTGGCTGTTTTAAATAGAATGAATAGCTTTTTCAGTTGTAGTTCCCATTAACATCCATATCAGAAATTTAAGTATATAGGCATTAGATTTGCTTTTCTTAGTCGCCTCTTTTTGTAGTTAATCCACACTTATGAATCATGGAGAGAACTCTCAGTGGTCATCAGCAATAAAGCAATCACTGGACTAAACAAATTGCCAGAAATAGTAATAGTAATAAATAAATAAAATAGAAACAACAACGACAAAACCTACATGTAAAGTAATTAATCACCATAGAATCCCTTATATAACCAGTTGCTCTCCGGGGTATATGACGTGGAGCAACAAGATGTGTACAGGATGCTGTCAGAAATTCTCGTACCAAAACTATTTCTTTGTTCTCTTTGTAACAATTAGCATTGTCAATTTCAAGGGAATATAAAGGAAAATTTGAAATAAATTCATTTTTAAGCTGCTTATTTATCTGCTGTCTTTGACTTATTTTCCCCATCCTAATGACATTATTTCTATTGCAATTCCCCTTCTTTTTATAGTTAGTGTGCATGTACTGCAGGCAAAATTTTACTTTCAGAAAATGGTTATTAGTGATTTTTGTCCTTTTTGCCTTTTTTCCTGAGAAAAGCAATTCTGTGTATGACTGTATAGGGACAGAGTTGGACTGATCCTGGGGAAGTCAATTTTTTGACACATTCGGTGTTGTAGAATTACTTGATTCCAAATAAGGTATAATGTGTTTTACCATATTTTTAAAAGATTGATAACGATATTTAGAGCATTTCCAGCCAGGTCTACAACTGTGCCTAAATGTAACCTCTAGCTGTGTTCCAAGAATAATTTTAATTATATACAATATGTTTTCCATTTCATAAACTTCTACTGCCATTTTCAAAAATGTAAGTAAATAAATACAAGCATTTACAGTATGTCTTAAGTTCGCAAAGATTTGTTTAAAGTGTGGTTCCCCATAACAAATGCTAGCTTTCTTCTGTATGGGTCTGTTCTTGGTTCCATTGTATATCATTTCTTTCTTGGATAATATAAAGGGGTTGCGGTTATTTTTTCTTTACTTTTTATCTTGTAGTCAGTAAAGCTTTAGGGGGGTGATTTGAAGATCCTAATAGCTTTATAAATATTGCTAATTTTGAGTACTGCGAGAAGTGAATCTTTTTAGGATTACAGTATTAGTTTTCTTCATAGGTACTTAAGAATAACTTTGTTCTTACTGGCATGTGCTTACATTTCTAAGTGGTAATCTGTTATGATCTGTGATAAAGTTCAAATGGCTTTATCTTCTTCCTGTTCAGGGTGTTGAAAGCTCAGTCTGATCACAGATCAAGACACGAAGGTCAGTGCTGCAAATTATTTGTATGCTATGAACTAATAATATTGAAAACATATCGAAGATAACAGGTTATGTGTTTGATTTATTC
Organism: Anser anser; assembly: GCF_964211835.1. NCBI lineage: Eukaryota > Metazoa > Chordata > Aves > Anseriformes > Anatidae > Anser > Anser anser. The sequence continues at coordinate 117,238,833 of NC_139722.1, read as the reverse complement.
CACCGTTAGTATGCTATAAAATAGTGTACCTTGATAGCTTTAGGGCTGTTACAATCTGAGTGCTAAAACACAGAGGGGTCCTAAAAGACTTGCATGGCTTTCCTTCTCTGGTAATTATTTATATGATTGAAGTTTTGTACGGTAGCTATGCCTTCATCTCCAGAATAGCTGTTTTTGATAGGAAAACCAGCAGTATTCTTTTCTGAAGAGCAGAAGATATATGTAGCACCATAATATAGTCACCAACAGTCACCTTTATTCAGGTTTAGAAAAATAATTCTGGGCCCAGAATTCCTTGGAGATCCCCAGTTCAGCCTTCCTGGGGAGGATTCCTACAAAAGGTCTAAATGGCCTGTGTCAGGTTAGGTTTGTATGAGAGTAATTGCCAAAAGTACAGCATAGGTGTGCATAAATATAGGTAGGTCTCCTAAGCTTGTGCATTGCCTTTGGTTTTTTTTCACTTTTATTCTGGCCTACAGATGTTCATGGCTATGAACCTGAATTCTCAGTATGCTATGCATCACATACTAACGTCTTACTCTTGGCTGTTAAGAAGAAAAAAAATCATGTGCTAGTTAGTCCGAGGAAATGTTCATGTTAAGAGCTGATGCAACCCATCTCCAAAGTACCAGCTCACTACTTAGGAATGAGAGATGCAGAAAGGGGTTGTGCTCCGGATTTTGAGTATTTAGTCAAATTAAACTGATCAGTAGTACAATGATCAGTATTTAGTAAGCGTATTTGTGAAATTCTGAGCTGAGGTAGTGGCTTATGTGTCAATAAGGACTTAGTCTTGTACGTTAAGATAATTAAAGTAAATGTCGTTTGTGCTAGAACTATGCAACCCTTCAACCTAGAAAGCTTATTCTGTTAGAATTACGATACGATTTACTCTCATCTCATTTCCTATTAGTTACTCATTATTCAATGTGGCTCTTGGTGAGTTGGGCTCACTGCTGTTCCTCGGTGAAATCCAGTCTGGCAGACAGTGATCATTTGCAAGACTGGCTAAAGAAGCTTACCCTTCTTATTCCAGAGGTATGTTAAAGGAGAGGTTGTCACTAATTTGTGCATAATATGGAACGAGATTAAGTTTGGTTTCAAGCTTCCATTAATTTCAAATCATGTTGTTTCCTGCTAAAAGTAAGCAGGTTCTGACTCAGTTACTTGCAGTCCTGTTTAAGAAATAATCATTTGTAGTAAAAATACTGTGTAAGATGGCACATTTGTGGTTGAATGCAAACCAGTTTATAAACTCCCATCTTTGTTCTTAGCTTTTGTTTGAAGGTAATTCTTTTGTTGTAATTTGTTGGAAATTCTGGATGATGCCCTCTAACATGGATTAATCTAAATATACTTCTGCCATTGTGTTATTTTTTCAGCTGTACTTTTTATCACAAAATGGGGTGAATAAGAGTTGAAATAAACATGTCATCAATCTTTGTCTAGCTTTAAGTAAATTTTTTTTCTAATGTAAGACAAACCTGGAAATTGCATAATATGCACGATGGATTATTTATTTATTTATTTGCTATCTATTGCTTAAAGGTGCAATATGGACACAATGAGGTGATTGTTATTATCGGTTAATTATTACTCAACCACAGAAAAAACATATGTACTGTCTCCATTTAAAAACACTGGAACTAAATGAGCGCAAACTTCTGAAGCTGAATTAGAGATAGTCTAGATTTTTTTTTCATAGGAATAAAAGAAGATAATTTTTCTAGTGAAATTAAATTAACCATATAGTTTCATATGCGTAAGTATAGGTTCCAGCATCATATATATGTTCCTACTTTGCCCAGATGTGGTATTTTGGGAGCTGGCTGTAGTCTTTACTATAGAAAATATGTAACTTGGGAGACAAGGCTTTTTTGTTACAAGGGTATCTTCAGCATAGGTGTTTTTAGACATATTCTGCCTTGATAAACTGGTAGACGTTATGAGAGGAACTTAAATATGTATATATGAAAGGAAAGTCAAAAAAGAAAAAAAAAAGAAAAAAATTAAATAATGTGTGCAATAATTTTATTTATTTATTTTTCACACAGACTGCTGTTCGCCATGAGTCATGCAATGGTTTATACAAGTTATCTCTCTCTGGTCTCGATGGGGGAGACTCAATTAATCGGTCCTTTCTGCTGCTGGCTGCATCAACATTATTAAAATTTCTTCCTGATGCTCAAGCTCTGAAACCTATTCGGGTAAGAACTTAAGAAATTACAAGACTTTATTAAAGATATATTTTAACTTACTTCTGTTAATATAAAGGAGAAAAATGGTAGCACGTACCATCATTATGTGTGACATACTGTTTCTGATCCGCTAAGATGTTAAGACCTTTGGTTTAGACGATTCGAGAAGCTTCACAGAAGTTATAGCTGTGATGCTAAAGTAATTGATACCTTGCCAGTGCTTGGAGAAAAGTAGAAAATAACATCTTGAAAGTGTTGTGGTTCTGGAATTTTAGCATCCACATAAGATGCTGTTAAGGAATAACAGTTGTGTTTTCAGTAAATGCCCCATCTTCCCTTTTAAATGTAGGCAAGTCCATAAATAAATCAGTAAATAGTTTTATATTTGTATTTGTTGTTGCAGGTAAGCATTAGTGTTCCCCAGTCAGTTGTTTCTGTTTTTCTCTTGGGGTATTATTGTCCTCACAGTTTCACTAAATAGAAGAGATTCTAGGGATGGTGCCAAAGCTACTTTCACACTGTTAATGTATGGAGATTAATAGAGATGGTTTGAACTAACCTGGATGATTTTGCCTAAAGTCAATTAGGAATTGTAGACATACCAATGCATATCAGAGAAGGCTATGCTCACTTCAGCTACTGTAGATCTGAAGAAGACCACTTGTATGACTGTGAAGCGTGAACCTTGATTTGGGGGAGATTCTGAGAAAGAAAAAAAAAAAGGTTGCATTAAAACAATCTGCAGAAGATTTGCATTATTTGACTAGTTTTCAGAAGAGTTCAAAATGGGATTTTTACTAACACATGTTGAACTGATATTCATGCAAATTTTCTTTTGCTTTGCCCAGTCTAATATTGAAAATTTTGCAATTTGCAGTTCCGAGTACAGATTTAATACTATTGTAAATTTTATAAGGTTCTGGCACATCATCCTGACAGTCTTTCAAGAGAATGAATAAGTATTTCAGAAGAAAAACAGAACATGCAGTGTTACCATTGTAAAATTCATTGTTCTTGTAAGGAGCTTATCTTAAATAGGGGCATGTAGAAAGTAATGTTCTTGTAACCTTGCATTTATTGCACTGCTTTAATACAGTTATTATTACAGTTAACAAAAGCAATTTTTTCTTTTTTTTCTCAGATGGAGGATTATGAAGAAGAACCAGTGCTACGACCAGGTTGTAAGGAATATTTTTGGTTGCTGTGCAAACTGATTGATAACATACATGTCAAAGATGCAAGTCAGGTATGTTTTACTTTGCAGTCATAAAAATGTTTGTGTTTTTAAATATCTGTATTTATATAACTTTTTTCATTGAGCGTGAGACAATTTTACTTAATATATAGTGAACTGCTACAAACTGCTCTCGGAGCATTCCCTTCTCTTGACTTTTGCCGCTGCTTAGTGTTTTTAGTAGCTCATGGTCAAAGGAAGCTTCAGATACACACCCTGTAGAGTCAAGAAGGGAGGGTACATATAATGCACAAATAGAGGGGGCTATGTGAAGTTAAGAGACGTGAGTATTGGAATCATTTAGGAAAGATTGACTCTTGGTAATTTCAGTGAAGGAGGAGGTGAGGAAATATCTGACATTAACTGAAAGAGATGAGAAAAAAAAATCAGCAGCCAATTAGCACAGGTCAGAAAAAATATTCACCCTTTTGAAACATCCCAAAAGGGTTAAAATTAACTTTTTAGGCACCTTCTGCAACTATGTCTGCTGGCTGGACGTGCTACGTAAGTGTCTCTAGTTTATTTTCAGTGCCCTGGCAGGAGTGTGGGAAGGGAAGGAAGATAAAGCTGTAAACCTTATTTCTGTAGTGTTGAAAAAAATCTTGTCTCCTAACACCTGATGGTCCCAGTAGAGGCAAAAATTTTGGCTCCTCCATCTTTCTTCCACTCAGTTTCCTGCCATTTCCATTTTATTAATTGAGTCTCTCAGCTAGGCTACAGTTTTGCATAGTTCTTCTGCATGTTGCTTTCAAGCTTCTAATGACAAGCTTCTGTGTGTTCCTGTGAGAAATAACAGTTAAATATTTAAAATAGTAGTATTCAATTTTTTCAACATGATAGAGATAATATATTTTTGGGATCTGGAATTGAAAGAATAACTGTTACTTTATTTGAACTGTACATCATTGATTTTAAAAAACAGTTTTATCACATTTATAAAAATGTATTAAAATACTGTTGCAAGAACATTTGAAAGAGTTCTAATTGTTCCTGTTTCTTTGTGTACTATAGCAAATTTCCATCCAAAAGAATAACCATAGTTTCAGGCTGGACTTCTAATTCATGACGTACATAATTTTTTTCCATTTATATACCACTTTCTTTTTTTTTAATCAGACCACACTCCTTGATTTAGATGCACTAGCAAGACATCTTGCTGACTGCATTCGGAGGTAAGGTTTAGTAAAGTAATTCCATCTGTAAGTTGCATTAAATTTATTGTTAGTGGGACAGACAGAGTTTTAACATTTCTTTTATATGTATGTATATATATAGCAGAGAAATCCTTGACCATCAAGACGGTAATATAGAAGATGATGGACTTACAGGACTGCTTCGCCTTGCAACAAGTGTTATTAAGCACAAACCACCTTTTAAATTTTCTCGTGAAGGGCAGGTAAGAAAAGGACCCTGACAGAGATCAAGACAAGGTCATATCTTTTTACTGTAGTTTCTTCATTACACCTTTTTACCTAATATTTTGATTGCAGGGCTCAATACATGAGAGTATGTCATATTTCTAGCCCTGGGTGATTGATGAAAACATGTCACATTCCTTAATTGATAAGTAGTATGTACAGTCCCTTCCCTTTCTAACAATATTTAACTTCAGGATAAAGTTCTTACATCCTAGAGATTTTATTTATTTTCATTTCTTATGTCTGATTTTTTTCAGAACGGATCAGTATTAACTACTTTAAAATTTTTTAACAACAGCTGCTTTTTGACTGTATCCTGGGACAGTTGTGATCTAAAAGTAGCTTTTAAGCTCTATACCTACCTAGTGGCAGACACGTGTAAAAAGAATACTGCAGTTCACCTGTCCACAAAAAGATCCACATGATCTTTTTCTTCCCTGCTCCAACATGTCAGAATTCAATCAGACAGTGCAAATACAAGATTAAGAGTATTAATCGGAAAATGATAGATCCAGATCTCTGACATTACTTCTTTTCTAGTCTATGAGACTGCATTTTAGGGTGGCTGGCGTGCTAGGACACCTATTTGAACACCTATTTGAAAAGGCTGCACCACAGCACGAAGCTGTAGCCAATAGCACAGTCCAAAACTCCACATACTGGATACAGCTGGTCTGCTGATGAGCTGTAACCATCACCTGGCAAATATGGTTAGGAATGGAAACCAGTCAGATTGCTGCCCCATGAGCACTTGTGGTGCAGAGTTACTACCAAGAAAGCAGGTATCCATTTAATTTTAATTTCATGCATAGTGGGATTAAAATATAACTCCAAAGCGTGGAGAAATCTGGAAGAGCTTTCATTAACTATTTTGGCCAGGAGGAGATATTATTATTAATAATAATATCATATAATATACCCTCAATATTATTCAGACATAGACGTGACTGTATTTATAATATTTCATAATATTTCATATTAGTGCTATAGGAATTTCTCTATACATTGGAAAAAGACTTTTTTTATGGTGTTTTTTTTGTTTGCTCTGCAGGAGGCTATATTTGGAAATATTTAGATTTTATTTAGATTTTACTGCAGCCTGACCTTTTAACATAGGGAAATCCAAGAAGAACATTTCTTTAATTACAGTCTAGAAGTTACAGAACGAAATATAATAGTTGTACTGGTAGCTGTACTTTACAAATGGGAGAGAATTCTATCCCTAAAAAAAATTGAAGAAGAAATCATGTAGGGAAAAGACAAAATGAAGATTCTGCAGAGGTAAAGGATAGAGGGTTTATTGTCTGATCGTGTAGACTACTGCAATGATACACTACTAATATGATTTAATTACAATTTGTTAAGATTGCAGCCATTTTGTTGATGCAGTGAAGTGTAGGAAGTAGATCATGTCATTGGGCCTGGGCATAAAGGTTTTGAATGAATTGCTGATTGTCTAAGGGATTTTGCTGGAATACCGATTTCTAAATCAGTTAAATTTCTTCTTTCACGTTCTGTCATTATACCACTTGGATGACTAATTAGTAATGTTCACTTAGTAGCTGAAAGGCTGACGAAAGCCTTTCACCATCCTGTACTTCTATGAACATGCTATAGCTTCTGGAAGAATATGACTACCTTTTCCTACAGACCTAGATAGATTTTGATTTCTTGTTGTCTTAATATTTTACATTTGTTATAATTTTATTGAATTAAGTTGACAAAACAGTACAAAGGTACTGAATTTTAGACGTACGCGACTCCACTTTTTAGTGTATTAATCTGGAAAGAGAAATATAAATAACAATGTGTTACGGGTCTGTCATGCAAAGGCAACATGACTTGGTACAGCTGTGCTGTATGCCTTTTATAGTTCAGTTAATATTCCAACTGAGTAACAATACCCACATATACTTGCAGTACATATGATACATAAATCAGTGCATGTTTTATGGTTAATTAGTGATTCATAAAACTCAGACTAGTGGAGTGATTATGTACTATGAGAAACCAGTCTTAAATTTATTAAAAAATACATGTGCATGGTTTGTCAAATTGAATTATCAGTCATGAATCAAGCATAATTTGTCATTCTTTTTCACTGGACATGTTTCTCTTTAGGCTCTAATATAAATAAAATTGTTGAAATTTGCAATTTAAAACTTGTATATGAGTTAGAAAGTTCTATACATGATAGAGGTCCAGGAAGTATACAGAAATTGCTAGAGGATTGGAAGAACATGACTGTTTTTTAAGGATGTGTTCAAACTGCTAAACCTGCTGATGGAATTGTTTTACAGGAGTTTCTGAGAGACATCTTCAATCTTCTGTTCTTGCTGCCAAGTTTAAAAGATAGACAGCAGCCAAAATGCAAGTCACATTCTTCAAGGGCTGCAGCATATGACTTGTTGGTAGAAATGGTGAAGGGGTCCGTGGAAAACTACAGGCTGCTCCACAACTGGGTTATGGCACAACATATGCAGTGTAAGAACCTTCATACATATGTAGCTTTTGAGTATTTTGTGGAAAATTAGTCCTTTTGTATTTTCTGTTCATTTTGGTTGTTTTGAATTTTTGGATTTATCAAGTTCAGTAAAGTAAATGGAAGGGTAGCCATTATATGGACTCCTTCTGAAGACTGCATGTTTGCAACAGGATTGCTAGCCACCGTTGTGAACAGCACTGCAATTGTGGAGTTTGCTTTTCCTCCTGAAGTACACCATAAGTGTCTTCATTTAATAACTGGCTAAAAATAAATAAGCATACATGTTAAGAATGCATAGGTAGGAACAAGGAAAATCAAAAAGGACATTGCATACTTTTTGGCTTAATCTGGATAGCCACACTTTCCAAATGTAGTGATAAAGACAGACATTGGTCCCACTAACAGTACTTTTAAAATTACCTTTGTAGCTCTGCTAGTTATCCAGCATCACTTAAAGAAGTGTCACAGAGCAGATGTATGCATCTGTTGTTCACCTAGCAAAAGAGAGAAATTAATCACGTGTAATTTTCTGATGATCTGTTCTTAAATTCTACCTACTTAAAGGATGCGGCCCTCTCAGATGACACCAATACATAGATAGCATTGTTAGAGTGGATTTTACATGCTTCATTAGCTTGTGCTGCTTTGCCTTTTTACATGAAGAAATATGAATTATTTATACCTAAACCAAGGTCCATAAACCACGCTGACTAAAGTATTGACTCCTAACAGCTCTGTCATATTTTAGGAGTCTCTAATATCTCTGTAGTTGACTTTCAGTCTGTACCCAGATGTCTGCATACAGCACTAATACAATTTTGTTATGCCTCTTGGCTTTCATGCTTCCTGTTTTTTGGAAACTCAGTTCCTATGTAAAATATGTAAATTACCAAAATCTGAAGCCAGTTAATATTTTATCTTTGATTTGCAAATTCTTATTATGCATTTTAAGCTTGATAGATTTCCTTTTACATGTCCAGCTTACATTCTGGTAACCTGATGATTTGTAATTTATTATAATCAATTGAATTGATTTAGTGCCTTTCAATTCAGGAAGCAAAAGAGAAATCTGATCTTAATGTTTTGAGTTCTGTAGTTGTATGCCTGAAGCCTTCTAAAAAAAAGCCTCTAAAATGTCATATGCTTAGGGAAAATATTATGAAGAATATGATGTATGAAAATACCTGATATTTGTGTGTGCTGTGAGTGCATCTGCTGCTGCTGAGCCTGTCAGTATCTCTCCAGGTGCAATCATCCATTTTTTTACAGTCACTATTTTTTAACTCCAAATCCCAGTAATTCAAGCTACTGAAATTTTCTGTAACATTTACCAGTTACTACGTTCTTCCAAATATTCTTCTCTAGATTGTTTGTTCCTTTCTGAGTTCTCCAGAATCATATGGTCCATTCTCCTTCTACATATTCAGTGTATTTCAGTTTCGTGAATGTTAATCTTAATACAACTGGCAGAGTGCCGTTGTCTCTTTATGTGCTACTGACCACAGGACTTCTGATACCTCACTTGTTTTAAAGTCTTCTTATTCCACTGATGTGAATCAAAGACTCTTAAAACTGGATTTTTCCTCGTTGCTTATCTCTGTAATCTAACTAGTCTTTTAAAATCTTAGTCTTAGGCCTGTTGTGCCATTTTACTTAGGAGATGCATTAAGGAAAATGTTAGTAATTTCCATCCTGTCTTTGGTTTTAACATTTTGGTTTTGTGGTTCACTGGAGAAATTTTCGATCCTGCAACTTGTACAGTTGTCGTCATCTCATCTGACCAGTTGCTGTCTTTTCTACTCTACCCTTTTTTCTCTAACCCCTAACCGATTGAAGCCAGGATGCTCTTAAAAGATTGCTTTAATTTAGTGTAGCAATGTAAGGTACAGTTTTCAAAATGAAATCGTGTTTTTAAAGGATATGTAGTGTATTTTCCTTGGGACAAAAGAAAGGATTTTAGGGTTCTAATTAAAAATGAGATGTTAAGACTCTATTCAGGCAGTCATATAAAAACATACTACTGTGTACTGTTCTTCAGACTTGAGCTAGTAATGTAAAGTAGCTGTAGTAAAGTTTTAACTTCAGCAGCATTTTTTGGAAAGTTTCCAGTAGTGTAGGTCTCTTTACTGACGGATGCAAAAAGATTAATGTGCGTGCTTTTTTCTGACTTGACAGCATTTACAGCCATATAGCATTTTGCTGTGTTGAACCAGGTGGTGAGATTTACCGTTGTGTACATCATTCCCAAACATACAATTGTAAATTCATTTTCCTTTAACTTTTTGGCTTCTCTTTCAGAAGATTTGATCTCTTCTCTTTAGTATGCCAGTCCGGTTCTTTGAGTGAGGAAGAGCATCTTAGCCAGTACTGTTAGTGGCTTAAACACCTTTATAGATAAGGTGCTGGCTTACATTGCCACCTGGTATGCAAGTATTGACCAGAAGGGATGTAATGTTCTACCAGCAATGTCCTTGTCCTCAGCAGAGGTGAATTGTCCTGTAAGACCATGTCCACGATTAAAAAAAAAAAAGAAAAAAGGTTAGAATGCATAAATTGATTGAAAGCAGGTGGAGAAAGAAACTTAGCTGTATAAAATGGGAAGGAAATAGTCTATAATTCAATGAAATGATGTCCCTCCTAAACCAGCACTCCTAAAGGAAACATGCAGTGTCTTCATGAATTTTCAGCAATTTTCAGGAAATTAACTGCTAAGAAGCTGATGTCAGCTGACTTTTGTCCTTGCTTTTCTCAACAGGGAGGGCTTACACTAAATGCAGACTTTGATCTTCCTGGAGACGGGATTTAGATACCCTCTATTATTCATAAAATTTATTGTAGGGTTTTGGGGTTTTGCTTTCTTTAAAGGCCAAAAATAATAAAAACATTCAGTTCAAGGGAGGAGAAAAAAGACCAGCTGCCTTGCTATCTGGGAAATTCTTTAAGATAATATCTGATGTTATGTTTGGAGCAGAAGCATGATCAGAAGGTGGAATAGAGAAAAATGCACAGTCATTGAGGGGAGAGAAATTAATTTTACTTAAAGTAGAATGTGACTGTTGCAAGTTTGGTTACAAGTTCCACATTTCTTCCTGAGAAAAGGCAGTTTTCTGTAATGACAAAGATGAATAATGAAGATAAGATATAAATGAGGCCAAATTTACCTTTCTAGTTAAGATCCATATGGAAAAAGGAAAGCATTTACTATCACAATGAAGGTAGTCGCTTAAAAGTCCCAGGACAGAGAAAATAGGATCCTCCTGAGAAATTTCTTGTAGAATTTTTGAAAGCCCTTTGTCATATATAAGGGGGAGGAAGATACTCCAGCTATTCTCATGAAGTATAAAGAAGTCGTCTGATTTCTCTGTAATTAACACTTGATGAGCCATAAGCAGAGCAATAGGTGTTGAGTCTTTACATCAGAAAGGGTGAAGATGCTGCAATTTAAGGATTTTAGTTAGGTGAAGGAATTTTGTGTTCTTCTACCACGCTAATGACTTTCACTGGGAGTTTAAACGTTGAGGAGAGCTTTGTTTCAAGTGGCTGATCAGGCCAATTTAACCAGGTAACGTTAGGTCATGCTGCTGAGATTTGTTAAAACATGAGAATTAAAACTCTTCCCTTCCCTACTTGAAGCTGCAGGGCTAATGGTAGTTTTGATGCCAATGCCAAAACGAAGATTACAATAATTATTTGTTGTGCAACAGAACATCCTGTGGGTCGGGTATCTGAGGATCTGTTTAGAGGATGCCAGATAGTTCCTTGAAATTATAGCAGGTAGTATGGATTTAGAAGAATACTTAATAAACCTTTAATCCTTGACAAAGTAATTAAGGCTTTAAAATTTGAATCTTGAGTCCACATAGCTTTCGTGGATTGTGAAAAAAAAAAAAAGAAAAAAAAAAAGAAAGAAACCAAAAACCATGACACCTAGACTACTCTTCCCCCCCCCCCCCTTTTTTTCTATATATCTGAACAGAGGTGCTGAATTACTTGTAGGTCGTTCTACATTTTTGGAGAATGACATCCTTGGGAATGAATAACTAAGTTATTGTAAGTTTTTGTGTCAAACCTCTTGCATACCAAGGAAGACAGGCTACAGTGAATATCTTTGTACACTAGATTAGCTCCTCTCTAATTTAGTGCCTGTGTCATCTAGTTGCTTCTGCAGGTCAAATAATTATTTTCCGATTCTATTCTCCTGTGTGAGATATGGAAAGGAAAGTCTGTCAGTGTCTAGAAGCAGTACGAATCACTTAAAAGTGGTTTGTGTAGTCTGGATGCCATCTTCTTGAGTGGCAGGTGAGAACTTTCCCATTCTTCCTATTTCTTGGCAGCCATTTCAGAGCAAGGCTTACTGAGAAGAGTCTGTCAGACTTGCTTAACTTGTCTAGTGCCATGCTGTTTATGAAATAGATTGTTATGTCTGGTGTAAAATAGAGAGGAATAGAAAACTTACAGGAAAAGAAAATGTCTTCTCAATCTGATTCTTTAGGCAATTCACTTCTTGCTTCCGCTATTTTTCTTACAGATTACAGATTTCTTTGGCTTTCAAGTGCAATAAGAAACATTCCTTTACCTCCTGTAAAAGCTGTTACCAAGTTTATTCAAGCTTATGTATGGCCAAGCACACTTACCTCTGATAAGCATCTACCTGTCTTTGGTATTGGTCAAAAAGATCTTTTGCTAGCATGGCGTCCGTTATAGCAGATACCATTCTGAAACCAGCTTCTAAAAATAAAAGTCTTGCTTCACGTGGGGTTAGCTCTGATAGCAAATGTGTGTTTTGCTATGTGAAAAGAAGGCTCCCTAACTTAAATCTCTGGGTGCAGAGACTCTGCTTTGCTTTCTTTCAGTGTGACACAGCAGTGCACAGGAATGGGTAGGGGAAATGGCAAGTAATTTTGTGTGCTGGGGGAATGACAGGGGTACATTTGGGAGTCTGTAACTGTTGCACATTACCAGTTACCAGTACGTTGTCACTGCTACTGGTTTACGCAGTGCGAGTGTTGTGGGGGAACGAGCGTTCACTATGGTTGGCAAAAGAGCTGCTTTGGTTCCATTTTAATTAAAGCTTTTGCACAATTGTGTAACAGTAGCACTTATTAATATGCATAACGCAATGCATTTAATGGGAAAATAAGGTGGACAAAAAGAGAATTGAATGAAAGATGAGGGAAGGAAGCCAGACTAGAAGAAGAAAGAGCTAATAAACAGAGGGCTGGGGGAACAGCATTGCAGATTTAGAATGGTTTGGGTTGGAAGGGACCTTAAAGATCATCTAATTCCAACCCCATAGAACGAGCAGGGCTAAGCTCTTAATTTAAGAAAGCTCACTTCGGCAGAAAGCCTGGGTTTTTAAAGCCTGTGCATCACTTTTCACATCACCTGTTAGCTGTCACTGGTCAGAAGACAGAATTCTAGATAATAGTGTAGATAACAGGGTTGCCATGAAGTTGCTACAGAACAAGAGTAATTTTTTTAAAATGCATTTCAGGATAAAATATTATGAAAATAACTTTCTTATTTATAAAAAATGTATAGCAACCACTGTTTAGAAAATGTGGATGCTCTTGATGTTCAGTTTTAAGGAAGAGGCCAGAAGACCATTCATTACTCCATGTATGCTACCCCTAGATCAACTGCAGGAGCTGCCGCTTGCCATGAATAATGCACATCAGAGCACAGCATACTCTTGTAAAAGTACCAAATCATTGCAATCCAATGTAGTGTGTGCTGCCACACTTTGTTACCCAGAGATTGGAGATGAAATGCATGGAACTGTGTTTCAGGGTACCACCTCTCACTTTCTCAGGGGTCTGTCTCACCTTTGTAGAGGCATCTAGAAAGGCTGGCTCATGTATCCAGATGCTGAAAATACTTTCTTGATGTACCGATAATGCATTTTCTTAAAGAGCAGGTACAGTCTGGCTCATGTTTGAAAATACAGAATGCAGAAACAAGATGTATTTCATTAATGTAAGCATAAAGCTTTGAAATTCATTTATGTCTTTGGAAGTTATTAATGGAATTGATTTTTTGTGCATATGTGATACATACTTCTTCCAGCTTCCCATGCACCTTACAAGTGGGATTATTGGCCCCATGATGATGTTCGAGCTGAATGTAGATTTGTGGGTCTGACTAATCTTGGAGCAACTTGTTACTTGGCATCCACTATTCAGCAGCTCTATATGATACCAGAGGCCAGACAAGCAATCTTTACTGCAAAGGTATGGTTTGCAATCTTACGTTCTTTATTTGGAATTTTGTAAAATTTTAAGTTTAGTTTAAAAAAAAGTTTTTAAAAAGTTTAATTAAAAATTAAAAGTTTATATTTTCATTTTTCCAATGAAAAGGCTGATAAAATATGGATTTACTTTTAGGACTTGTTTCTTGCTAAAGAATATTTCTTCAGGACTTTAGTTTGCTCTGTGTTTGGTTAAATTCTTCTCCTGATGTCTAAAGTGAAGAGATTTTTAAAAATACATATTTGTAATGCAATATGTTCTTAAGGTGGCATTATAACAGAGCATGTTCTCAAACTCATATTTCTGCTGCTGTCAAATAGATTGATTCAGGTTTGTTTTTATATGACTTGTCTGTTGTTTCTTATCTCCTAATCTGTCATTTTGTTAGAGTTAATGCCATCCTTCTTGAATGTTTATAAAGTTCTTGAGCATGCTACCAAAAGTACTGCAAGTCTTGTAAATTATCCATTGGGTAACTTTCAGAAATATTAACATTATTAATTCTAACTATTTGTTGTAACAGAGAAAGCTTCATTTTGGTCCTTGATATCAGTAGCTTACATATAACCTGTGAAACACCCTGACTGGCAGTGACATCACTGTTTTTTATTGTCACTTAATTTCAAGTAGAATTAGCAAATCATGAATAAAAATAAAAAAAATAAAGTTAAAAAGGAAGCTGCTGGTCTACGAGTGAAATATACTGTGTACAGGATTGATCAGAACTCCCACCATGTATATGAATTAGAAAAAAGTATTCCAAAATTAGTACAGTCTTTTCTGATACTTCCCCAAAGTTCCTAGCTGCTGTACATTTTTAGAAAATACAGTTACCTTTTGCCACAGGTTTAATGTCATGCCAAAACATGAGCAGGAAGTGCTATGTATATGTGTAAAATAGTGAGTGTGCTGTGTATTCATCTATGCAATTATTTTTCTTAATTGTCCATAATAAAGGTGGATTTTTTTAATTATTATTATTATTATTATCTTATTTTAAAAGGTGATTACTTCATCTTCTGAAGCCCTGCTTTTGGAACGTTATAAGCATAAAGGTTAACGTCTTTTTTTTTTTTAATGAATTTCTTTTAGTATTCAGAAGATATGAAACACAAGACCACTCTACTCGAACTCCAGAAAATGTTTACATACTTAATGGTAGGTGCTGGTTGGTGTGAAAGAGGATGTTTTCTAATGTGCCCTATTTTTCTTTAAAAAAAAAAAAGGGGAGGGGAAGAACAAAATACAAGAAAAATGTAGATACCATTCTGTATGTGAATTATTGACATTGTTCAAGACAGTTCACTGATGTTAAAAATGTGAAACATTTCTGAAAAGGTGATGATCTTTGCTGGGTCCCTTCTGACTCAGGATATTGTATGATTTTTAGTACGATACAGGAAATTTAAAAGAAAACTGTGGAGAGCTGAGTGTTTTTGTTCTTGGCACGGGCTTTTGTCAAAGAAAATCATAACCACTTTGAAGACAAATAGAGAAAAGGAATTTAAGCATGTAGTGCCTGACATGAATCATAGGAAAAGTAAATCTAGGTATTTATGTAAGTATAAAATCACAAAGGAATATAAAATCGTACAAAGATCTATTATTATTAAAACCTTACAGAATGACTTAATTCCAAACCAGGTAACATTAACAGTGTCTTGTCACACATCGTTAAAAGCAAGTAGTATATATATCATTGTTTACAAGGACAAAGTTCCCTTTGCTGTAAGTTCTGCATCTCCAGTGCTAGCATTGGAATGGGTGATGTATTCTAAAGAAATGTTGTATAATGCAAGTTCTTTTCTCTGACTGAACACCTGCAATGGAGAACTAGACAGTGTAGTTTTATACAATACAGAAGTCTGAATGAGAATTAAGCGCTTGACAAGATCCACGTCATTACTGTTCAGAAATACATAAGGACAAACTGATGTTTGTCATACCATATTTTGTATCTGAAAATATATGCAAAAACTGGATGTGTCACATCTTCAGCCATGTTCTTTTAATAATGGTTCCTTTCATTAACAATTATTTAAATTTTTTTTGCTAATAATATTTTATGAGTATTGTAATAATGATAGTTAAAAATTGCTTCACATTTTATCAGAGGCATTTGGGCACTTACACAACTTTGGTGCCTAAAAGGCATGTGGAGATACTGTATATAAAAGTATGTCCATTTTTAAAAAGACATTTATATAGCTATGTTCTGTATATCTGTGTAACTTAAAAGTACAAGGATTTGTGGTTGATTTGTTTTGCCTATTTTTCATTTATTTATTTTTACCTAAAGGAAAGTGAATGTAAGGCATACAATCCAAGGCCTTTCTGTAAAACCTATACCATGGATAAGCAGCCACTGAACACTGGAGAGCAGAAAGATATGACTGAATTCTTCACTGACCTGATAACAAAAATAGAAGAAATGTCTCCTGAACTGGTGAGTTACTGAGAGGGAGCAAAAGGGAGCTTGAAAAGTTACGGATTTGCTCAAATATCCTTGACAGAATTTATTAATTCATTCACAGAAAAATACAGTGAAAAGTTTGTTCGGAGGTGTTATTACAAACAATGTTGTTTCTTTGGTAAGTATTCTTTCCTTATCTTTTCAAGATATTTTTTAACCTCTCCAAACAGTTATTTAATTGCTTTTCTCTTTCATTGCTATGATTCAGGACTGTGAGCATGTAAGTCAGACTGCTGAAGAGTTCTATACAGTAAGGTGCCAGGTGGCAGATATGAAGAATATTTATGTAAGTACTTCCAGACTGGGGTGGGTCAGATCACAACTGTAAAAGAATGCAGTCAATTATAAGAGACTTTACTGTACACTATTGTATATGCTGATGCTTTTTGTATCTGTACTCTAGTTTTGGTGTATTTCTGTGATGATATTAATAGGTAATTCAGTTGAACTGGTCTGTGTTCTCTATGCAACATGCTGTCAGCTATACTTTTGGAATTGACTAAAAAGTTACAGACAGTAATCATTACTTATGCCCTTCTGTGTTTAAAAGATGGTCATGCTTTATATGAGATTTGTAAATATCAAAAGATTTATATATATACATGTATTACTAAATTAATTTAAAACTTAAATAAAATCATTTTAGGTTATCTTTTTATACAAAACAATTATTAATCCTCACACTTGGAATTTGGATTTAGAGCACCTGAATTCTTTAGGACAGCTCAGAATATTGAGTACCATTTCTCCGAACTGGTTCCTGAAATTTGTGTTTGGGTTCTAGGAACTGGTCTTTCTGTAACAATCTCAAACTCTTCTCTTAGTTCAATTGCATACTTTTTCTGCAAACTTTCGGGTAGTTTTGACCACCTTAGTTTCATAGCTTACGGATAGATATGTTGATTAAACGTGCTGTAAGACTTAGAGAGAGGGTCTTGTAAAGCAGGCTATGTAAGCACAAGATTTAAATATCTAAGATAAACATAAGCTCCTTCTGTATTGTTTATGATATGTAGGAATCTCTTGATGAAGTAACTATTAAAGATACCTTGGAAGGTGATAACATGTATACATGTTCGCATTGTGGGAAGAAAGTGCGGGCTGAAAAAAGGTATGATTAAGAAGAATTAAGCGTTCCTAAGGTTGGTTTTTTTTTTTTGTAAATTACTGAAATTACTGTTTGAATTAGAGTAATTCATTAGATGAAACAGGACCATGGTTTCATTGAGTTCACTAATGTGAAGGTCTGTGAGGATGTGATCCCTATACAAATGATTGTATAACTAAGAAATCGAATTTCCAAAACACAAACTATAAGATATCTTAGGAAAAGATCACCTAGACAGCAACGTGTTCAAGACCTTATTTATGTAAATAAAAAAAAGTAGAAATCAGTAACTTTTGAAATCTGTTACTTTTCCAGTTTTTAAAAGATCAAATTCTTTCAGAGTTTGTTCAGAATTTTTATTATTCATTATGCAGGATAATTGCTAAGGTTTCATGCATAGCCCTAAATTTCTTAGTCTAAAATTAGTAGTTCTATAATTGTTTCCATATTTTAAAAAGTCTACTAATAAATATAAAGATAAATTAAAATTTTGCATTGTCTCTTTATTGCAACTAACGTAATTAATTCTTAAGAGACGAAAAACCTTGCAGTTGTTTTTATAGCATGGGTGAAAGTAGCCTGTTAAAATAATTAATGTGAAGTTTATGAGATATAAAACAAGATACGTTCTAGGTTGAAACTTGTCAGTTACAGGGTAAGAACTCCATCTAATGAGGGGATTTGCATTGGTAAATTCCTTCATGGCTCATATTACTATATCATTTTAGAAAGCTCTCACTCACGACAAGCAAATTTGATTTCTCCTCCAAGGCATAGTGATATGCTAAATGGAATTGTTCAGTAGGCTAAATCTGACCTTTCTGCTGCTGGTTACACTACCATGCTCTAAGACTTTTTGATTGTGGAATTTTATTTTTATGTGACTTTGTAACAGGTTTCCAATTTCATATTTGAATAAATGTGTTGAAAATCGTTGTGGAAACACAATTCAACCAAGCTTTTCATAAATCACAACTATTTTTAATCCTTCAGGGCATGTTTTAAGAAACTACCTCGTATCTTAAGCTTCAACACAATGAGATATACTTTCAATATGGTAACCATGATGAAGGAGAAGGTCAATACTCATTTTTCATTCCCTCTGCGTTTGGATATGACACCTTACACTGAGGATTTCCTCATGGGAAAAAATGACAGAAAAGAAGGTATGCCTCATAGAATGAATCGCGAAGTGGTTTTCTCTTTCGTGTTTGTACCATTTTCTGTATATATAATGTATGCAAACAAGTAGTGATTTTTTTAAAGAAAATAAAATCAGTTTTAATTGACCTATATTTCCAAAGTCACATTTTCTTTAATACAAGAAAATTGGCCAATTATTTTTGTTTTCCCTTGCAGTTCACTTTGAATTATTCATTTTTAAAATATGGGAGATAACAAATAGTTGTATACAGCTTGTTACTAGCCTATTCTGATTTTGCTGAGTAATACTTGAAACAGAAAAGGGCTGACTGACTGCCATCATCAATAAGATGTGCTAACTTAGTTATTAGTTTTGATCTCTTCAGTAGTGATGCTTTGG
Source organism: Anser anser (assembly GCF_964211835.1). NCBI lineage: Eukaryota > Metazoa > Chordata > Aves > Anseriformes > Anatidae > Anser > Anser anser. The sequence continues at coordinate 117,220,126 of NC_139722.1, read as the reverse complement.
AAAAAACTTCAACTGTTTCACAAGAGTTGGGATTTCTGTGCTCTTTGTTCTGAGTATGGACTTTCTGGCTGTCATTGTGCACTGATGAAAAGAAAAAATATAAAATGTTTTAAGCATAACTTCAGGAAATGTGTGTGTAAGACATATTAATGTTGAAGCTCAAGTGTTTATGAAATAATGAAATACTGTATTAAATTACTTAAGGTTTTAAGGAAGACGGTGAATATTTGAAAGAAACTGAGAGTTACGAGTATGATCTGATAGGCGTAACAGTTCATACAGGAACTGCAGATGGTGGACATTACTACAGCTTTATCAGAGATATAGTCAATCCCCATGCTTACAAAAACAACAAATGGTGAGTTATACAAAGCAAAATTGTATCATTTTGTATCTTTAAGTAACTAAAAACTGTTGACTTTGTCGATAACGTAGAAGCTATGCGCTGTAGGTTCTTCTCAAGAGCACAAGATTTTGGAATTTGCTAGGTATGCATATATCAATTTATAGATACGTTTTTGTCTGTTGTAGCAGTAATAGTTGTGGAGAGCCTTGGACGCAGGCATCGGGAGAGTACCAGGCTCATCTTACAGTGCAGCAAATACTTGATTCTTGGCATGAATATCAATGACTATTATATCTATTTCAGTATATATGAACAGTAAGATTAAATAGATCATCCTTCATCATAAAATCAGGCTACCTTTGACAAGCATACAGCAGAATTAATGATTGTGGATTTCAGTCCTTTTCATTTTCTCCATTTTCAGTTATTTCAAACAACAATTTGAATTCTTCTTCCCTTTAAACTCCCTGCATCCTGTGTGCCACATAAGCTGTTACAATAAGTAGGTTCTCAAAATCTGTTCTTACTGTACTTTTTATATAGTGAATTGTTTTCACATCTTAATTTTATCCAGCTAGTGATCTTTCTTTCTTTCTAAGCCACCCTTACACCACCACCACCCTTTTTTTTTAACCTACAACATCACACTTCTAATTTGGGAACTTTTGCATACATTGGGCATACAGTGATTATGAGGATGGAGAAAAAATGGGGAGAAGTAGCCTGAGCAAGGGATGAGACACGGGCATGGGAAGGAGGATGGTCTTCCCAGGTGATGAAACAGAGCAGAGAACTCTCCCATTTGTATCTAGTTTCATAACTCAGATTCTCAGCTGAAGCCATGCATAGGAGATAAGATTTCTTCTCTTCTTGTTCTCTGTAATAGCTGGCTGGCACATTTTCGAAGTATTTTCAGCCAGTAGGCTAATCACTGCTCCAAAGGGAATCCGTAACACTGTACAGTGTTTCTTTGCACCATTCCAGTTTGAGTTATACTGATACGTGGGATGGTTCTCCTCTTCTTAATTTTGATTTCCACTTCACTCAGATTGAAAAACAAGAGGCAAATCTTTTTGGCTGCATTAGAACTTTATCTCTACCAGAGTCATGTTAGAAAAATGGGGAAAATAATGTGTTTCTTGAATAAAAAGGTAATATATTGTTAAAATGCTGACTTCCTGATTTTACTGAAAGAAAGTGACTTTTAGGATCGCTTTTGAGTTTGCTGTGGTTCAAACAAAATAGTAGGAATTAAGATAAATACTTAATCTGAAGAACAATTTTAAGTGCTTGTTAAACATTTGTTTGCCCTGAGAGACAAACAGCAGTTCTTTCAAAAGCTTACTCTTTTACAGGTATCTTTTCAATGATGCTGAAGTAAAACCATTTGATTCTGCCCAGCTTGCTTCAGAATGTTTTGGTGGAGAAATGACTGTAAGTTACGACTCTTGTTTTTGTCATGTTCAACCATTAGAATATCTGTTTTGAGGACTTTCATGAACGATTCCAAAGTGTTCACCTTTGGTTTTTCATCTGTTGTGAATGTATGAGAAACATACACAAGTTTTATATGACTGTTATTAAACTTTTGACATCTTTGTTGTGCAAGTGATACTTTATCTTATTTAGATCAGTTGTTCTTCCACTATTGATCTGCTCGAAGAGTCCCCCCTCTCCTTAGGGGAAGAAAGACTTTGCAGAGTGCTTGCAGGCTGGTGATTCAAGCTGTCTAGTTTTTCTACGCTATCTGTAGGACAGAAGTTGAGCCAACAAAGAAGGGTCCTAAATCCTTCCATACTGACTATCGTATCAATGAATTTGTGCATATGAATCCAAATCTTTATATGTGGTTTTGAAAGATAGGTGTCAGAAGCATAGCATAGGTACTATTAATGAATCAAAATGAATTAGTGAAGTCTGTAGTCTATAGTGAAGTATAAAGGCAAAATGCTGAAATTAAAAAAAAAAAAACCTTTGTTTTTTTAAACAGATTACATACACCTAGGTGCCAAAAAAGAAGAGGTATCAGTGAGATAGATGAGACAGGAACTTGTGTGAGAAGGTCAAAATATTCCATAGCAATTCTGAAAAATCAGAATAGGTCACCACAGAAGAAGAAAAAGACAGACTACTTTGAACAAGAAAGAAATTGTCAGCAACCTCTCTGCAACTATCTTGAAATAGTTCACATGCACATTTACATCAAATTGTCAGTAAATCATTTTAAAAAAATCATTAAAAAAGGTCACAATTAATGGTGTTATTTCTTCTTGACAGACAAAAACATATGATTCCGTTACTGATAAATTTATGGACTTCTCCTTTGAAAAGGTATTTCTCTTCTAAACACTTTCTATATGATCACATTTCTACTTTGATAATTTATCTCTCAAAGCAAAAATTATACAGATGTTTTTTTCTTCAAGACGCACAGTGCTTACATGCTGTTTTATAAACGGATGGAACCAGAGGAGGAAAATGGCAAAGACTACAAATTTGATGTTTCATCAGAACTGCTGGAGGTACAAGTTGATTTGTTTTAACACATCTTAAAATACTATAGGAAATCCTAAACAAATCAGGAATCTGAGTAAACACAGGAAAACAAGTATAATTTGAATCAGTAGGATGATAATCCTTTCATTTAGAAGAATGTTTTTGATAGAAAGTAATTTAAGATTTCCACAGTACATAAATTTCAGACACTTTCTCATTCTGTCCTGTGATTTTTAGTTCACATATCTAAGTAGCTTCCTATTTGTAGAAAATGGTAGATCATTTATTTTTATTTTTATGAGCACTTAGCAACAATTTCTTAATAGTTGCAGTAGTACAGGAAGTGTTCTTATTAACTGCCATCCTTTTTATCCTTCAGTTCCTCAGCAACTTAGTGCTTTCAGGAGGGATGTAAGTTAGTATAGTATAGTATACACTAAGAGTAGCTCCAGCTGCTTCTTTGCACTTCTCCTAGTGGGTTGCGTAATATAGTTAAACTGTGCTTATTACAAGGAAGCATCAGTCAAAAAAGGTTCCCTTCCTCCACATAGTCATGGAGAGAATAGCCTGGGTATGAATAAAAGGAGTAGGAGAAAAAAAAAAGCCACCAAGTACATCTCCCTGTTCTCCCCAGTGTTGACTGCTCTGACTGAGGATACCTGGTTATTAATATAAAGATACCATTTATCCTTTTATGGTCTGAGGAACTGGAAAAGACAATGTAGAGGAGCAGAGCATTATACGAGGGATCTCACTGCACTAAACATATCCGCAGTATGGGACTCACAAGTGATATTTCTCTTTTTATCATCTGAAAGGCCAGTCAGTTTCCCGGCCCCCTCTGGCCAGAAGTATTGCTTTATCATCTGTCACATGTTTGGTTCTTAACTTAAAAATACCCTTCATCATTAGCCAGCAAATCAAATTGTGTTTTTTTATCTTTCAGTCTTGAAAATAATAACAGATTTTATCAGATTTAAAATTTAAAACTATTTTTACAGGGGAACGGGAACCTAGTGTGAAATCCTCTTCTGGTTAATGGTGGAGGATGAAATTTTACTCTCTAAGAATTTAGCAAGAGCTTACAGAGCTTATCAGGCTTTGGGTCAAAATTTAAACTGTTAGACTTACCTAGCTAGCTAAGCTGCTGGAATGTCTAATTGATCTCAATTAATGACATGCTTAATGCTTAAAGAGATTTTATTTTTTTATACTATTGTAGATATCAAAGTATTGTCTTGAACTGCATTTCTTTTTTAAGAAATTAAACCAATTCTGAAAATTTCAGCCTGAAAATGTAATACAGTTGCAAACATGAGATCACAGCAAGAAGGGAAGGTTCTGAACATCATTTAGCAGTCATATGGCAGGCAAAACTGTCATCTGCTATAGTATCAAGAAAACAACGTGGAGCTACTTCTTTAAAATAGAGGAAATGTTCCCAGAAATCATTTTTCATACAAAAAATGTTGGTTTCTTAACCACAGCAAGCGTTTAAGTATTCTTAAAATCATGCTTATGTAGTGAAATAAACTACTTTCTTGTACCTGATGTTAGCATTTTTTCTTCAGTGGATATGGCATGATAACATGCAGTTTCTTCAAGACAAGAACATTTTTGAACATACGTATTTTGGGTAAGTTTCTTTAAAAATGTAAATTAATGCTTCTTTTCTTTTGCAGATTTTCATTATTTATTTTAATTAACAAATAAAATTACTGACTCTAGGTTTATGTGGCAGTTGTGTAGTAGCATCCCAAGTACACTACCAGATCCAAAAGCAGTTTCCCTGATGACAGCAAAGGTAAATATTCCAAAAGTGTATTTTGCTTATTTTAAATGGACGTTTTAATTACATTTTAACTCAGGCATTCTGTGATTAATGGTGCTTTTTTTCCCCCCCCAGTTAAGCACTTCGTTTGTGCTAGAGACATTTATTCATTCAAAGGAAAAGGTATTCTATTTACTTGTAAATTCTCATTAAGTAGCTGCATGAATATAGTGAAAAGCATCTGTAGTTTTTCATTTTAAAAGTGTGATTTTGAGATGTAGTGAGTACAGTAGACAATACAAAAACATTTGAAGAGTGTCCTTCAACACACTCGTAATAAACACCACACAATGGAAAAAATGTGGAGATCAGGATTTAGCTTACTTTGCAGAGCATTGGGAACAAGATGTCTTGTGTTCTTTTCATTTGAAGATTGTTGGATGATTCAGGTTTTAACAAGTACTTGTAAAGGTCTGAAGTTACAAATACCAGTGTGAACAACAAGAAAGTTTTATTCTATCTGACTATCTGTATTTTCAGTCGGCTTTTATTTCTTTCTCATCAGTGGTTGCTGTCCTGGTTTCAGCTAGGATAATACTACTAGTTCTAGAGTGCCTGGGATTAGTAAGACTATGATTGCAGTTACAATCAAACAGAACTAAATGGATAGCAATTAAATATTATGTGTGACTTGCAATAGTTTCAACACAAGTACTGTTATTTTTGTGTAGATGCAACACATTTCTAGTTTATAAAACATGTAGTGGTTTGTAGTAGCTATTATGCTTAATCTAACTGACCATATAGTTTTTTTAAAGATTAAACTGTAAATTATTATTTTAAGTTATAGTTTTTTCTGTATTTCTTTTTACAGCCTACAATGCTTCAGTGGATTGAACTGTTAACAAAACAGTTTAATAACAGTCAGGCAGCTTGTGAAGTAAGTGACTTAGGAACTCAGCAAAGTACAAACCAACTTTCTATATATTGTTTAACTTTCCTGGAGGTTCGTATCCCTGGAATATTTTGGACTATGAACTACTGTATTTGGCATATTTGTGCTCTATGAGATGAAATTCATCCTCTCTGAATACTGCAGATTCTGGGGAATGACTTAACTTTTATTTTCAGAAACGTATGGTCAGACCACAGGTCATAATCATTTTGTCACTGGAAAAAAAAAGACCCTGTGGCGTGACAACCTTTGTATGTGATTAATTATTACATACTGATTTGTGTAATGAAGAGGTGTTGGAATGAAATTGGACCAGAGAATTGGAAAGACTGACTAAAGTTTAAGGATTGGAATGGAAGGGACTGCAGCTGAATCCAAGGGAAGAAACAACAGTGTGCTAAAAGGCTGTGGCATGATGAAGAGGCTTAGAAAGGGAGTTAAAAGCAGCTAATGTCAGACTTAGCTGAAAACAGATTCATGCATCACCTTGCTTGTGAAGTTGAGAATCTTGAACCTAATGTGTAGAAAAACTAAAAACTCCTAAAAGGAGGAAAATATGGAAGAATGTTTTTGTATTAAGAAAATCGGGAATCTGCCTGAAGGGAGTCTGGGAAAAAGTAAAAAGGGAAAAAGTGAGAAACCACAGACAAAGAATTCACTGTGGTGGTGGTAAAAACAGTTTTGGGATACTGAAGAAAAGTTTGTGGTAGACTTTCTATGACAGTTTGAATGTACAAGGATCCCAGTTGCATACTGTATGCTGCAGTAGACTTTATTTGGTACAAATGAATAAAATTTGTTGCTCTTCTATAAATGGATTCTATGTTTTTAAATCATTACACAACAGACGGGGATCGGGCGATACAGTTTCATTGGTATGTTGTAGTCTTAAGATGCTTAAAATGAGTGAAGGTATTTCCTATAGTAAATAATACTCAAGTTCAGTTAAAATAAAAAAGCAACTTGGATTCTTTTATTTTAAAATTCTTTTCTTGTGAATAAAATGAAATTCTGGGAATCAGAATATTATTTGCAGAGTGTAATTATGAATGAATCATTCTCTGTTGTTCTTACACATTTTCTGCCACTGGAGATAGTAAGGCTTTTTAGTAAGGCTCCACATCTTAAAATGCAGAAGGGATCTAATTCAGGAACTACATTCTTGTTTAAACCTGTCCCTGCTCTGCCAGATTCTTTAGCTGATGCTTGATTGTAAGCATCATTTGTTACTCTGTTGACATCACTTTTCAGGATAAATGTTTCCTTCCAGATAATTGAATAATGGCCTGCAGAACACAGGGATAAGAAGATACTGGAAATAAATTTATATTAACGTTTATTACTGTTGATCCTTATTCCTTTCTTCTCATACACGGAAGACATTTATATTTCCCTTGGATTAATACTTCCTTATTCCTTAACAATAGTAACATCAATTTCTCTTCAGACTTTAGTATCATGCAAAAAGAAGATTGGACTAGAACAAGTTTGGAACAAAACTAACAAAGTATGTATCTTCTGCAGTGGTTTTTGGATCGTATGGCTGATGATGATTGGTGGCCAATGCAGATTCTAATAAAGTGTCCCAATCAGATTGTGAGACAGGTAAGAAAAGATGTTCCTATATAAATCAAGTGACTGCTTGACCAATGAACAGAAACGGACTAATATTATGACACATACAGTGATTCTGAAAGGTTACATTGATACCTTTAATTGTCCTATTCTATTACATTTTCGCTTAGGGTTTAGAGAATATATTTGTCCATGGGGGCATTATTGTTTGAAACAAAATCTATTTTAATACAGTGCCTTAGTTGTAAAGGTAGGATCACAAAATGACACAGTAGATACATAGATACTATTTAAAGCTTATACAACTCCCACATAATCTCTACAAATTCAAACATTGTACATTAAAAATGCTTTTCTTTACTAACTGGTTCAACAATGTTTGAAGATATGCCTTCAGAAAATAAAAAGTAGTTAATTATGTACTTTTCAGTGCTCCTAACTGAAAGCTTCAGTTCTAAACTTCTCTTCTGCCTTTGTCTTTGTGTGTAGGTATAGTTTTAGGACATTATGCCACAAAGTTTTGTTAATACCCTTTTCTGGAAATGTTTAAAATTGGAAACAAAACAAAACAGAACAAAAAGCACCACACCTGTGTTAGTAGCATTTGAATATTTCCAGATACAAATACTATTAATAATTTAACATATGTGTATATTTTCTTTGCAAGTTGTTCAATTAAAAACTGTAGCTTTACTTCATCTCACTTGAACCCTCCAACTGGTTTAACTTCTTTAAGTATTAAGGTATTTTTTCCATATAGAACCATACATTGTTTCTGTATGCAACACATCATTAAAGGAGCATATTTCGTGGGAAAACTATGCAAGATCTTAGGCAAAGCTCTAATCCTTGATGAATTTTTCTAAATTAAATTAAATTTAATTTACATTAATTAAAGAATGGCCTGAAGGAACTTGCTTAAAATTTTTGCAAAAAATCTCCTGATAGCCAGAGGTGAAATAAAAAGTTTGCCAGAAATATCTAAACATTCCTGAAAATAGAAGAAAAAATAATGTTTATGAGCAGTGGTCCTAAGTCATGTTTCTGTAGTATACAGTGCATACCAATATTAAAACTTGTTTTAGGGTTTCTCCATAAAATCTGTTCATAAAAACCAGGTTTGACCATTCTGTTGAAATACATGGTGTCAGTACACTAATAAATGGAATGTGGGAGTCTTAATCTCAGCTTTAACTTTGAATAATGTAGAGCTGGAAGTAGTATTAGGAGGCAGAATATTCTTTGCTGCAAATATCTGTATTGGCATGTATGCAAAAGAATGAACACGTGGAGTTCATTTACTTATCATTTGCAGATGTTCCAGCGCTTGTGTATTCATGTGATACAGAGACTGAGGCCAGTGCATGCACATCTTTATCTCCAGCCAGGAATGGAAGACTGGTAAAATAATAACACCTGAAAACTTATATATATTACATGAATTACAGCAACCATTTTTGTTTAATGAATTACTCAAAATGGCCTTGTTAGCTTAAAATTGTGCTGTTTTAATTATTCTTTATTATGCTACCCAAAATGCTCCGACTCATTTAAAATACTATTGTGGTTGGAGAAGCCAGTGCATGTAGGTACAGTGTTCGAAGTATTTGTTCCCTTAGACTAGATTTTCTGCCTGGTTTTCCTTTCAGTATCACTGAAAAGCTGCAAGTGTAAGTTCCTCTACTTACACATGAGAATCTAACTGTATGTTGGATCCAGAGGCATATAGGTGGCAGTTACAATTTGTAAACCAGTACAAGAGGGTGGAGGTTAGAGTGCAGTCCTGTGTCATATAACTAAATCACAGTTCTCATCACAAAGTAGACAAAAAGAACCACAAAACTACTGGATTCTATTTCGTTCTGCTAATTACCAAGGAAACTGTCACTTTTAAAATATTTATTCTTTTGATACATAATGGGAAGAAGGGAGTGTTTTTTCTTTGATGTCTTGGGTTAAGCTTGTGATCCTTATGATACCTTTTTCTGAAGCAAAAATGGAGCTATACTGCCATAACAAAATTCAGGACATGAAAATACAATTTTCATATCAAAATACAGAATTTAGTTTTCTCTGGAAGACAAAATTCTACATCTAGGCTATATTTGGCATAAGAGAAAATGTCAGAGATCTCAATATTATAGTAGGGAAGAGTGGAAAACAAAGTTTTTCTGAAAAAAAAGGACAGGTTCAGATAATTTTATACTCCATGTATTGTGTGAAATGTCTAAATCTGATTATGTTTTCAGTTCGGATGACATGGATGGTCCCGTGGAAGACATCGGCAGTCGCTCTTGTGTAACGCGTTTTGTGAAGACTCTCTTGTCAATTATGGAGCATGGTGTTAAGCCTCACAGTAAACATCTTACAGAATACTTTGCCTTTCTTTATGAATTTGCCAAAATGGGAGAAGAGGAAGTGAGTATAGCCTTAGATATACATATGCAATTTGTAAAACTACGTGTCTGTATTTTCAAGTAATTCAATATATATGTATTTCAGAGCCAGTTCTTGCTCTCACTGCAAGCCATATCAACAATGGTCCATTTCTACATGGGAACTAAAGGACCTGAAAATGTAAGTTTGAGTATCTTTTATAATGAGTACTAGTCTTTCCTATCTTATATATGAGATCATTGATGCTATGTCTCGTGAGCCATCTTTCAGCTGTTAAATTAAAATTTCTTTAATCATACAGTTTTCTCAATGTTCAGTTGAACATTATATATAAAAAAGATGCTGATTTGACTATTCTATAAACTACAGTTCTCTGTTTAGTACAAAAATAGAAATTAGGCAGAAGCAATTAAAGTTGCCCCCGTCATGCTGTTAACAACTGATTGCATGCTCCTTTTGTACAAATTGTGTTTAAACTTGTTTCTTTTTTCTTATATAGACTGCTATATCTGTAGTGACTTCAAACTAGCTTTTGCATTTGTAAATGCAATTCAGCTTGTGCAAAATGAATGTTTCAACATGAGAATCAAGCACATAGATATTTACCTGATTTGAATCACACAGGTGTATTAAGGTGTTTTGAATGAAAGAGATGACAGAATATATGCAAACACGTGTGCAGGGTATTTGAAATTAAAGCAACAAATGTCCATGCAGTTTGTCCTTTTTTTTTTTTTTTCCTTCAGCCACAGGTTGAAGTACTTTCTGAGGAAGAAGGAGAGGAAGAGGAGGAAGAGGAGGATATACTTTCTTTAGCAGAAGAAAAATACAGACCTGCTGCACTTGAAAAGATGATTGCCCTGATTGCTCTTCTAGTGGAACAATCTCGCTCAGAAAGGCAAGAGCTTCTGAAAACACAAAAGCAAATTTTAATATAAGTTAGTTCAAAACGGAGATAGATGGTTTTGTTTTGTTTTGATTTTTAATTGGTTTAATCTTTTAACAACATAAATGAGTTTGTACATGGGTCCGTTAAGCTGTTAACCATTTTAAGATAAATATTTTGTCATTGTTGACAAAACAAAAGATTGAGGCTAAAACACTGAATACATTCAGTTGCCCTGATTTGTATTTCCTTTTTTTTTTTTCTTTTTTTAATTTGGTCTGTCGAATTAGAAAATATTATTTTTATTTAGTTTTATGCCAATACTTGTATTTTTTCTTGTATATCCTGATACTGAAGAGTATAAACTAGTGCTCACAGTCCTGAATTTCTCCTTAACCTGACTTAATAATCTCTGAAGTAAAATAATGTAGGTTTTCTTGTTTTTTAGGCATTTGACTTTATCGCAGAATGACATGGCAGCATTAACAGGAGGAAAGGTAATTCATATAAGTATGAATGTATAAACCTCAAAAAAAATGCACATTTGTGTATGTAGGTAATTGTGGACAATATACTAATATCTTATTATTTGTTTTAGGGTTTTCCTTTTTTGTTTCAACATATCCGTGATGGTATCAACATCAGGCAAACTTGCAATCTCATTTTCAGTTTGTGTCGGTACAATAATCGACTCGCAGAACATGTAAGTATCAGCAGCTACAGCTATTTGTTGAAGATCTTATCTAATAAGTGTAATGGGATTATTTATTATTTTAACTGAAAAAGCACAAGTCTAAGTGAGTTTTGTTTGTTTTGTTTTTAAGATTGTGTCCATGCTTTTCACATCTATAGCAAAGTTGACTCCTGAGGTATGTAAACATACTACCTGTATATTAAATAATTTGTATTAATATTTTTCTGTTTTAAATTACTTAAATAATCCTTTGCTAATCAAAAATCTTGCATGGAAGATGATCCATGAAAGTTTTTGTGACATAAAATAAACTCTAACTGTGCTGTATATTAAGTTTTCTAAAGCAGAAATCTGGTATGCAGTTTCAGATGAAAGTTTTATTCAAAGCCAAACAACATACTTCTAGATTCTCCACCTATGTTAATTAATTAAAAAAAAAAATTGGTAACAGTAAAATGTGTATGTTAGAATAAGTGGAGATAAGGAATTACCATCTGTTTGTTCAAGTTTTGGCTCACTATTCTGCAATTCTGTGCATGTAAACACATTTCTCAGTCAGAATAAATTCCTGCCCTGGTAATAACAAAATACTGAGAGTTCCAAATGGATTCCACATGGAAAAAATATATACATAGTGGAGAAGTGTATGCTCACACAAGGACATTCTTGTATATTGCTGTCAGAAAAGAAAAAACAATCAGGAAAAATTGAGGGCATGTCAAGCAGAGGTGACATGATTGTGGATGGATAAGAAGCACATGCAAAATCATTCTCATGACAGCTTTGCTTTGTGTGATAGAATGGGCACTATCAGATGACAGTCTACTTCCCTCCTATCATGCTAACATTTGCTACATTTTTATGCTTTCTTTGCTTTGCACTTATACACATGCACAAGAGGCACTTTTGGTGAGGTGCAAAATATAAAATAGTAACCACTTTACTAAAGCATTGTTAAAAGCTGGGTGACTTTTAGCAAACTTAAAAAAATAATATTATATCATATAAGAGCAACCATGTTAGAGAAGACATGTTGCTGTTTTCAGAGGGAAACTGTATGCCAGTAATTATGATCAGTGTCAACCCTCAAAAATTATGTGATGTTTTGGATAAAGTTTTCAGGATCCATGTTACATGTTCTGCAAATGCTTAAAAGTTATAGATTTCTAAGATAGTGATATATATACACACACACATGTATATATAAAAACAGAGTCAACTATTGAATTCTTAAATGTTGTATAGCTTGATTCTTTTCCCTTTGTTCGGAGTAATGTCTGGCTTAAAATACGTATTGTTGTTTCCTTGTAATTATATATTTCTACTAGATTGATCCTATCTAGTTTGATAATGTTGCCTTGCAGTAGCTATAACCAGTGGGTTAGTTCCATGTATGGTTGTAGTAGAAATAAGATATAGATACAGACAGATGGATTATTTACAGATTAAATAATAAGGGATTAAAAGCAATTAAAATGTTCACATCTGAAGTTAGTATATTTTTTTTAATGTAAATATTTGGGGATGCTTTTTTGAGTCTATAAAAGTATTAATAGATTAAATGAAATAGATAAAAATGTTTATTTTTATTTTTATGCATTACAGGCAGCCAATCCTTTTTTCAAATTGCTGACTATGCTAATGGAATTTGCTGGTGGACCCCCAGGAATGCCACCCTTTGCTTCTTACATTCTGCAGAGGATATGGGAGGTACAACACGTTAAAAAGAAAAACAATTAGAAGCTAAATTGTATTTCTCTTGTTCACTTTTTTTGTGTATATAAAAGGATTTTCCATTTCATTGTCATCTTTGCTGCATCAATTCATGATCTTTTTCTATGACCATTTCTTTTCTAAAGGAACAGCAATGGTTAATATATGTTAAAAGCTCTACTCTGACTTTTAATTCTATTTTAACAGCATTTTGGTTAACTGATATTTCAGTTTAACTTTTAGTTTAATGAGAAATTAATTCAAAATAAGGGTCTAGAATGCTTCTTCTGGGCAAATTCTGCTATTTTTTCTGAATTATCCTTTTGTGAGGACTGTAAACTGTTTCAAGGCCCTTCCTTGGTTATTTTATTTTCCATTATGTACTAGTTAAGTGAATATTAGATTGATACTTTTTGTTCTCTGTAAAATGATCGTTAACATTTTAACCCATAAAATAAGTGCTAATTTGATTCTGATGACTAATTGCTCTGGTTCTTCTGGTTCTTCTTCTTCTGGTTCTCGTAGGAGCGTTCTTACTTGCACATCTAAAGAGAAAAAGAGACTTTTTAACCAAGTGGCAGAGGGATACATTCCTTGATCTGAGAAGTAGATCAGGAGTTACAGCTTTAGCTTCAGCTAACTGCTGTTTGAGTTCGTGGTTCAGTTTATTTTATTTATTCCTGTCAAAGAACAGTGTGTTCACCCTAAAGACTGATAAGGGCAAACTGTTGAACATCCCTTCTCGTTTAATACCCTTTAAAAAAAAAAAAAGGACGGACGGGTCGGCACAGGAGGAAGTTTGTAAAACTTGTGCAGAATTCAGACCTATGATAAAACAGAAAACTAATGAAGTGCTGTGGGGTAGAATATGGATGGCTAAGAGTATTTTTCTCCTGGGTAAGAGCAGTGATAGGATACAAACAGTCAGGTAATCTGGAAAAGCATATACCAGCTGGGTTTCTGATCTGCATATGAGTTAGCTGTAACTGCTGTACCTCATGTAAAAGGAGTTCAAACAGAGGATCTCAAGGTCAAGAATTATATCCAACTGTTTTCTGCATACAAGGAAGTCATAGGTTATGATTTTCTCTTAGCAATAAGGAAACCTTTGCAAAAGAGTGTTTGGAATTAACCTACCTATGACAACAGACAAGTTTATGGCATAAAGTACATGTGCTTCGTGTTTAAATCAGTAGCTACAAAGTTTGTAAATCATTATGCAATTCTCTTTTGTAGTTCCCTCCTCTTTCTCACTATACAAACTGAACTTAAAGAGGAGGCGATCAGTGATGGGTTTCTGTTGGAAAGCCAAGTGTTAGCAGTAGATGTCATCAGTTCAGTTTCTGGTGTTGCCAGCATGATTATCCTCGCCTTGTTGACCCATTTGAAGGTTTAGAGAGAGAAATTGTGTAGGCAGGGACGAGAGGCACAGTAGTTAGTGAAGACAGATGGATTTAGGGCACAGAACCAACTTTTGCAGCCCTTCCAGTGTCTAGAAGTTGTTAAAAAATAACTGAGTGATGAAGATGGTGACCAATGTTTTTCTTGGAGATATCCTCCAGCTAAGATGGAGGAAGTTTGACAGATCAAATTGTTATTTCTAAAAATGGGGGGGCAATTGCTCTTGATGTGTTTATTTTTTAATGGAGATTAATATTTTATAAGCAGGGTTTTGGTCATGTCAGCTGCTCATATTCTTCAGGTGGGTTATGGTAGTAGGAAGAAGCTTCAGCAATGCAGTTACTGCCTACAGTTACCTATGCAGAGGGAGTTCCTTTTTAATTGTCAGGATACCTGCACCTTAAGGTTCACAGAAAGCAGATTAAAAAAACTACCAAATGAGAGAATTATAGGTCTAGTAATATGTCAATAAATTTACAACCCCTCAGAACCAGAAAGTCGCAATAACTTATGTTGAGTCTTGTATCTGTAAGGCTTTCGTAATTGTACGACAGCACTCCACAGGCTTTTCATTATCTTTGAAAAGCACTAGATGAATGTATTCCTTGAAACTGATTAGCCAAAAAAAAACATGACAGCATGAAGCTATATCAACATATTTGCATACCATTTGTTTTCTTCTAACTTGTGTTAAAAACCCTAATTCAGCAATAAGGTTTTGTGTTAGCTTTGTTTGTAAAGACAAGGTAATTCAGTTTTAAAAGTGCTTAACATTTTAATGCTTGAATATCTTAAAATATACAGAAAAGGACATGTAGAGTAACTTCCTAGACTTGTATTTTCAACAGCTCTGAACAAGATTCAGAAAAAAAAAAAGCAAACTGAAATTTAAGAAGTGGGCTTTTTGTCTGCCATAACACTAGGGTCTTGCTTGTGCTTTGATAGCCCTATGTGATTTTCAAAATATATTTTGAAGGACTTGATAGTTATTTTTAGTTTAATGCAATCAGTAAATACTATCAAAGTTAATGTATTCTTTTTGATTTTTCTATTCTTTCAGGTCATTGAATACAACCCATCTCAGTGTCTGGATTGGCTGGCTGTGCAAACACCTCGAAATAAACTCGCTCACAGCTGGGTGCTGCAAAACATGGAAAACTGGGTTGAACGTTTTCTTCTGGCACATAACTATCCTAGAGTGAGAACTTGTAAGTTAATTTAAATTTAAAAAAATGATTTTGCTGTTGCAGCAAGTTAGTGTATGTGGTATTCCTGTGACAATTGAAATACGTCTTGTGCTTGTATTTTCCTCCTTTTCCAGTTGTTCTAGTATTGCTGTATTTTAAAATATCAGTGTTTTACTACATAATATTTTAGATGGAAGACATATTTTAATTTCATTACTGGAATGATATATTGGTAGGTTCTTTATCATATGTGATTAATCTACGTGATTCAGGAAAACCCAAAGAAGAAAAACAATTAATCCAAGCTGTTCTCCATAGTTTTCATCCCATAGTTGCTTTGTAGGTAGGAATAGTACTTGCTCTTCTTTCACTCATCACAGAGTAATCTTTAGTGAAGTCCTTTGAACCTGTGGATGAAGGAGAAGGAAGTTTGTGCTTCTGCCGAGCTCCAGCATATCCTTCCTCTGTAGTTTGTTCTGCCAGGAATCACGTTGCCAGGCTATTGCCAAGCTCTGCCGTTCAGGCTTTTCTGTGTCTAAGTTGTGTTGTAAAGGAGATTTGATTGCTATAGGCCACTCTGAGCTTTAATACAATATCTGTGGTTGAAAGATGTGGAAACTGGAGGGACAGCTTTGTAACAAACTCCAGTTGTAAACAGGGCTGAAGAGGTAGTGAGGTCTTGATCAAGCAGTAGACAATTCAGTCATAGAAAACACCTGTTTATGTATTTCTGTTCTGGGATGCATGGTGTTACAGTAGTTAGAACCAAGCAGTAGACAGAAATACAGAGTGAATAGGCCTGAAAGCTAATCTCAACACCTCTTTTAACTTGCTTTGTGCTAGTCTTATCCACACAATTATTTTCATCTCCAGTGTGAGTATAGTAATACCAGATTCTGTAAAATGCTTTGAAATCTGTATATGGAACGAATGTGTAACAATTTTTTTTTATTATTTGAAGCTGCAGCCTATCTCTTGGTGTCGCTTATTCCGAGCAATTCCTTCCGTCAGATGTTCCGATCAACCCGTTCTTTGCACATCCCTACACGCGATCTGCCTCTCAGTCCCGATACCACTGTAGTTCTGCATCAAGTCTACAATGTGCTTCTTGGCCTTCTTTCAAGAGCTAAACTATATGTCGATGCTGCTGTTCATGGCACTACAAAACTTGTGCCCTACTTCAGTTTCATGACATACTGTTTGATCTCAAAAACTGAGAAACTCATGTTTTCTACCTACTTCATGGACTTATGGAACCTTTTCCAGCCTAAACTTTCTGAGCCAGCTATAGCCACCAACCACAACAAACAGGCTTTGCTGTCCTTTTGGTACAATGTCTGTGTCGACTGTCCAGAGAATGTACGCCTTATTGTACAGAATCCTGTGGTGACGAAGAACATTGCCTTCAATTACATCCTTGCAGACCACGACGATCAAGATGTGGTGCTCTTTAACCGTGGGATGCTGCCTGCCTACTACGGCATCTTGCGCCTCTGCTGCGAGCAGTCTCCTGCATTCACGAGGCAGTTGGCTTCTCACCAGAATATCCAGTGGGCCTTTAAGAATCTTACACCACATGCCAGCCAGTACCCAGGAGTAAGTAGATTGATACCCAGAAGTATGATTTTATTGTCAGTATTTCCTCTTTTACTGGATTTGTCTTTTAATGAAAGAGATGAAAAGACCTATTGAATATATCCAGTGGAAAAACCATTACATTTTATTTCCTGGTATAAGTAATTAATAATGTGTTTAGATCTGATTACTGTACTTTCAGGTGGGGATGTTTTCCCTTGCGGTATATAGCAGTTGGAGAGCAGATGTTTTTTTCTGGAAGCAGATGCTGATGATTCCACTATTCTTCAATATTCTCTACACCAGTCTAGTTCTAAGCAGCAGGGAAAGAGCCTTTAATGGTCTTGCATTGTAACACATTGAGTTGGAGGAATTCCCAGTAAATGGCTTCTTTGCTTTCAGTTTCTGGAATAGGACCAAGATTTGATGGCCTCGTGGTCACTTGGGAACACCTGTGTACCTTTTGTAAAGCATTGGTACGCTGGGAGTTCCATTGTCTCTGCAATAATGTGTCACGGTAAAAATAGATACTAGTTAAAATTGCCCATGTGTAATGGTGAAAAATCAGGTTCACAAAGTTTTTAAGAGAAAAATCACAGAGATTTTTTGCCGTCTGTAGAGAAGGAGAATATACAGAATATTCTACTTTGAACTCCAGTCTAGTTCAGCTCACAGATTAAATTTATACTGTGGAAGTTCTGGGAATAGTCCTGCTGCTGTCATTGTTTGCATCTGTCCGTGGAAGTCTCAGTCTGTGTCACAAGGGACTGCAGTTACTTTACTATGTGTTTTCCATGCATGTAGGACTTCAATGAGTTTTAGCCCAAGCAGCTTCCTGAATTCTGTTATTTAGAATATGAATAGTATCACCAGAGTACGTGCTTAAGCATGGTTAAAAAAAAAAAAAAAAAAAAGACCTTCAACTCCCCAAGGAAAGACAGGAAGTTTGGGCACATGGATCAGGATTTCCCAGATTCTTCTGTCCACGTATATGTAGCAATGAACTGCACTGTTAGAAAGCACCAAAACATACATTTAAGGTTCAAAAAGATTATCTCAAATATCTGTCATAATCCACACAGTAAATATTAAAGGCTAAAAGCAAACTGCGCTGAAGATAGATAAGGAATATCTGCACTTTGTCAGAATTTTATTTTTTAGGAACTGTTTTAATTATTTAAGTTAAAAATGTCTGCTGATTTTATAACTTTACTACAAGGGTTAAAATGTTAGCCCATCTGAAGTTGCTCACGTATATTATGTTTTACATATTACTTAGTAGAAGTAATACAGAGGAGTAAATAAGAAGATAAAAACCGTACATACTGAGAGATTAACCTAACGTTTTTATGTGTTTCAGGCAGTAGAAGAGCTGTTTAACCTCATGCAACTGTTCGTAGCTCAGAGACCAGACATGAGAGAAGAAGAGATAGAAGACATAAAGCAATTTAAGAAAACAACCATAAGCTGTTACCTGCGCTGCTTGGATGGACGGTCTTGTTGGACAACTTTAATAAGGTACGTTAGTAGTGAAGCTGCAGTGTAATAATCGAATCCGGTTTGAATAAGAACTGCATTTCATAGAATGTGAAGTATGATGAAAATTAGCATTGTTCCAGAGTCAATTGTTTTCAAATGTAATTTATTCTAGAAGGTTTCAGCATCTAAAAATTCAGAAGCTATGCAAAAAGAAGGTGTGAAACAAGATAAATATTGCCATGTTTCAAAATAAACACCATGACAAAACTGCATTAGTAGAGCCCTTGGAAAAAAAAAAATCATGTAGATGTACTAATTCAGCATTTAAGCTGAATTCCATTCTCAGCCTACCATGATTTATCTGGATTGGCAAAGCAGTAATTTCAGCTGTTGTTGTTGACATTTGTTATTCTTGGGCAGAAAAGTTAGTTAGAAATTGTGCCTGTGGGACATTTTTATTGTATCATATCTTCAAATAGTTTTTCATTTCTAGTGTATCTTAATAGTATATCTGAAACTGTTGCTTGTTTTTTTTGTCAGTATAACTACAAATTGCTTGTGCACTTAGGTCAGGTACTGGGGTTTTAAAATGAACTGATGATGGACTGAAAGAGACTTCTGAGCAGGAGAACAGCCTGTGTCACTTGAAGGGTTTACATACAGTCATCTCTCATAGAATGCAGTCAGGTTTTTCCATGTGCACTGGAAGTATTGCAGTGCTGAGATAAGTGGTTCATTTGCAATGCATAATCCTTTCTGTTCTGCTATAAGCATAAAATGTTCTGATAGAAATGGTTTTACACATTTCAAAGTCCAAATACATGCTTAACTGGACCTATCTATTGAGATGCGTTATTTGAAAAGCATAAAGTTCTGTCTTTAGAAGTACGTTTTAAAGTACTTTAACCCAGTTTTTAAACATTTTTGCAGATATCATTTGGGAAATATCTCCATAAAAGCTATTTATAAGTTACTTTGGACAGCGGGTTGTTTAAAAAGGAAGTCGACATCAGAGACATCTTTAAATGAAAAAGTTTTTTAAAAAAAAAAAAAAACAACAAGAGAATAAGCATGTTCTTTTTGGCCTTCTGTGATAATTTTTGAAAGAATAGCATGAGCATAAAAAATTTAAACATCGGTATGAATTACGAAAATACATACATTTTTCAGTGTTCTCAATGTTTGGATTTTTTTCCTAGTGCCTTCAGAATATTACTAGAATCAGATGAAGACAGACTTCTTGTTGTGTTTAACCGAGGATTGATTCTGATGACTGAGGTAAGTGTTCTGTTATTTAATTTTAATGAACACCTCACTTTCTTATTGATTCATTGCTCCTTCCTGACAACATTTGCTTTAAATTGTTGTAATATTGTATAATTTAAAATAAATATATGAAATATGTGGATGAAGTACTGGCATACATGTAAAACATTAAAATTTTAAGGGTCATAGGAAGAAAAAAAAAAAAAAAAGGATTTACCAGACACGCCTGAACACTAACGTAGGAGTTTAAATGAGTAATTTTGAGGCAATGAAAATCTTCATACTGGATTAAGATGAAAGCTTAATCAGTAACAGAGATTTGGTAGGATAACTATAAAAGGATGTAGCTTAAATTGGAAAGATGAGCAAGAAATAAATTGGTGATATGTCATTTTGTATATCAAGGACAGGTACACTTGCTCTGAAGTTCATAATGAAGAGCAAATTAGGTGTACTGAAAGCTTGTAAATTATGAAAACATGGGAAAAAGATGATGGGAGATACTGTGGTTTACTCTACTATGGATCCCAAACCAAGAAAATGTGTGAGGTCTTTTATGATTTGGGAGTAATAAGAGATTGCAACACCTTCAAGTTCTTTTGGGAAGAAATGCTTGGTAACATTTGTTCATCTCCTCTCGGGCGTGTTCGTGACAGTTTTGTGATGCAGCAAGTGGGGAATGTGACTGGAGAGTTCTGAAGGATTCCAAGTCATGTAGGCACTGACTGAGAAGGCGCAGCTGGGAAGCAGTCTGGGTGAGCAGGAGCAGGAAATGACTCTCTAACTCTTAAGAATGGAAGGAGAGGAATCAGATGACCTTGATGCATTCAGAGAATTAGTTGGTAAGGTGTGATGGCAGCAAGTCTGAGAAGAAAAATGTGCAGATACTCAAAGGGCAAAACTATCCACATGTGAAGAAAGGGTAGGAAGTCTAGTAGGAAATTAATTTAGATAAATCAGAAACTCTTTGTTAGCATGAAGAGAAAGAAGAAAACATGCAAAGAGTGGAAAGAAAAGCAGATTTATAACACTGAATATAAAAGAACAAAAGAAGAATGTGAAGGATAAAATTAGAAAGATCTAAGCAGAAAGCTGCAACTAGCAATAGATGTTATGAGTTAGTAAGAAATTCTTAGTAAGAAATTGACAGCACAAAATGGGAAGGAAGGAAGGAAGGAAGGGACGTTAGGTGGTTTTGAGAGCAGGAGTAAAATTTAAGATGATCTAGATGTGTTGGAGAAACTGAGTAAAAATAAGAAATTCATTCTTGGCACATGCAGATTGGTGTCACCATGGAGGGGATAATGAACTGGTACAAATCCATGGTACAAAATAACGGGGTAGGAGGTAGTTGTAGCTGTACAGTAAATGAGATACTGGAACGGATTGCCTTAGAAGGTGTCAGCACAACTGGAAGTCTTCAGGAGTAGTTTGAGCAAACATCTGTCATGGATATAGAGATATTTAGTCTGCCTTAAGGCATGTGGGTGGATTAGATGATGCTTTGAGGTTGATTCCAACCCTATTCTAATATGGTTTATATTTAAAATATATATATATTTAACTTCTTGGTGTCACTACTCTGTATTGTCTGGGACATAATGTGATAGAAAAGGCTGGAATTACAAAAACAGAAAAGATACAAATGAAGATACTGCAGTACTGTGAAATTTTAGTTTTCATGAGCTTGTTATAAATGTAAGCCTCTTAACTAGCTACAGTTAGTTACTCCAGAATATGTTCCTCTTTGTCTTGTAAATGCGTACATTCCATAAACTCAAGCTAAAAATTTAGGAACTTTTCAAGGCTTTATCCCATCCAGAAAAGTTTTCCGCATAGTGGGGTTTTATCTTCACTGTAATAGAAAAAAACACCATGTTGAGATTTTGCTTTATAGGGAATGAGATTAATGTTCATATATCTTTGAAATAGCCCAACAGATTAAATAACTTTTCTTAGGCCTTGTGCTAGAATTTTTGTTGTGTTGGGAAATCAGTTGCTTTTCTTTTCTGATATTTCTATAAATTTCTATAAATCACAGATGCCCACAAGGTATTTTTGTTAGAAAGGGAGAAGTCATTCATCTGATGTATGTACAATCATATTACATATGTTCCTAAGCAGGACATTTTAAAAAAGAACTATTGTCTATGTCAATCGTACTCCCCCCCCCAATTCATATACCAATGTCTTTCTTTATGCATCTCTAATATCACCTGGTAGGCTGGCCAAAAGATTGGGTTTAGAGACATAAATATACCATCTCAAGCTATGCTTTGCTTACTGTGTTTTAGATAGATCTTATGTGTGAAAACTTCGTCATTATTCTGAACCAAACACGATTGGTAGTCTACATGACTCTCGCTAATATAAAGCTTTTACCTTTGAAATCAAATTCAGGATGTTTTTAAATGTGTATCTCTAAGAGATGTATTGGATGTGCTCACAAAAATGCTCATTTTTTGAGCAGAGATGGGTAGTTACTTGTTATCGGCATTATTGTTATAGTAAATTTTACAAATTCAGTTTCCTTCTGGTACGCACGTGTGAAAAAATTTATATGACTCTAGTTTTTGGATTAAGTGAGAAGAACACAAGGCAGCCTTATATGACCAAAAGCAGGTTTCAGTTTAACTTCCGTAGAAGATTACTTACTGTTCATTGTTACTGGAACTATATGTTCAGGTCAACAGTTATATTTAGTTGTTGTAAAAGATACCTGGTGATTCATTCTCTCTCTTTCCTTCTTTCTTCCTCTCTCCCCCACCTTTTTTCTTTTGAATCTTTTTCATAGTAAATATGCTAATTACATATACAAATTTATTCTCTTTTTAAAATGTTATTAGCTTTTAGTAACTTTGTGATTACATCTGGCACGATATTCTTTTATACTTTTTTCTTTGTGCATAAAATAACGTAAAAGTAGTGTCTGTAGGATAGAAATGATATTGTGTTATGTGGCAACATAAAGTGTGGGTTTTTTCTTTGTAGTCCTTTAACACATTGCACATGATGTACCACGAGGCTACAGCTTGCCACGTGACTGGAGACCTGGTAGAACTTCTGTCTATATTCCTTTCAGTTCTTAAATCAACACGTCCATATCTTCAAAGAAAAGGTTTGATTATAACTCTTCAAAGGATTATTATGTCTGTTGTCTGTTAATTAATTTTCATGACCTAAAACTTAGTATTCTGTCTTACTTATTATCTATGTTTACAAACTTTCAATGCAGTAGCAGATTATTTTTAAATTACTTATTAAGTTCCTTTTTGACATAATCTGACTAGATTAAGTACGTTTAATAGCAGTAGATCAATGAGATTGAATTTGATTTTTAGATTGATAAAAATGTTAGAGGAAAAATCATTCTTCAGCAGTAAAATTCTGTGCTTCATTTAAAGAACTTTTGTGAAATTCACTAAGCAGATTTCTGTTTTTTGCCTTTGCAGATGTGAAGCAAGCTCTCATTCAGTGGCAGGAGCGAATTGAATTTGCCCATAAGCTTTTAACTCTGCTAAATTCCTATAGTCCTCCAGAACTTAGAAATGCTTGTATTGGTAAGTTGTAATTTTTTAACTGCAGTCAGGAAGGACCTGTTCTATGCGAGTATCCGATTTGCAATTCAAATTTCATTTTTACAAGTGCAAATGCTTATTAGGTGCTCTGTAGATTGGGATTTTTGAAACTAATATTGTCAAATGTATCAATATAGCCATTGTTCCTATTATAAATAATTGTGTTTTCATCATGTTAAAGTTAATATTCATACTTTGCTAGGCATGCAGGCTGTGTGCACGAAAAGTCAGCCTTCATTTTGAGAGGCCATTGTGCAATGTGGCTTATTAAAAAATCAGAGGCATGGTTAAGGAATAACTCATAAATTCAGGTGTCGGGTCAGTTTACAATCAAATCCCAAATCTTCCATTAAGGTTCAAGTACTAACTAATGCTCCACTCAAATATATGCTGAGCAAATTCATCTGAATTAACAGCTTTTAGCATAAATTTTTATGATCTATTTACTAGAAAGTATAATAGTGAAAGTAAAGCTTAAAGAGCTTGTGGAATTGAATACATTTGTTTTTTTAAATTGTAGGCATAGACCTTATATATAATGTGTCTGTTTTGCACTAGAAAGGCCTATTCCAAAATCTTTTTCTAGCATAGTTTTTTTTTTTTTGATATTAATTTAATGGATATAATCTGAATTCTTATGCATGCTAATGAAGGCCTAAAACTTTGTCCACATGAAACCTTTTCTGTGTGATTTGCATGCATTTTCCTCTTATTTTAAGTGCCTTTCTCATTGTCCTCCTGACTGCTGCTGGTTACATTTTCCAGGCATCAAACCTGATATGTTAAAGAAGAAGGAAAGAGGGTAATTTTATTGAGCTTCTACTTCCTACGAGCTGGCACACCTCTCATTGGTTGTAGATCTACCACTGAGCAGGTTTGCTGCCAGTGGCAGAGGTGAAGGGAACCTTGACCGATTCAGGTGTATTCACGTTGCGTGTTACTCACAGTAAGCCTACCTCCACAGTGCACCCTAGCAAAAGAGAGATGAGAGTTTGAAAATGCATGAGCCATAAGTTAAACTGTCTTCTGTTAAGAAATAACAATTTGTAATAGCAAAAAAACCTTTTTGTTTGTAGATGTCCTCAAGGAGCTTGTACTTTTAAGTCCTCATGATTTCCTACATACTCTGGTTCCATTTCTACAGCACAATCATTGTACATACCACCACAGTAATATCCCAAGTAGGTATTTCAGTGATTGTATTTTGAAGTTCTGTTACACTATTATTACTCTGTCATGTTCCTTGCTGATGTCAAATATTGACCTTTTTTAATATATCCCTATTTTATCCTAACTTGTACTACAGTGTCTCTAGGACCTTATTTTCCATGTCGTGAAAATTTGAAATTAATAGGGGGAAAAAGCAATATTCGTCCTCCACGTCCTGAACTTAATATGTGCCTCTTGCCTACAATGGTGGAAGCCAGCAAGGTATGTAAACGTATTGTCTTATCAATAGCTATTTCTCTGTTGTTTTCCCTTTTTATAGAACTATTATAATAATCCAGTAGCATAATACATTTACATTTTGTTTGTAAACAAAGCATAATTCTTCTTCAAGATGTGTTGTCCTCATATACTCCATTCTAGATGTGCACTCCAGAAGCACCATTTCCCTGCCCTTGGTGATTACACAGCTTCATATTCTAGACATGATAAATGTTTAAACCTTGTACTCAGGGAAAAAAAAAAAAACAAAAACAAAAACAAAATTCAGCCAACCAACAACAAAAACACATTTTGATAATCTTCCAATCTGTTTGTAGCATTTATAAAAGAATATTCAGGAACTGCCCTGGGATAATCCAAATAGGTTTCAAACAATGTTAAGATTTATTAACAGACAGTTAAGTCGATCCTCTAGGTTTCATTAGAGTCCACTCCACCAGGACTGAGGCACAATCTGCTATTTGTTTCGGTAAAATGCCAATACCTGAAATACGTAGGGCTATTTTATAGGGCTTTGAGTCTTTTACTTTCTGTTTTCCCTTCTGTGGGCTTCCTGATGGGATGCCAGCTTTGGTGGGGCTACTTTGTAGTCACTTGCCATGTCCCATTATTACAGTTACCACAGCGGTGGGATTCAGCTCACATAACTTTGCCTATCTAGAAGGTCTTTGTACAGCCCTTCCTGTGGTTAATGGAGAGGAATCGGTACCCTCAGAAGGAGGCTGATCCTTCCTGCCTTAGACATCCGAGTCTGGTCAGTGACTCTTCCTTTGAAGGAGTCCCTCTCCATTGACAGCAGGGATTGCTCACTCGAGTAGATGATAGATAGCTAAAGTCAGGTAAGATGAATCCCACCTTAACACGAATGTGTGTGGACAATCATTCGACGAAGGAAAACTGGTTACTTGCTGTACAGTAGCCGTGGTTCTTCAAGATGCTTTGTCCACACAGATTCTGCGGTGGTCCTCTTGTGCTAATGCAGAGCCCTGTCATGGGGGATTCTTATCGGTGAAGGAATTGAGTGGTGGTTGAAGCCGCCATACCCCTTATGCCCTCAGGTACAGTGGTCGCAAGGACACACTGGGTGCAGGCACAGCCCCAGTGGACACTGCTATTCAGAAAGAATCCAATCTCCTGCACATGAGGCCTATGTGCACGTAGATGGGAATCTGTGTGGGCAACACATTTCGAAGAAGCACGGTTACTGTAGGGTAAGTAACCCTTCTTTTTTAAAGCTTTCAAAATGATGCTTTGTGTATTTGTGCACCATCAAATTTACTGTATGACCAAAGTTTAAATAAAAATGCCTAGAACCAGAAATTATCTGTATTTTTCCATCATGTATCCAGTGGTAACGGATGTGACACAAAATAATGTAAATATTTGAACTGAAAAGTCATTATTATATGACACAGTACTTTACAGTCTGTAATGAATTCATATACATTGGGAACCAGAAGATTTCAAAGCCTTCAAAACCCCATCCACAGTTATGTTTACCTGTGTTTTTGCATGCTGATTTTTCATTCATTTGTTTTATGTAAGATCGCATTTTGTTTGCTTGAATTTTTGAGATTTCCTTTTGGCTATCTGGTCTACAGAAGCTGATGCTGTTTTGAATGCATACATCCAAAATATATTAAAATACTGGCATACGAGACTCTTGGCATATGTTTATCATTTGCTTTGGGACATTCTTGAAAATACTGCTTTGAAAGCCTGTGAAGCTTTGTCTTGAGAAAATTCTGACTTGCATGGACAGTAACTTACATTATGATTTAAAAAGTAGTAGTGTATCTGTTTACATATCTGCATATGATTTAAAAGTACTGCATTCTTTTCTCATCCTCTTCAAGATAAGCTATTCACATAGCTTTGCATCTTCTCAGAGCCTGTTTATTCAGAATCCTACAATAGAGGTTTTACTGGTGGGGGGGAATTGCACTTGCCATCCCTGCTCTGATCTCACTGTTGTGCTTAACAAGGACACAGTGGTAAAACACAGCTGGACTGGGTTAGACCTGGAAATCCCCATGATGTTTTCCTGTAGTATTTGATGAAATGTTTTAGGGGAAGAAGTGCAGGGATGCTTAGGAAATCTGGTAGCAGTCCAGTTGCTTATGTAGTTTAAATGAAGTTCTCTTAAATCTCCAGGGCAAAGATGATGTTTATGATCGTATGCTGCTAGACTACTTCTTTTCTTATCATCAGTTCATTCATCTACTATGCCGAGTTGCAATCAACTGTGAAAAGTTTACTGAAACATTAGTTAAAATGAGTAAGTATGAAAGTTAAACAGCTTAAAGTTCGCGTTGTTTTTTTTCCTGTGGTAGTTGTGAGCACTTCTCCACCAAGTTTTATATTGAAGATCTGTAAGAAAAAGCAGTGCTTGTGAAAATTGCTGCATTAATTGTTCTGGAAATTAATTTTCCTTAATCCACAGAACTGTGCAGTGTGTATAATGATGCACTGCCATCTTACCTACACGACTGTCAGGCTTCAGGCCTGTCCAGAAGGGACCTGTGGCAGCCAGTGAGAATTCAGTCTCCTTGCACATTTACAGTTTCATACAGGACTCACTGAAATTGGTTCTTTCGCCAACTAAATTAACTAAAAAGTTAGTTCTTTTTAAATGGCTTTGTCAGCTCCTTAATCTACATCATCTCTCCAGTTAATGCCATTTCTGGCAAGTATTACTTATCTGCCCAGGAGCGTACGGACCGTCTAGACAGCCACTGACGGTGTTGACTCTGTTGTAAAACTTGGATGTGTCTCACTCCATCTCTTGGGAACCCATCACAAGTTAACCGAATGAGTAACCATCCAGTCATGTAGTTTGTACCTGAAAACATAGATACTGTATCAGCTCTGCCATTAAGTACCACCAGTATTTGGGTTTCCTCCTGTCACAATGTAAGCATTGTTTTTCTGTATGAGCAAGGCATTTCTGGGTTTATCCAACTGCTCCGGTCGTTCTGCCTGGTTCTCTGCAGGACAGCATCCTGCCTTGACTTGCCCCATTAATTGCACGTCACTCTGAAGGCATATCATGGTGGTTGTTTTTTCCACCAAGGACTCAGGATAAACTGTTTTCCAGTGTGGTAGGTGCAGATGCACAAACATTGCAGTCACACAAATACAGTTGTTACAGAGACAAGCATTCTGGGAGCTGTCTCTTCAATTCAGTTCTTAAAATTAGGCATCTAGCCAGATTCTGATTACAAACCCAGAACTAAAGCCAGCTCTTACTTTTTTTACATTTCATAGCAATACTAAAGGGATACATATATTTATTAGAGGTACTGTAAAAACTTCACAGACCATCAGTCTGATTATAAAAAATGTTTAGAATGTGGTCTTATCAAATGATATGGCACTTTGGTACTGCTTGAGGACTGGTACTATATGAGGAAGTGAGAATCTGTCTCCAAGGAGGATGATTTTTCAACCATTCTCACAAAAGTAACTACTATTTTCTCATAACATTTCAGGTGTCCTAGTTGCGTATGAAGGTTTACCACTTCATCTTGCATTATTCCCCAAACTTTGGACTGAGCTTTGTCAGACTCAGGTAAGTCAGTGGGTTTGAGAACAGAATGGAAATACGGGCAAAAACCAGTAACTGTGAAACAGGTACTAACCTATGAATTTTAACCAGTGGGTATTGCTTAATCATTCAAAACATTAAATGTTAGTTATATTTTGAAAATACCTCTGCTTATGTTATCTTCGTGAAAGGAAAATGTGAAATAATTGACAATACTTGATTTGTGCAATTTACTAATAGCTGATTGATCTGAAATACTTTTATCATTAAGAACCATATAGTTTGAATTAAAAATATCAGTGGGCCTGGATAGATTCCTGTGCCTGAGACAGCTGTTGCTGACGGTGTTAGCGCTGTGATGTAGTTCCGGCGATGACTTTGCAGTGTTCTTTCTTTCTTTACCAGTCTGCAATGTCAAAGAACTGTGTAAAGCTCCTCTGTGAAGATCCGGTTTTTGCAGAATATATAAAATGTATTCTAATGGATGAAAGGACCTTTCTTAACAACAACATTGTATACACCTTTCTGACCCATTTTCTTCTAAAGGTAGGTGAACCTTTAGTGATAGTTTCTGTTCCAAGAAATGCAGTCAGGTCTGTTATTTCAGTTTAGGATACTGTTTTCACAATTCCATTTTCTGTGGTTTAAAAAGAATCTATTCTTTGTGCAGGTCCAGGGGCAGGTGTTTTCTGAAGCAAACTGTGCCAACTTAATCAATACTCTAATTACGAATCTAATAAACCAATATCAAAGCCTAGAATCTGACTTCAGCAACCAGAGAGTTGAAATCTCCAAAGCAAGCTCTACTTTAAATGGGGTGAGTCTTTTCTAAGCCGTTCAGTATCATTTAGGAGGCAGCTTATTTTCTGTGGAAGCTCTTCAGTGCCATGCAGCAGCTTCTAAAGAGGTGGGCATTGTTAGTTCAACTTTGTGCTTAAGTGGGATTTCTGAGGAGAGCATGGGAGGCTACCTGAACTGTCTGGCTGGGAGCGTTCATCTCCATTAATGAGATAGTCATAAAGTTATGCAGCAGCAGTCTGAGCTCTCCAGAAGTTTCCATTCCACTTGCACGCCTTCTCTCAGGGCACACAGGATACATACTTGGGTCTCCAAGCAGACAGTGGGAACCACATGACTGGGGGCTGGCTTATTGGAGGAGGGGAAGCACCACGAAGTGCAGTGACCATTGGCATGCTCTAACCCAGCAAAAGATGTCATTTTACAGTGGGCAGCACGGTTTTGTTACCCGCTTAGAACAGATACACACTAAGGTCAGCATGTGAGTAGTGACTGGGAAATTTCGGTAGTGTCAGTGTATTTAGAATTTGATCTTTTGGATGTTCAGAACACATGGAAGCCTCTAGTTACTGCACAGATGTCTCTGTGCGTAGCTTTTATCAGAAACAAATTGGAAATAAGGCTAGTTACGGTTGTTGACTCTTTTTTAGGACCTCCGAGCACTTGCCTTGCTGCTTTCAGTGCACACTCCCAAACAGCTCAATTCAGCCCTGATTCCAACTCTACAAGAGCTTTTAAACAAATGTAGAGCGTGTCAACAACAAAGGAACTCATTACAAGAGCAAGAAGCCAAAGAAAGAAAAACTAAAGGTTTGCCTTCTATCACGATTTCACTGTAATGCTAAAATTTTACAAACTTTTACAAATTAATGTAACACATTGTTTTCTTACCACAGAGTGTAAGCCATTTCTTAGTTCCAATCCCTAAAACTACACAAGAAATGCTGTTTTATTATGGAGCTAAAATTTTAAACAATTACGCGAATTGTCTCTAAGAAAATAAGTATTTCTTAAATTCATGTTTAACATGGAAGCAGATAAAAAATGTGAAAGAAATGGCCTGTTACGTGGATGTATGGCATGAAAATAATGCAGTTTTTATTAGAGTTTGTTTTTTTTTTCCTACAGACGATGAAGGAGCTACTCCTGTAAAAAGAAGACGGGTCAGCAGTGATGAGGAGCACACTGTAGATAGCTGTATCAGTGATATAAAAACTGAACCCCAGGAGGCACTGACCCCAACAAGCACTTCAGATAACGAGACACGGGACTCTTCGATCATTGATCCAGGCACTGAACAAGATCCTCCTTCCCCTGAAAACAGTTCTGTCAAAGAGTACAGAATGGAAGTTCCATCTTCGTTTTCAGAAGACATAATGCTAGCAACGAGGTCACAACACACAGAAGAGCAGTCAGGAAATGGTAAATTTGAAGAATGCAAAGAATTTAAAGACCTGCAGACTTCCAAGGATTCCATTGTAGCTGAGGAGGACTCGGAGTTTCCTTCCACATCGATTTCAGCGGTTTTATCTGACCTTGCAGATTTGAGAAGCTGTGATGGTCAAGCCTTACCATCCCAGGACCCTGAAACTAGTTTATCAATCAGTTGTGGCCATTCCAGAGGACTTTTTAGTCATATGCAGCAGCATGACATTTTAGACATCCTGTGTAGGACCATTGAGTCTACGATTCATGTGGTCACAAGGATATCTGGAAAAGGAAACCAAGCTGCTTCTTGACATTAGATGGAGCATGTCTGCTTTTAAGTCTTTTTTTCCCCCCCAAAAAAAATGCTGTTTGTATAAGTTTTGCTTATTTCTGTTTTGTGCTTCAGTTTGTCCAGTGTTCTCTGCTTGAATGGCAAGATAGATTTATATGCTTAATTCTTGGTCAGGCAGAACTCCAGATTTTTATTTTATTTTATTTTTTTGCATCTACCGTACACTTTCTTAAAGGGCAATCAGATAATGGATATGTTTTATGTAATTAAGAGTTCACTGTAGTGGCTTTCATTTAATATGGCTGTCTGGGAGAACAGGGCCTCCTTGCCCTGTATGATGTAATTTAAACTTATGGCATTTTTACTGTGTATAATATGGTGTCCTCTGTGCCAGTTTTGTACCTTATAATAGAGGCAGATTGCCTCAGATCGCTGTGGTTCTTATTATCAAAATTAAGTTTACTTGTATACTAAACAACCACAAGAAATTTGATTCTGTAAAGAATCCTCTTTAGCTGTGGCCTGGCAGTATATATATGGTGCTTTATTTAACAGAATACCTGTGGAGGAAATAAAGCACACTTGATGTAAAATTAATTGTTTTATTTTTATTGACATGATCAATTGCTATTCTGTGCACTTCATTAAACTGATTGTGATGACTTTTCATTTGTTTATATATGTTGCTTCAGTCTTTGGATTTCTCATCAAAGACAACGTGAAAACTGAAACAGGTGCAGAAAGAAACGATGCTCAGTTGTATATAATTTATGTAAATCTTGGTCCTTTTTTGGTTTACTGTGCATGCATGTTCAGTCACACAGTTGAGAGGGATTGGTTGTTTTTTTACTATTTCTCCAGCACTTAATAACAAAGTGGTGGAAGAAACCAGTAGAACTTTTAATTTCTTCCCTTAATTTTAACCCTTGTTAGACCATTCTCCCCTTTTTTCCTATGCTGTCATCTTCCTTCGACTCTCCTCTACCTGTGCTGCCTCTGGGGCCCACTCCCTCTGGCCATGCTCCCACACTTTCTTGACACCTTCTCTGCCTCCTTAAATGCTGGGCTGACTTTATCATCTCTTCTTGTCACCTTTCCTCGTGTTATTTCTGAGCAATATCCATTTTGTAGTTACCTCTCAGATTGTCGATGATTTCGATTTTAACCTGATTAAACAATTTTCAGCTTCATTTTCCAGTATCTAAGCTCATTTGGGGTTTTAGTCTCTTTATGACATGTCTTTTTATTTTGAATTTCTTCATTCTGTCTACTATATAATGTAGTTTAGCATCATTTACTTGCCCATGATTCTATTGTGTGGTGCTTTTATGACTTCTCTTACTCGCTTTGAATTTATTCTTTCTTTTTTTAACCTTCTGTATTTTTTTTAACCTTCCATAGTCATTTCTGTCTTCAGTTTATGCTTTATATTCCCCTTTATTAGCACTTTTATTCCCGCATTTACAACCATTATATTAATGTTGGTGAGGTCTTAAGTTGGTCTCATCATTATTCAAACATTAATTACGTTTTTACTCTCTTTAGGAATAACCTTATTACCTTCTCTGATCAACTTCTCCATAGATTGCAACGTCAGAGAAATCCTCAACAGTTTCTAGTCAGAACTTCTACACAATGACATCAGAATTCATCTATCAAGTCTACCATGCCTCGGAATTTGTGGTTAAGAAGTTTGGGATCACACCTCAATTTAAGAGCTTCAAGAAATCAAATCATCCCTTTGGTGAGTAGTCTCTGTAATTAATTACTCTTATTAAAAATGCGCATCTGAGTTTTGTTAATGTTAGACTTCAGCTCTGGCTATGGCATTTTGTCGGGCTTTGGCTTCTCATACAGGATGAGATCATACCGTAATTGTCACTGAAGAGTGGGATTCTGTCTTGCGAGGGTTGTTTTTCCTGATACTTTGAACGCCCTTTTTGAACCAAATATAGACATTTCAGCAATCATTTCACATATGTGATACAAGTAATAGCATAGTTCTGCCCCTTCTGTGTGCAGCTCTGCAGTCATCAGCTGGTCAATGACTAGGTCCTTTTAAGTTATTTTCAAGATGTTTTCCCCTACATATTTGTGTATGGGATTTGCAAATATTGTCAGTGGTAACTTTTGCATTTTATTATAATTTATTCTCCCAAAGACATAACTAGCCCTTTAGAATCCCACTGGAAGTCCATTTAGTTGATAATCATTTTTCATTAACAAAGCCTCTTGGAACTTTCAATTTCAGACTATGTTTCAGTGATGCTGTATTTTGGTTTTGGTAGCTCCTCAAGTAAATACCTTTAAACAATAAAACACACATCCTACATAAGTTATGTTATGCCACCAGTTCCCTTGTAACCCCTTCAAAAACCTAGATCATATTTGTTTGATGCTTTATTAAAAAATGTTGATTAGCTTTCATTAGATGATGATTCTATGATTCTAAACTGACTGAATACTAGCTTTTCTATTATTTTGCTCAAAAATTGTGTCAAGATTACCCTTATGTTTACCTTTCCTTTTGTCCTTTTAAACCGAGTCTTCCTTCAATTCTACTGGTAATTTTTTCCAGTTTTCTTTCAGTTTCCTAAAAAAGAACCCTTAGTTTTGTACATAGTATTCCCCTTCTTTTACTTTAAATCATTTTTCTAGTTTGTATTTCTTTGCCTTCAGTTTCCTAAAACAAAACTAAGTGGTACCTGCACTTGTCTTCTCTTCCATATCTGTTTTTCCCCTTTGAAGTTTGCACCCATTTCATTCATCTTCCTCTATGACCCTTATTTTACATGTTCTTTAAGTCATTATTTCTTGCATAGTATTCCCCTCCTTTTACTTTAAATCATTTTTCTAGTCTGTATTTCTTTGCCTTCAAGAACACCATTGTTTTCACTTGTCTTTAAAAAACCTCCAAGTGTCTTCCTCCCTCTCTTAAAAGCTTTTATTCTCTTCCATGGCTCATCCCAACTCTGACTTAATTTGTTACATATTTCCTCCTAGAGGTCCCACCTCTCATT
Source organism: Anser anser (assembly GCF_964211835.1). NCBI lineage: Eukaryota > Metazoa > Chordata > Aves > Anseriformes > Anatidae > Anser > Anser anser. The sequence goes on along the minus strand of NC_139722.1, from coordinate 117,186,273 downwards.
TAACCCCTGCAAAATTGAGCTTTTAAAATTGTTTCTCCTTTCATTGTCCTCACTGTACATAGTCTGTTACAGCTAGCGTCTGCCTCCTGGGCTCAAATTGTGAAGATCATTCTCTACACCTATTTTTGGCTGTCCTCTTTACAACTCTTCCCTTTCACATTTAAATTATTTTTCATTTTGGCTTTCTCAGAGATGAGGTTGGTTGTCCAGAAACTTACTATGTTATGGAAGTGTTATATCACAAACTATTTTTTTCTGTTTCTGCTTTGTCTCTTCACGCTGCTTGCTCTGCTTAGAATGCCTTCTGTGCTCCTGTGCCTTTTTTCAAACACACAAATTCCAATACGTTTAGTGATTGTTTTCCTCAAACTAACTCCACCTGTCTCCACTCCTCTTTTCACTTTTGTTATATTGGGAACTCTTAAACAAACATTCACTTATAAAACAAACTAAATTTATGCTACTAAACCATTTATCATTGTATTGTTACCAAATGATAAGTAATCCCTAACTTTGCTCCATCCAGCTCAAGGACTGAGGATAACAAATAATTTAACGTTCTTTGGTTCTAAGTAAACTGTTGGGGAGTCTGTGAGAACAGGGAGTTTTAACACTCCAGAAAAATTGTTTTGCCTCTCTAAGATGGTGATTGCCCCCTTCATACTAGGTGTGATTAAAAGTGCTAGAAAAGTGCCACCTAGTACAAGTAAAACATATCTCCAATTTTTGTAAATCCCAATATAACTGAATGCAGAACTTGAACTTTCAGGTCAGCAATACAACACTAACGTCAGCTAAGTTCCAACACCTACAATGAAGATGGGCAGGGTGCAGGAATGCTGGTGAAGCAAAAACAAGAAGATGTCCTTTTTTTGCCTGTAAGGACAGTCAAACAGAACTCCTCCTGGCTGTGAAAGCAGAGGAACTCATTGCCCAGTTCTTCTGCTGGGCCAGCCTACAGGGATGAAGAGGTAGGTACTTCATGTCTTTAATTTAAGAAAACTTATACGTATTATCAAACTTACAGCTGTGCAGGCCTGAGGGAACAAGAAGGATGCTAACCACAGGTCGTCTTGAGTTCACTATACCTTGCATTAAAGAGGAACGCAGAGCTGGCTGGGGGTGTTCCTCCTCGCACAGTCTCAGCCCTCCCAGTGGCAGCAGTTTCCTGGGGTTTTTGGCTGTCCCACATCTGGAAGTGAGTGGTGCAACACCCAGGAACACAAGTAAGTCATTTCTTTTTTTACACTGGTGTTTTGCAATTGGTCCAGTTGATAACTCCTGCTAGTGGAAGGAGATGAGAAAATTCAGGCCAGCAAATCATACAAGAAGTGGATACTTATGACCCTAAAATGGAAGCTTTTGCTAACTCTGTAGGGAAAAATGATATGAGGCATATTTCCAGAAAAGCACTGGGGCTGCAGTATATACTGTTTGAAGAGACTTGCTATTATTTTTTGTATTTTGGAGAACTAATACTTTGGATGTAAGTAACTACTCTCAGATTGTCACAAGAATTGTCACAAAATCTCTTAGCCTATACTTAATTTAGGGATCTCAATTTTATAGCTAGATGTTCTTCTTTTACCTAAAAGTTGCCCCTTCATCAACGAATATACTCTAGCTGGAAATTACTTTTGTATTCAAAAGATAAAGCAAATTTTGTTGAATATTTATGAAAAAAAGGTACCTAAACTTTTAGAAATATTAGAAAAAATTAGAAAGAGAGAAGCCTAATCTACTAAAACATGGCATTTTTCAAGAGGTTGTTCTCCACCCTCTATATGGACACCTAAAACAAAAGCAATGCAACGTTTACTAAACAGTCTTTGTACATCTATCCTGTTGATGTTAGGTGTCTGCTCTTGTTAGTACAACAAACCTCACCTAAGTGCAAAGGGGATAACCGACTGCAAACTTTTAAGGGAAAACCTCTCCTGCTGAAAGAGCAGCACATCATTATCTTCTGCATGATTTAAGTTTGTATGATGAGGTTGTCATATGTTGGTGTCCTGTAAAATAAAATATATGGGACTTAACTCCTATACAAACTCATTTAGTTAGACATATCAGTTAATGGAGAAAATAAACCTGCATGTAAAACGATGCATTTTATTGAATCAACCATGTTTTCCAAAGGCAGCTTGCCCTTTCTTGGTAAACTTGTTTCAAATTGCATACTTAACTCATTTGAGAATTAAGTTATTCTTGCTAACCTCAGTGTGGCTATAATTAAGAGTAACAGTTCCTTACTTTCAATTTCCCAACTACTCACCTGTCAAATTTATCTAACAAACAGTTGTTTGCTACAAAATTGCAAATGACCATAAATTACTGAAGTGGAAGATTTACAGAATTTCAAGAGGAAAAAAATAATACTGTTTGTTTCTAACGAATTAAATTTCACACTGAGGTCAAGTAAGGCAGTACAGTGCATGCAGACTTAACAGTGGTAAGCATCGTACCAACCAGAATAACATGGCATTCTTAATAATCTTTCCCTAAAACTGTCTACAGAGTTAGAAACAAATTCTGTCTGCAGTTAAACCAATCTCAAAAAGGTATTTAAAGAGGCCGCAAACTATATTCTTCATATTTCTTGAAAGATCTAATTTATCATCTGTTTTATAATCCCTTTCAGTTCACCTCTGATGAGTATCCCATTTCCTAGAGAGACAATTTGCCACTTAATACACTGAATGTTAAAGAACTACAAATGCTTTCTACTGATTCGTGTAGCTTACCTACCTCCAATGGTAGTATTTTACTGCAGTTGAATCATAATTGACCTCTCGAGTTAAGCTGTAGGTAAGTGCAAATGAGATCAATTTCCCCAAGTAAATCTGTTTTATATACATAGTCTGACTTAGAGGCCACCTCATTCACTAAAAAACCATAAATAATGCTTAAATTATATACCATATTATAGAAGTGGGTCTTTATTCTTCCCACAAATAAATTATAAAAAACAAAAGTTAACAATGTATAAAAAGTAATGCCCTAACAAAACTATAGTGCTGTTATCATTCCATATTATCTTTGGATTGCTGCAGTAAAATACGTATTTCTTCAAAATACTGCTTCTTCCAACATTGTCTTGCACTATCTTCGTTAGAGACAGGAACGCCTTTGCACTCTAACTGCAGTTCTGTTTCAGCAGCCATATCGTTGAAATTCAAGGTAACCGTTGCATAATGTTCTGAAGGAAGAAAAGATAACATTTCAATGAAGTGTTTTTCAAAGGGTTAAATTAAATGTATGGTAGCGAATTTCATCTACTTTTGCCTACATCTGAGTGAAGCCTATTTTCACAGATGATAACTTCTGTGGACATCGAGCTATTCTCTAAAAAACACAGACTAAGCAAGCTTCCAGTTAGCAAGGCTGTTAACTGTCATGTTGTTGGTTTTGTTTTTTTTTTCCATGCAAAGTGTAGTCTCTGTTAGGGGTCCTCAGAAAGACTCACCATCAGGCCAGTTTCTGCACCTCCACTTCAAGACAATTCTTTGGCTTGGGACCTGGATGAAAACAAGAAGATTCCTCTTGTTAGCATGTTTTCTGCTTTCGGGATAATTCACACTGCAACTACTGAATGCTAATTCTTCCCTGAAAAGTAAGGAAGGGAACATTATCTTACATAAGCAGAAACACCACTGCAACCAATATGGAAATTGCTTTTTGTCTGTTTGTAAATAAACTGTTTTCATTAAACTCTCAGCTTGCTATGTCCCGTTATTTTCTTCTCTCTATGGAAAGGTCATGCTGATTAAATACTAATGTAAAATATCGGTTTTATTGCGGACCTTGAAATGGGGGCAAGTCATGCTTTCACTCCTGCACTTTACTCCCTGTCATCTGGATGGCTATAAGATACCAAGTCTAACCTCAGCCACTGTGTACATGGTTTTCAGAGGTTTCAAAAACAGAGCCAAGCTCTAATCACCACTTTTTATTTTGTATTTGCAAGAGCACTCAGTTGGAGACAGTGAAATATTTGCCTTGAACAGCACAGAGATCATTTCTCCAGTTACATGAGGAATAGATACGGATTTGGGAGATAAGACTTAAACCTGCTTTCTAACGCCTCTTAATAAATAAATAAAATAAAAAAAGAAAGGTGGTGCTCAGTTCCCTCCCCCAGTGCAGGTCATTAAAGTATAACTGATCCCTGTTCTTTTGCTGGGGAAGAAAAAAAAAATCACATAGTAGCAATTTCTGCCTTTGTTGTAGAGGAACTGAACAGGCATTAGAAAAGCTCATGTCAGAAACTTATGCTACTTTTTAACTCAAAGAAGAAACTGACCCATCGCCACCCCTATTTTTTAAGTGCAAAATAGAAGCTTTTGTTTGTTCTTACCAATTCTGTGTATTCACCACTGACGCAGCCATCAAACATCTGGAGTTTCCCTCCTTTCTCAGCTTCAATCACAGCAGGACACTTGGAAAACTTCTGTACCAACTAGGAAGAAAAGAATACAGCACAAGTCGGTCACCTACAACCATACACTGATAAATAACGCACCATATTATGAGACAAGGGAGGTTTGTATATAAATTATGTAAAGATGCAATTTCATTTTGTGAATTTGCCTTTTCTTCCTATTAAGTTAAGGATAAAAAAAGGTCTAAGCCACCCTAATAAGCTCTCATTAAACATGTAAAGCAGAATGAGCCTCCTGCCACCTTACAGAGCTTTCTGCTTGCTATCTCAAGAACTTGACAACTCGGTCAGCGAGCTAGCTTTTGTTCAGTGGTAGGACACCATTGAGCTGACACACTACCTCAGCAACTGTCAACTGCTTTTCCATTTTCTCCACTGAAATTCCTCAGTGGCTTAAAACATGAATCTTTTCAGCAAAACTTAACAAATAATGACTATCAGAATTATAAATACTTTGTGACGTTACAAGAAGATGACAGCTCACTAATTTTTGGATGATTACCTCTCTCATTCCATTTAATGTACCTAGGGAAAATTATCTTGACACTACAAATGTTACACATTTTATCACTTACACAGCTATTCAGATGTAATGATAGCCTCCTTTCTTGTACAACTCTTAAGCTCGTGTACTGAAAGTACCACTTACTTCCTTAGTTGTGAAGATGCTATAAAGCTCATCTGCTGGAGAGTTGAATATTTCTCTCATAAGTATCTTCACGGTTGGAATTTTTACACCAACTGTATCTGAAGAATGTGGCAAAACAGAAGCCTGTAAAGCAAACAACAGTCACATGAATGACAGCAAAATCAGGCAATTCTAAGTTCTGAACGTTCAACCTTACACATGCTGTGTTGTAAATATACAATAACTAAACAATGTACTTCAATATTTTTGACAGCAGTATTAATCAACCGTTACAGAACACCATTAAAGATACACGCTGGTATCCCCACCCGGTAGACCCATGCCCGGGTTCTGTGACAGGGCATTTCGGTGTCACATGCCCTGATCACAGCAATAAGCAGGCAGCGCCATCCCAAAGGCTTCCATGTTTGCAGGTAACCACAGGGATATGCAATTGTTACCACAGCAAAATCTGCAGGGACTGCATTTATGACAGTATTAAACTTGTCCGACACTTCAAGCCAGCATACCTGCACAGCGTTCCCACTTAGTTTTCTCTCAGCAGCCACATCCTGACCAGTAGCTTTTGTCGGCAGAATCATTCCCAAGGTAAACTCTGTAATGAAGAAGAGCACTGTTCAGCACAACATTTGAGTCGTACAACCACCCTGACATTTTTCTATGTCATGAAGACTGCTGGCCAAAACTGCAGAATGGGTAAAACCATTGAGATGCACAAAATAGGACATTAAAGATGGGAGCACAGAACAGGACATACAATTCCAATCCCGTTTCCCTACCTAACCCATATGTCTTTATTACCCATAGTCAAAAAGCAATTTCCATAAAAATACAGGCTTTTCAAAAATACCTGACCCCAAATTAGTAAGATTTGCCCGTTAAGGCATAAACCATCGCCATTAACTTCTCAACTATTTATTAGCAAATGGACAAAGAGGGTAGAGCCCTGTTCTGCTAGCCAACCAGTCAGGCTGCAGGTCTTGCAGTGATTTCTGTGGTCAGCACATGTAACAAAAATATAGCCCGGATCACTACAGAAGCTTCTGGACACTGTCACATTTGACAGCAACAAAGATCTTGACTACAAGGACTAACCTACTAACATTTTTATCTCAGCTGGTGACAGTCAGAAAGAAAAAAAGGGAAAAACCCACAAAGGACTTGCCAGTATATCACCCATCTCTTCGAGAAAGAAGACTGCTTAAAAACATACGCAGCACACTGCCTTACATTACCTGTTTTAAGTGCTTTCAGGTAATCTCTGAGGGCCTCTCTGACTTTGGTGGTTCCTTCAGTTCTCATAAGGTCCTTCAGAACGTCGCCTTCCCCTTTCTTTTTGCTAACATTTATCTAGAAACAGAAAAATGATGACAAAATCTAAGACGCATCTAAACATTAGCCTTTTAGGTTCTGGCAATAAAAGAGAGTATTTTGGCTTTGTTTACTATATTCAGGGGACAGCTGCAGTTTCAAGTTCATTATTTTCTCCATTTATCCTACCTTTGCTAAAAAACCATCCTTTTGGGTTTTCACTTAAATAAATTCAGTATCTATCTCATTTCCAGGGCGGATTATTCAAGATCAAGTATGAACAGTTATCTAATACACAGCAAAAGCTGAGGAATCTGTAGAAGCCAGAGTGTCAACTACTATACAACAACCAACAAGGAGAGTCCTTAAGTTCTTAGGTTGTTTTTTCTTTAAGATTATAACAAGCAGAGTTCTTCTCAAATGTGTAGTTAGTATACAGTCACAAACAATAATTAGCAAAGAAAACCGTGCACATTCCTAGTAGGTAAATTTGAGAACAGAGATGAGTATAAGATTCCAAATATAAAAATGAAAACATGAAGAGCAAAATAAACTATCCAAGTGTAATTATCCCACTTCATCAGAGCATAAATCAAAATACGATGCCTAAACATTGATTAATGCTTTATTTAAGAATTCTGAACCTATATAGCCATATCAGTATTTCACACCTACCTCTGTATCATCTACCTCATTTTCTTCTGACAGGTTAGGAATTTCAACAGATCCCTTATGTTTCTCACCAGACTCTTTCACTGTACCTGTATTAACATAACGAATTCTTAAATGCATTATTAAAAACTATTTTCCCCATCACAAGAGCTTGGAAATTAGTTGTTCAAAACTGTTACTTGAAGCAAGTTGCCTAGAATCAAATGTAAAGGAACTGAAGAGCAACAAAAAGTCTCAAATATGTCACAATACTTGCACAGTAAACTATTCTCAGAACTGTATTTCCTGCACAGAGGCAGTCAGTGGATATATGTACACTCACACAGGTACACCCTCTCATTAAGCTCATTTTACACTACCATTCTGCTCTCATCTTCAGTTGTCAGCTGTTCTAATACTCTCCACTTTCAAAGATGTGTCTGCCATCACAGAACATGAATCTAAAAAGGGGGCAGGGGAAAAAAACAACTTCCTCCTCCCCTAGGCTTCTCTGCCCATTAATTAGAAGCTCCCTGGAATGCCAGCTATTCCTCCTCGAATGCCTCGGAAGCTCCTACCATACAGACACATTACCATCAAACACATGTACGTATGACAGACAGGTGGATGACTGAAACATACAGAATAGGAAACTTCACTTGCCAACATTTGAGAACAATCCTTCTGCTCTTCGCAGTTGTACTGAGAACTGCCGGTAATAACTGTACTCGTCACACAGGCTGTGCAGCACCAGAGAACATGCTCTGCTCCTGTGTCTTTTTGGGCAAAGGCCCACGGTCACTTACCTCCTGGGCTATAAAGCTCTACGAGCTCGATACACGTGTTCTGGAGCATGAACCCTACCCTTGCTTTAGACCCTTCCTTGCTTTAGACCTTTCTGTGGAAGGATTCAATGTAAGGTCTGCCACGTTTAGTTTTCATTCCAGTGAAGACCCCCTTGCCTTACAAAAGCATGTAGTTAATTAAATTTGTTCACCATTTAGATCATGTTAAAATCTCTTAAGAGAGCAATAGCAGAAGCATGCACTTCTGCCCCAAATCCAGTTATCTTCATACTGTTCTATCCGCAAGACTAAAATACAAACAACCCAGTGTTAAGCGTGACTGCAAAAGGGGAGTTATCATCAAGGCCAGCATCATATTTATTTGGATTCTCTCACCTTCAAAGGAGCTAGCCAAATACCAACTCCCCTTCATTACCTATGCCCCGAAACAATCGCCTACCTACGGGGCGGCACTAACCGCTGATACAGCCTCGTGGCTGAAGGTCAAGGTCACAGTGAAGTACACGCAGAAAACGCTCAGACATTTCTACGCCAGAAGAAGAGTGAATGATGGTTAGTAATGCAAAGTGGAGTATGGTGTGAAGATCCCATCCTTGTCAGAACAATTCAATGAAGCACAGCATGGGACACAGTCAATTAGTCCAGAAGGACAGCCACATCCACACAGCAAAAGGTAAGCTACAAGACCTCCCTCGGGCTTCTCAGTGTCTCCCAGGAGAACCTGTTAGCTCCAAGTAGGAAGCCACGTGAGCTACTTAATTAAACCGTTACTATGCTTCAGAACCCAACACACCTCCCATGCAGCCTCCTCAGTTTCCTCTCTACTGTTTCCTTCCAGTTCCAGGATTAGCACTGGCAAAACTACAGAGCACTGTTTTTGCACACGTTAAAGCAAATCTTACGTTCAGGTACTCTCCCCCACGATATGTGCAAGCATGCAGGAAGAAATTTTTAGGAGCAAAACACAAACTTGACTTCTATCCATTCTGCTAATTTTATTACCAATGTTAAGAACTCTTAAAATACAGATTCCCTGGTAACACAGGCCAGGATGACAAATTTAGTTTTATATAAAAACAGTAAACAGACTTTCTCTCCTTCCAAAAAAACTGCTTGTCCAAGGGATTGATGCAGGTGTTATCTGTGCTGGACAGTAGAGTCCAATCAGTTAACAAAGTTGGTTGTTCAGCATTATGTAGGTACAGCTGTGGTACAGCTTCACATTTTTACTATCACTGTAATGTAAGCAAAATTATGACCTTTTATGAAAATAAAATAGAAATACTCCAGTAGCAGAGCTAAGAATAAATGATTTTTTGTTGTCGTTTTCTAACAATCCACTATTTTAGAAAATTAACGGTAAAAGCATGTTTCTTGGAAAGACCTACTTATAAAACCACTGTTGCAATACGTGTTTAAAAGGACATACACCACAGTCCTCATAAAGCTTCCATCACCACGTAGAATGATCCATTAAAATCCTCATTACATCCTCAAAAAGTGAAAGAGAGAGCAGCCATTTTGCTCAATTACAGTGCCATTAAGTACTGTTAGTTCCTCACTTTCTTGGTGCTCTGTAATCCTAATTGCTAAGGGGAATATTTTTCTTCCCAAATTGGACTTTCCTAAATGGCTACAAATTTCAGGATTTATATCTTTTTTGTCCTTAGGTATCGACATTTTAATTACAGCTTGAATTCCTAGTTATCCGGGAAGACATGCAGAAGGAAATAATTACAAAAACTATTGTTTTCGCAGTTCAGTCTCAACTCTCATTTCTAATTAAGAGCTCTCAGAAAACACACAACGTGGTGGCTAGCACATAAAAATCAAACAACCCCAGCTGTTTCAGAATTTCACCGTGTAGTAGCAAACTCTTTTAAAACTAACCTCACACATTACCTAACACAATACTAGCTGTCTGTAGTTAACACTGAAGGGCACAAAGATCTAATACAGAAGAGGAAAATAATTTATGAAGAATTTGTATAGAAATGTAAACAACAAAACACTGTATATCTGCCTATTTCTAAGCTTTAGACAGTGAAATAAAACAAACAAAAACAGGACCAAAACTATTTAAAACTTTGATAATTTTTGCTTATTTAAAAACTGATTATAAGTATTTAAATTGCACTGATATAAAGCGTACCTCCCTTTTTTTCTGTTTGCCTTCCTTTCTGTTAGATTTAGACCACATGTGTAACTACTTTCTTGGTTTATAACGCATTTATAATATAGTTAACTATCAAGGTGAACCCGAACTAAACGTAAGTACTTCTTTAAGCCTCCTAGTCTCAATTCCAAATCTGTTCAGATATGAGCACTAGTCTCATCATCAAATCAAACGCTGAAGTCACAGTCAGCCAAACCAAAGCGAAACAAACAAACAAAAAAAACCCATAAACAACCCGCAGTCACCAAGAACTGTGCTGGACAGGGCACCACAAAAAGGAGAAGTGTGAAACACCGCCCGCTGGAGCAGCCAGCAGAATCACCGGCGGCCACAGTCCTGTTTTGGGGCACAGGAATAAAGAGGGAACATTAAACATGGCCCTTGGCATTCCTGCCTCCTACAGAAAGAGCGAGGCCTGGGGGACAGCCCGTTATCCCCCCAGAACCACCGTTTCCAGTTCCCTTACTCCCACCGTTTATTTTTTTCCTCACACAACCGTTATATCCCCAACGCAAACGGCGCTGGGCTTGGGAACGTGCCCCTCTGCTCGGTTAGCCCGCCCGCCGAGCCCCCCGCCGCCCCCGCACCTCTCCAGGCGAGCCGCAGGTTCCACTCGTAGAAGAAGATGAGCTTCCCCTTCCGGCTGCTGCAGGACGCCTCGCCCTCGGCCTGCTTCAGCTCGCTGATCTCGCAGCGCCCGGCCTCGCCCTCCACCGCCAGCCCCACCAGCACCTCCTTCAGCTTGCTCTTGGACCAGCCGGTCGCGTCCCGCTCCGTCCTGCGGCGGAAAAGCGGCGCCCGTCAGCGGCCGGCGGCGGCGGGGCGCCCACCCCGGCCCCTCACGGCCCGCGGCCGCCTCAGGGGGCCCCGCGCGAGCCCCGCCAACGGCCGCCCCTCACCAGTGCCAGTTGTTGACGTTGGTGGCGTCCGCGCGCTCCTCCACGATCCACCGCGGGTCCCCCTGTCCCCACTTGGCCATGGCGCTGCCCCCAGCCCTCCGCACCCGGCCCTCGGCACCCGGCCCGCCCGCGCCGGCGGCCAGAAGGTGCCAGAAGCTGCCCCTCCCCCGAGGCGGCGCTGAGGCGGCTCCGCGCGGCTCCCGGCCCCTCAGGAGGCGCAGCCGGCGGGCCCGAGCCGCCGCGGGTGTGCAGGGCACGGCCGTGTAACAAGAAAACGGCACAAACAGCACGAAACAGCCCTCCACGCCCCTTTTGGAAAGGCGAAAGAACAGAAAAGGGGATGAAGGCTTGAGGAACGCTTCATCTACCCCTAATGAAAAGGCAGCGCAGGAGGAAGCTGGCCGGTTTTTTCGTGTTTTTCTTTTGTCTTCTTTTATTCATAACACACAGAATTAAATACCCCGTAAGAGGCAACTCTATCGCTTGTTTTCTTTCTTGTCCATCTCTTACAGCACAAACAGGAGTAGCAAGCATTAAAATTCAGATAGCGTCCCCCTATTATTACACATTTAATTTTGTATTGTTACAGTGGTTTTGTGGCTTTCATAAAAGTTCTCTTTGTCAAGCATCGTTACTGAGGAAAGCTGTCATCATCGGACTCATCTAGTTCAGATTCTGTATCCAAAATAATTGCCGCTTCTGAAAATTTTACTCCTTTTATTTCTTTCTCAGGGACAGGTGTAAGTGAAGGAGCTGAGTCATGATTTGAGCAGTCCTGCAAGAAAACAAAGAACACAGCTGAGGCAAAGCTACCGATGGCAGAGTGGACAAATTCTAAGCACCAGAAGTTATATCACTTTAACGTGTATTCTGCCTCTGAAGCTTGCAATGAAAGCATCATCTTCAAAGCTGCAAGCTTTAGGAGCAGCAACACACGAGAACCCTTTCCTGTACTTGTTCTGCAAAAGATGGAAGAGACCCACCCTTCTTTTCTGCATCACAAAATCCTCCTCCTCCTCCCTCCTAAGCAAAGACAAACAGCCTCTCCTCAAAGCTGGTCATTACTTATGATTTTTTTTTGCATGGATGAGTTCAGTCACAAGTTTACAGTCTTTTAATAATTATTTCAGTAATTTGATGAATAGTATAAAATAACTTTCACTCCATTCATTGCAATTGAAAAGCCAATTGCCTGTTTTGTTGTGATTTTGGCAGTGGCTTGGCACTTACATTTCTAGGTAGAGCGGCATTTTCAGAAGCTACCTTTTTTTCTTGTTCACTGCTGATATCTAATAGTGTCTCAAGGTAATTGCACTTTTCATTGGCCTGAAGTACGTCTTTGTCAGCATTGCCTTCTTTGGTATCCTGCAGGTTGTTAAATGCTATTGTTTCAGTTCTTCTGAAAGAGAGTTAAGAGAATTCATAACACCTTCATCTTACAAATAGTTACGTGAAAAAATCTTGGCTTGTCTGAAACAGAGAAATACGTATGCTGATTTCAAAATTACTGGGATTTTACCCAGGTGAATGATATGTAGCTTCTTGTAGCCTGAAAGCTTTTTTCCTGCATAAGGCTTAACAATAATTATTTGTGATGCAAGATTAAAAGGTATTAGCTCCCTCAAAGCATAGATACTATAGCCTATTACTGTAACAGTTCTTAGAAATCAACATACACACTATTGAAAGATGCAAGGAAAATCGTATGTTACCAGAATAACCAAGAAACACGTCTTTTGATATGGCTGTTTGTTTTTTTTTAATGTAAATTTGTGGTATCAGCATTCTACTTACACTTCATTTGTATCCTCTGGTTTCACTAGGTTGTTCAGACTTCCATTTTTGTCAGCTAAATTCGGATTATCAATACCCTCCACTTCATGTAGCTTCTTAACTGAATACTGTTGTTCATACAATCTGAAAATGATAAATGCATTAAAATTAAATTGCTTATTCTTTTTAAAGACTGGCTTTACAATTGTTTTCCAAATAGAACATGAAGTTATTGGTATCATAGTTTTAATATACAGCATCTATTTTCTGTATTACTCTGGCAATTAGTTTTCAGTATTGCCTATTTTTTGATTATATATTAATCGTAATAGTGTAAATATGAGCTAACCTCTTGAAAACATATTTCTTTTCCTCATCTACATAGTCCTACAGGCATTGAAGTCAGCAACAAAACGTCCCTTGACTTCAGTACACAAGTTAATGTGGTTAGAGAAGACTTAACACGTGTATATTACAGGTACTTATGGCCTCCTTCACAGCCAGAAATTTCTGCTATCCACATTTCTGTTTTTAAAAGTATTTGTTTCTGCTGTTGCTTTGTGCCAAAAACAAAAGAAACCAACTTTAAGTTATGTATATTGAGAGGTGTCTAATACCTAGAGTAAAAAGCCTATTTTGATAGACGGCAAATCTTAGGCAATACTTGATCCAAATATGAACAATTTATCAGATTAGTCTTTTTCAAGTTGACATTTAAAGTAAACTAACTGTTGTCAGTCTAAACTACATTGTTAAAGTAAAAATATGCATACCTTTTCCTTTTTATAGAAATAACCACATATACCAGGAAGGCTATGAGGGTACAGGCTAACAGAACACTGAGAACAATAGTTGCAATGAGTTCAGGAGTTGTCGAGTCAGCAGGAGTCTCTTCTATGTCAGCGGTAACAGATGTTGAAAATATCTTCTGAAGTTCCTTCTCAATGGTTGCCTTCTGCTCCATAAGTTTTCTATAGACAGAAAATTAAAATGCTAATGATTTGTCAAACCCTCATTTAGGCTTGCAGAGTACTGAAGAAAATAACAGAATTTCACACCCTGGTCTGCCAAGATTGTCTTGTCATGTCTTCCATTCAGGAAAAATTCCATTTTCTAGCAACCAGTCCTGCTGCTTATGAACTAAAATGATGCAAAACTTGGAAAACTGAACTTGAGATGTCAGTATCCTCTAAATCCAGATCAAGGCAGCCACATATAAACAGTTTAGAAACACCAAGAGTGCTTTCTTCAGCGAAAAGGGATCATAGAATCATAGAACCATTTAAGGTTGGAAAAGACCTCCAAGACCATCTGGTCCAGCCATTCCCCTACCACCACTATCACCCACTAAACCATGTCCCTAAAATCGTCCATGCAGAGTGCTTCCTATGACCACAGGCTCTTTTAGTTGTTTCAACCACAAACCATTTCTGGTTACACACAGGTGTTGAGTCTAGAAATCATTTGCTTTTAAACAGCAGCTCCCCTTAATAGTATGTTTGCGTGAACATGCATTCGTACCACTATAAGGTTATGAAACAAATGTAAAATACAACTGAAATTTAAGTTTTTAATCAAAATTCTGCAATTCAGAAGTGAAGGCAACATCTATTTTAGTGGCATTATTTCTGCTTCCATTTTCTGTAAAACTGACTTTTAAAATTTATTTTGCACAATTAAACAGCCACATTCACGCTTTCAACAGACTCTGGATATTACCTTTGAATAAATAATGTAAGCTTTCTGAATTCTAAAAAATCAGTTTGAGCTGTTAGGTAAGTACCAGAGAAACTGTTATGTCATCAAAACTCATCTACTTGAGACATTAATAATGTTAAGGGAAACAAAACCTAGCTGTATAGATGTGATACCCAGAAGATGGACTATACAAACCTTTTTACATCTTCTGCAGGTATTTCCTGGTTTGCTTCATCAACAGCAATGATTTTTATGTAGGTTACATCAGTGCTTTCTCTTGTTCTTCTTTCAAACTCATTGGAATAAACATCAACAATGTATATATTCCATGCAAGTATATCTTCTATGACTCTGCCATCATATTAAGAGAACATTGTTAATTAACTGGGCAATGACAAATTCTTTTAACACTGGAAATTAAATGATAGAAAAGTAGTACTTAATACAATATTTTGCAGATATTTAGCATTTTAATCTAAGGATGTCAAAATGCAGGATTATCATCAGCAAAGGAATTAAGCTTTTTGCCCAATATCATTGGGTGATTGAGTAGCAGAGAAAAATAATATCCAGTCCTTGTCTCTGACTATTAAACAAAAGTATATTTCGTTAGTAGATGCTATAAAACTTTCGTACATAGCCTGAAAATTCTTAGCTAGGTGCCATTAGCATAACTGAACAATTAGAGAAAAGAAGGATTAACAAACCCTTAATACCTAAATTTCATAACCAATATTGCATAGTATACCGTATGTTTAGTCATGCTTTTCAAAGTGACATATGGTCCGTTTCATACTTGACTTTTTATGATAAATACAGGTAGTGATACCTATGGCGTACCATGAACAGTAAAGGTGGGGAAAAGGGAAATTTGTTCTCATAATCCTTACTGTTTTCTCCCAGTTATTTAATAAAGAGATTTTCTTGCTGGATCAGACCATTGGTGCCATTAATCCATCATTCTGATAGAAGTTAGTACCAGCTGCTTCCAAGACAGGAGGAGCTCTAGGGGTTCCATTTAATTTTTACCAACAAGAAATTGGTGGCATAACAATGTCAAACTCATTTTTCCATTCTTCAAAGCTATTTCCCCTCAAAAGCACAGGACTTGATATTTCCAATGTAAATACATGTTTATGTATAATCAAAGTATTAGGTGTCTTCATTAACAACACAGAAAGGCCAAAATGTGTTTTTTCACTTTACTGTGGCCATCCACACATTGCTAGCTAATCCCCTAGGGTTGTAGGGGCTGAGACCTTGAAAAGCACTGCTGCTGTGCCACAAGGGGGATTTTCTCATTTGTATTAAGTGAGTTTGTTTTGAGGACTCGTCTTAGGACGCTTGTCAAAGAATGAAAGATTAGTACATCCTCTATCCAATCTGTGTCCACATGTGTATATTGGGCCTACAATCCATGAAAAATTATTAAATAAATAAATAAACTTGTTCCTAGGCTGTTGAAAATTACAGAAGCATTGAGGTAGGAAGGAATATCTTGAAATCGTCTAGTCCAACAACACTTCGACATTTGTCAGCTCAGGCCAAAGCCTTACAGGTAAGAACTGGCATATCTTTCTGACGGATTCCTGTGAATTCCCTCAAATTATTCTGCACTACATCAATTTGAAGGCTTAGCTTTTCATGAGGGCTGGCTGTATCAGCTCCCCTGTAAGCTGTCAGACCCCTATCTCAAAGGAGCTCTACATTTGTCACCAGATATTATATCAGAATAAGCTTCACAGTTTCATAAATACCTTTCTACTTCAGCAATGCTTTTTTCAACAACATTGATCTTCTGATTAAGAACAAGTACCACAATGTTTTTACTGGAGCTGGAATCAACAGTTACCTAAGAAATAAAGAAATTGCCTGTAAGGTTTTCTAAAGCATTTACATCTCTCTCCAAGATTGACTTTCAAAAAAAGACTCTGATGGTGATGCTAAGAATGAGAGATCATAACTTTTTACATCAGTAATTTCAATAGAAAGCAGTTTTTAAGATAGCATTCTAGGCAATTCTAAAGTTGAAGAACTTAATAAATTGTAACTGAACCAATATAGAACTCTACTATGCCTGTGAGCAAGGTTTCAGGGAAGAGTTTGCCGGATTTTCATATCTTGCATTCTCTTTGCATGCATGCAATTTCATGAAACAGATTTCCAAAATTAGGTATGGATAAATAAATCTGGATTTCTCTGCACAATTCCAGTTATACCTGTCAGTGATCTGCATGCACAAGTTATTATAAATGCAGTATTTAAAGGATGCTTATCTAATTTTATGTTTCAAATCTTCATTGGAGTGGATGAGACTTGGTGTAAAATGTATCTGCTGTGCATCTACATGGAGGTTCTTGCACTAATAAAGAGGATATCCTGGGGAAATTGCACCAAGGAGGGAGGAAGTGATATCAAATTGTAATACCTGATAACAACTCATAAGTCAAGGTAGATCTTTCTTTCCAGGGAAGAATAACTCAAGAGTAACTTTCTCCCAGAAATAGGTTAGATCCTTCCTCCTGTTCCTGTGCTCACAGTAATTGCCAAATGGTTCTCTCCAGTCTTATCCCAACCTCCCTCATCTCAAGGCAGCTTTGTTAATCTAGCCATGGCTGGAGTTAGTTAAGAGATTAATTTGTTCCATAAGCAGGTAATTGTCCTTTAAAAGTCAATTTTCATGTCAACAGATTTTTATCTGTTAAAGGAAACAGCAACCTTGTAATTCTGGCCTGAACATATGTGGTAGATACTGGCATTACCAACAGTCTCACTGCATGTTATTATTATTTTTTGTTTGTTTGTTTTTGGTCATTACCAAACCTAGTCCTTCTTGTATACACAGCTTTGACATGGAAGAAAATCAATACTATAAATAGCAATCTTTCTTACATTGACTTTTGTCTGGGCTGTGAGTCCTTTTCCACTTTGGTCTGCAGCCTGGACTTCCAGATAAAATGTTCCAACCTTTCCTGCTATAGAAACTGTAAAAATCTGCCCTGTATTTTCATTGATGTCAAATTCATTTGTTTGATGATTCACTAAACTGTACAGCAGAAGTCCATTGTCTCCTGAGTCTGGATCTGTGGCCTGGGTTTAAAAAAAAAAAAAAAAAAAAAAAGAAAAGATGATTATGAGACTCAGTGTATGTCTTTTGGGCTGTTCATTACCCTTCGATCATAAAACTGCAGTTTTTATTCGTAAGACTGGACTATTTTAGGAAAGTGTTGTCATATTTTTTCCCTTTGCACTAACAAAGTGGGACACAAGCTGTCAGAATCAAACCACGGGTATGAAAGGGGAAATAAATTTCCTATAAAGTCTAGGAGGATTCTACAACTGCAAGCATAAAGGAAGAAGACTATAGGAACTGAGAAACCTCCGACTTAGAAAGAAAAATACAAGAATTGCTCCATTTTGTATCTCATTTCCTATTTGGGTTTGATGGTAACAAAGCAAGTAATAGTACCAAAGAGAGAACAGTAGTCTGTGCAGTATGTAATCCTTGAGGCGTCATACCTTTAGGCAGCGCCAGGAGTCAGAACAGACTGCACATTCTTCTGACAGAACCACTGGTAGGACAGGTATGGACCAGTTCCCTAAACACCCCATCCTTCACCTGCATTATGATAAACCTGGATGGTGGGCAGAATTTGACTCAAGCATTTGAGAGCAGATTTAACAGCTCTTTTAGCCTAATTTAAATGCGAAAGAAATTGAAATCTTTCAAAAGATTTCTGTCCTTGTGAATAGTACAGACAGATACTCTACCTGAACTGTAATAACCGGGTACTTGTATGGCACAGAGTTTGGTACCCGAGCAGAGTAGACGCTTTGCAAAAATGCTGGCTCTTCATTTACATCCTGCACTGAGATTGTCAGCATTGCCACGTTTGGAGCAAACAGGCCTGTTAAACAAACACAGGTTATCTCGAGTGCTGCTCAGCCTCGTGTCTGCAACAACAAACATCAGCAAGGCACAACTTTCAGAGGCCAGGGCAGGCTGTGGCTTTACAGCAGTATCTTGGCTGCATGTGAGGATGAAGGAGAAGGAAGCAAACGCAGTTGAGACGTGCCCAGAGGAGCTCTGTTTGACTTCCGGGACCCTGGGGAGAACAGGCAGTGCACAGCTGGCTGTGCTATACTGGGCAAAGGACAGCCAGGTCCCTCCAGTTCATGCTATGGAGTCCAACGCCCAGGTATTACGTTCTTTTCTGAGACCACAGTAAGACCCTGTGAGAGTCTGCACCCTTGGAGGAAAGCTACTGCTTTTCTCTGCACAGCCTCGACCTTCAGCTGCCTGTCTTTCACACCAGACTTTTCAGTTAAAGAGAATCTTGATTCCTATAGTTAGTTGCAAATACAGAAGGCAAAGAAATATCTTGCATTCATTGCCCCTGATTGAAGTTGGAAAACCCTTCACAGGAAAGTTACCTGAAGACTGGACTGCAGCAGATGAGACATTCGCATTTGCTTCAATTACAATCACATACTGAGAAGTCTCCTCATAGTTCAAATTAATTCCCGTTTTCAGCTCACCACTTTCTGGATCCAACCTAAAATGACCTGAAAGGAAAAACATGCACCTCCGTTGTTATAGCTGCCATTTCACCTGTGGCTGTCCTACCTTTTGTGTCTCATTTTCTCTTAGGATGCTTCCATGGGCCCTCTCCTCTTACAAATATGAAGTGCTTCACTACCACTGGCTAAGCAGTGGACGCACCACAGCTTGGGGGGCACCTCAGACCAAACAAGCCTTAAACATGAAAAGGAGCAGCTACTTTGAAAAATAAAACTGCAGCCTCTTGTTGCACACATTTTCCAAGTTTTCTATCAGTTTTTAATTACTCCTGTTTTTTGTGTGCAAATGGAGTCATATCACAGCTGCAAAAGCTGAAGAAGGGCAGATGCCCTGAAAGGTGCGAGTGTAAGGAAATGATAGACTAAAAGAGATTGGCAAGGAGGAAGCTGCTTGTGTATGAAAGCTTCATCTTAGCTTCCTTAGCCCAAAAATTACCCTAACTTAAGACCATCAGAACCCATTGGCAAGTTATAACCACATCTTTAGCCAAAGGAGATTAACAAACTCTCATGCTGAAGAGCTCTGAAGGAAGTTCTTTGTGTGCTTTTATTTTTTTTCCTCCAAAGAAATTACACACACTTTTATCCTTGCTCTCCATCTCCTCATTTAAATACAGTGGCATCTACCACACAAAAGACAGGTTAGCATGTTATCTTAGTTATTTCAAGTCCTAAGGGAAATAGTACTCACCTTTTTCATTGCCAGATACAACTGTATAAACAATCGGTTTTCCTAAAGTTTCAGCCACAACAAAAGTGTAAATTAAATGATCCACTCCCGTGTTTTCCAACACTGAAATGCTAATATAGAAGACAAATGATAAAACATAATGTTAAATTTCCCAGCAGTTGTTGTGCTGAAAGGCTTCAAGATTTAAGTCCTTAAGAATAAGGTATCTGTGGAAAATTCTGCCCCATCCCCTCTAGTTGTTTGCCACAGCTCAAAACAACAATAAAAACTAATGTCCTTTTGTGCACACCAAAGGGGACAGCAATGCTATGATAACTATCTTCAACTTTCAGCTTTACTGTGTTTTCCACTACCTGACAAATATGTACCAGTTACGTTATGAAAGCCTCACCTGATTTGGCTCTCATTAAACTGAGGAACAAATGGACGGTTGTCGAACACATTAAGAGTAATCACAGCAGTGCTGTTTAAAGATGGAGAGCCTTTGTCCTCAGCCATCACTGTTAACCGGATTTCTTCAGAACTAGGCAGGTTTCCAGTTGTTATTATTTTCCCCTCGCTCCTATCTTCTATCAGGAAGAATGCGCTGAAGTTTATATCTGGGAGGATGTAGTATTCGATAAGGCCATTTTGCCCCTGCCATGAAAGGAACACAACTTTATTAAGATTAAGATAATTAAAAATATTAAGTTTAGACGTGTAGATGGGGGTACTTAGCCTAGCAAGAGAGTAACCTAAAGGAGCAATGTCACTTTTGCTTGCAGGACCATGTAATTTTCGTGCTCCCAGTCCTGTAGCACAGACTCACCAGAATCTTAGTATTTCCATGCTTAAATTGACAAAATGCCAGAGGCATTTTACTTAACTAGACAGAATCAGGACTCACAGCTACTTCATGCTGAAATTGTAACACTAGAGCAGCAGCAGCCAATGAACAGAGTAATCGTCATGTTCCCCCCATCCCCGAAAATTAATTTTCATGCTTTATGTATGGCCCCAAGACCCATACATATTTATAGTCTTAAAAACACAAGCTTATATAACAGTGCATTTAGGGAGATTTTATGTCCATAATGACCTGGAGCTTTGCACAAACTTTTAGACCACCATAGCTCATACAAAAACATTACCTCAATAGTTTTGAAATCAAAGTTCATAAACCAGAACATATAGATTTTTCAGAGAGAGGGTTGGAAGAGCAGGATATTGCTAAGTGAAGTGAAGATTTATTTTTCTGCTAGACTCCCCACATGATTTTGGACAATGAGCTTCAGATTCCTCGTCTGTCAAAGTGAGTTACAAATAACTATTCATTTTCCACGGGTGCTATAAAACTTTCCCCACACTGTAAAATGTACAGAGAACTATATTTTGATAGCGATATCAGTAGTAATAATGAATTTCCAGGATAAGAAATCTCATTAAAGTACTAAATAAAACTACATGCACTGGGAGTACATGTTGAAGGGTAGGATAAACACTGAAACAAGGGATGTAAAAAATGTCTAAATGAAAATTTGGGATTATCTATGGTAGGATGGGTGCTGATGAAAACAAAGCAGAAGAAAATTCAGAAGTAGTTTGTGAGTTACACAGCAAAAATGGAAAAAAAAAAGTCTTTAAAGAAAAAATATTGAGTTTAGACATGTAGATGGGGGTACTTAGCCTAGCAAGAGAGTAACCTAAAGGAGCAATGTCAATAAGAATAAGCTAAAGTCCCTTGGGTCCTTGTGGCACTTTGAGAAGTGCAGCCTCCCCACTGCTGTGAGTATAAGCCCTATTCCTTCCTGCCTACACTCACATCACTTTCATCACTTTTCTAAGACAAGCCTTAGGGTTTACCCTATCACTCTTTGCTCTGTATTTCTGAAAAATGTTATATTCTCTTCTCCCATGGCTCCACAGAAGCAGGATCAAACCCTGCCATGAGCATCTATTGTCAGTATGTAATCTGTAAATTTGTGATTATCTCAGGAGTAGGGAGGAATAGAAACAAAGTCTAATATCTTCAGAGCTGGACTGTGCCCCACAATCCTGACAGGGTACAGAGCAGAGGACCAGACATGTCTGAAGGACGACAATTTCATTAGTTCTTCATGAAGCATTCTCAGTCTAGCAACATTCATAAAACAATTTTTTATATGAAGTAATAGCAAATATAACAAAAAGGGCCTTTCAATTATTTGCAGCCATATATCTCAACTGCTGCTATTATAAACAAAGTTTTGCATGAAATATTAGGAAGACACCTGATATTCATGTTTTGCTGTCACTTCCAGATGTTTCATCTTTTAAATTGTATAAATAATATTGATGTTGTCGTGGTGATCTTACTGACTGATATCTCTCCTGGTGCCTGGACATTACCTGGTGTGGGTGCAGTGCAGATCAATCAGTCAGTTAAACAAAATTACTTATAAAGGTGGAAACAGAATTAGCTGGGGTATAGAGGCATTTGGTGAACAGACATTTCTATGTTCAATCCAGCTACATGATGCTTAGTTTTTAAAGAATCCTCCATTTCAGAAGTTCAAATAATTTCACAGTCACTAAATTGCTTGAGTTCTTACATATGTCTGAGAGACTAGTACAAATCCAAATATTAAGGGGAATAATTAAGGCAAATGTAGCTGAAAAAAAATTGCCCGAAGTAGATCAGCATCAGAGCAGAAACAATAAAATTCCTAATTTCCAGTTCACAGTGCTGCTAATCAATCATAATTTGCTCTCTGCTACAGTTGGTGTTTCATATCAGTAGAACAAAGAAAAGTATATTTGGGCTGCAGCTTAAAGCAGTGTCAAAATCAAACAGGAGTAGTTACCTGATCTTTGTCGTAGGCGTGTACAGTTATGATGTGAGCACCAACAGGATTAATCATGTTTATAGAAGTGGAATAGGAATTCTGATCAAACACTGGAGCATTATCATTCACATCAATCACTAGAACAGTGACAGTGGTGGTTGCCTAGAAAAAAAAAAGGTTTATTTATTAAATAAAATAATTTTAGAATATTTAGGATGTCTTATTTATTTCTTAAGTAGTTTTGTTATTTGCATATGCAACAGGAAGTATAAATCAGAATTTGAAAATGGTGTAATAAACGACTGCATTAGGTTTAACTTTGTGAACTCGACATCAAAGATCTCTACAGAATTTTAATACAAAAGAAGCAGGAATTTAAATTTGCATTAGGATTCTTCTTCTTGAAAGGTTTCAGAATGGTTAAGAATAGGATATGTTTAGGAAGCCATATGTCCTACTACCACTGCTAGATGCAGATAAGGGAACTTGGGATGTTCTACTACTGTTAAATAAGTGTATAATACCTTTTCAAATAAAAGCAATATAGCAGGATTAGAACAATCGACTGAAAATTACTTTTGCTGCTATGAAGTTAACACAGTATTTATAGTACTAACTAAAAGCATAATTCCTGCACACCCGCAGAGGTTAGTCAGCAAACACTTCAGGGACAAATTCTACCATGCATGATTATAAAGTATTTCAACTATTTATGGAAGATAATATTCCTCAGCATGGACACCACGGGCAAAAATCTGACCCTAACCATGATTAGGAGACTAATTTATGTTGCACAATAACTGTCTTTGATAGACCTACCTCCCACTAGTTCAAATCTACTCTGACTGGAAGTGTCACTCTTCATTAGAAAGCTCTTTTACCTGATAGAAAGGGGCAGACTTGTTGTTGACTGCATTCACTGTCAGGTTGTACTTATTCATGGTTTCATAGTCTGGAGAATTCTTTATCTTAATGTTCCCAAGTATTTCATCTATTTCAAATATATTTCCTCCACCATCTGAGATACAATCAAAGAAGCTTTATCAGTGAATACATCTTTGAAACACATAATTAACTACACTCTTAAATGTTATGTTTAGTCGTATCTTGAGCTCATCGAAACCAGTCTTTAATATCATATAGATAATGTAGAAGAAAAACAGAAAAGATTGAGTGGATGAGCATTTGAAATGTGAGCCAACACAACAGGTCAACAAATTCTGCAGATTCACGTCTCACTCATAAATTAATAATGCTTGAGCCATGTAAACGATGATGGACAGCACATCGGAGTTGTGGGGTAAATCTCGAGAAACAAGTTCCTCCTAGTCTGCACAACTCTGTGAGGCTAGAGGAGATCAGAGGTGTTCATAGGCACTTTTACAGTCCTCTGACCTTCTGTATGTTCAGTCTCATTTGCTTGTTGCTGAGCATGAACACTGTAACTAGACAGTGCTCCTGCAAAATCTCTAAGATGACGTGTCACTGAATTTATTCTGGCTCTAATGAAGGTAGACTAAGTAGCACAGAGATCTAAAGAGAAATCAACATGACTGCTGAAAGACACAGCAGTGAGCTTTACTGTCTTTGGCTTCCCTGGTCCAAAACCACCCTAAAGTCTGTGTGCATATTGGAAATAAAGGACACTAAAATATACATAAACCTTATATACATTGCTCTTGATGGTACAAAAACAAATATTTCAATGCCTACAGGCTTTGGTGCAGGCAGCTCTAAATCTCCATCTCGGTAAGATTTAGAGGCAGTGGCAAAAGGGGTGCTCTTCCCAAGTGTAATTCCATCAGCTACCACAGATAAATGTGACAGGAAGCACAAACCAGAGCTCTCAGTCACTGGAGTTCACAAGCTGTCATGTTAATGTAAAATTAAGTTAAAGGTCCTTTACATTAATAGCCTGGGCAGAGATCTGAGGTATCAGAGTAGGCAACCTGCTGCCTGTTGTGCCACTTCTGCTGCAGAGGTAAAGTTGTCCAGCACAAGGGTGAAGAAAGCAGCTCTCTAACAGCCCATGATAGTGTTTCAGGTCCCTGACACACTTGTGATACCATTTACATCTGATCTATGTAGCTGTAAAATGATCACAATTGACTAGCTGAGGAGAGGCTTAATTTAGTAGTATTTAAAACAGTTGTAGGTTCTGCAAAAGAAGCTGCTACTCAATCATTGTGAAAGTTATACGAGCACAAATTAGTAAAATACTAAGTCAGGTGAAATTGAACCTTCTCAGCTTATGTGGAAAGGAGTTAGGAGCTAACTCACATAATGCTATTTACACTCATAACAGTGTAACACAACAAAGTGATAGTTGTTCCAGTGCAGTAAGTGAATCCCTTGTTACCTGTAAGGCTATAAAGAATAAAGGCATTGTCTCCTGTGTCTCTGTCGGTTGCTGTGACTTTTCCAACTACGAATCCCACAGCCACATTTTCATTAACACTGAATGGAGTCACCAGGTCAAACACAGGTGGCCAGTCATTAACATCAATGATCTTTATGACAACTGTGCAGTAACCCCTTTTCTTCTCAGGGATTCCATCATCTTCAGCATATATCACAACCTGTAAGTTACACGATTATTTGAAAGGAGAAATCATATAAGCAGGTATTTGCATCAGGATTAAAAAACTCTGTGTGAGTTTTAAACTCAGTGGATTCTTAGAAATGTAAACTCAAGTTCTGAATTCACTTCAAAATAATTATTGAAAACTTCAGGCATATTTGATTAACAACAACAAAAAAAAGTCTTTACATACAACCAACAAATTCAGCATTTTTGCTTGAAGCAAAATAAGATTATAAAAAATATTCAGCAGTAACAGCAACAGTAAAGAAGATAAAATGATCATCTTATCTCCAAGATCTCAGTCTGGTACAGATTCAAGCAAATAGACTACACTGAATACGAGAGCTGTCATTGTGAAGTTAGTTATTCATGTGCTGAAGTGTTTGAGAGCTTGCAAGATTGGTGAACTATGAGCCTTGCTTGAATTTCAGGTTAGGCATAATAGTCTACAGGCAGCATCTTGCTTTAATAATGCACCACATCTTGAGATACTCATATTCTAAAACTGTGCGTAAAATGTTAAAGCAATAGCAAGCTAAATCAAAACAAAAATGTCACCAATTATCCAAGGAGAAGATAAAAAGTTCTGAAAAACTAAGAGGTTTCAGAAATCTAAAGCAAACCTGATACTCTGTAGGTTCCTCTTCATAATCAAAGGAGGCAGTGGAATAAAGAATTCCAGTTGCTTCATCTACCCGGAATTTTAGTTTGTCTCCACTGAGAATGCCATATGTTAGTAAACCATTTCTACCTGTATCATTATCCTGAGCTTTCAGCTGGACAATCTCAGTAGCAGGTAAATTCTGTCAATGAAAAGCAGATTGAGGCTGTGACAGGGTTTGGTTAGTTGCAATTTCTTGAATTATGTGATGGGGGGAGACAGACACTGCATACACTTAAAGTAGTGTAAACACTTTAAAATCAAAATTATACAATTCATTCAGCATAGTGAGAGAAACTCTTGTTTTCCTGAATTTACAGAACAGACTATTTCCCCTCCATGTCACTACCTATGGCAGTGATCTTCAGAAACAAAATTGCCATGTTTTAGAACTGGTCAAATATTAATCTCAAGTGTCTGACTTGCTGTTAAGGAATTATTCATAATCAATAGCCTGTACTCCTTTGAAATTAAAGAGATGTTCTCAACTTCAGAATCATGTTTCTGTCTGAACACTATTTGGCTAATAATTATTCTTTTAAAAATACATGATCTATTTCTTCTGTTAAAATGTTGTTTGCATTCAGATGGACAGTAAACATCAGCATTTCACTCGCATGGCCATTTGAGACCTGATCTCAAGTTATGTGATCCAACTTGGTATCCAACAAGTAATTCTGTGTAAATATTTCACATGGAAATCAATTTTTGAGGTTGGGAAATGCGACACTAAATCTTCTCCATTCAATCAACTGGGAACATTAAAAATAGGTGTAATAATTAAAAATATATTTAGCTCAATGTTAGAAATGGACTAGATTTCAAGTTAGTTGTAGCTGTTAAGGACAAAGTTCATGAATCAGCCGATAAGCTCAAAGGCAAGGTATGTGGTATACAAAATATAAACGTCATCAGTTTTTTTGTTTGTTTGTTTTTTAAAGTAACAAGCAGATTAAAGCATGCAAAATGCTGAAAAGCGAAACGTTACCTAGATCCTGTTGCATAATTAAATGCTGTGGCTTCCATTGCATGCTATTGTAACGTAATAGCCACAGACTGAAAATTGGCTTGTTTTCTGCCACCAATTACTTATTGGCAAGAAGAGTCATAGCAGATAGTGTTTGAACAAGAGAAGTATGCTAATTTAGAGAAGACTTGTTTCTGCTACTTCTCTGCAAAAACTTCTTTACAAAAGACAAAGCGAGTCAGTCTGTGAATGTACTTGAAGATGCTCTGTGAACAAAAATGCAACGTAGGAGTGGCTATTTTTTCTTTCATGGAGCCCTGTATTAGCAAAAGATTCACTTTTCCTTCAATAAGTCCACACTTCTAGACCATTCTCTATGTATTGGGATTTTCAGGTTGAACTAAAACCTAAAATATCACATGGCAGAACAGAAAGCCTGTCCAGTTTCAGTATGTTTACTTGTATACTGAACACAAGCCCCCCCCAGCCTTTTTTTGGTAATTACTATTTGAGGGTTCATTATAGTGATTCAGTTTGGATGACATCTTTTTTTACCTCTTCCAATCTTTGTTCTAGCAGAGAGGATGGGAAAACTGGAGGGAAATCATTTTCATCAATGACATCCACATGCACAGAAACTTCACTGAATATGCCGGCGTTGGACGAATCTGTTGCTCTCACATTTAAAATAACTGGGAAATCTTCCACTATCAATTTCTTTTCTGTTCTTATGATCCCAGTGGATGAATCAATAACAAAATACCCTGGTTAAAAAACAACAGAAAAAGAAGTTACTGTGTTTATGATTTTATTAGTTAAAACTGAAGACATGAAGACTTCAATGCAAGCTACATATTATTTATATGAATATCGCATGCTACAGTTTTCTTCAAAGAATAAAATAAAATTCAACATGGATTTTCAAGAATGTCCGACATATCCATGGCTACAATTAACAAAAACAAATAACCAAGAAGGTCAGAATGGGAAAACCAATGGGGATAAGTTCATTCCACCACTCTCTGTTCAGCTGGTCTTTGTTTCTGCTTCAGTAAGCAATTATTTTATTTCCTATGAAGTCCTCTTCTGAATGAAGATGAGGGATGCTGCGGATAACTTCTGTGAGACCACAACTTCAAACAAAACACTTTTCATAAAGAGAAGTGCAAACTGACTACATCTGATGACCCAATAATATTAGCTTTATGAGTTTAATATTAGTCTAAAAAATAAAAATAAAACGCATGACACAAAGCACTGATACACTTGTCCCATATATACTCATGGTACACACTTGTGTTTAAGAAAACGTTGCTGAATTAGGTGTGGGGTTTTTTTGTTTGTTTGTTTGTTTTTTAACCAGCAGTTTTTATGCTGATTTAGGTATTCTTTCTCCAGTCACTGTAACTTTTTGCCTGATCAGGTACTACCTGATCTTTCTGTAGCAGACAAAAAAGCACATACAGCCAGTGTAGTCAGATCTGTATCATGTTACTCTAACTAATCTGACAGAAATTCAATCATGTGCCTGCACTTGATCCATATCAAATTTGTAAATCTGGTTGATACATACCCAGTATTCATGGCTGTAGAACTGCAATAAAAGCAAAGGGAGACAAGAAGCAATCCAAAACGTTGTTGTCTGCAACAATAGTTCTTTAACATATCATGTTCCTTGTTAGTTCACTTAAAAAGCTTACCCTTTTCATTTCCAGACACGATGCTGTATATCACAGGGACATTATACAACACGCTGATCTGTACAACAAATGAATCTGGCAGTATCTTCTCACTCAGAGGTGTAGGCTGATAGACTGCTTCAGAGAACACTGGGAATGAAATGTTGATGGGAGCTATGGTTACTGACACCTGCAAAGAAAAGAACGTGACCACAAGGGTTACACTTTCATGTTAAGCAAAATTTTCTTGAGGTATGCTATAGTAGAAGTTTTAAACTTTTTCAGTAAGAAAAAGCCTAGGATTGCTGCATGCTGAGTTTGACACCTTAACATCTCGAGGGTAGCAAAGGTTAGTTTAAAAAAAAAAAAGTCATCAACCTCACTAATTTAAGTTCAGATGTATTTTTCCTAAATATACAGAGGGATTGTTTCCAATTCCTCACATAGAGCAAATACAAATTACTTGTCTGGCTAAACAGCTCTCAGAAGGAGGATCTATATTTGTAACAAATTATTCCACTGGAGTATGTATGACCAGAGCAGGATTTTGTAAGTACAATATTTTTAAATGGTTATAAATGATTTTATAGATGAAAAATTGTGTCAGGCAGTAAATAAATAATGCCTACTACATCTTAAAAATACAAATTTTTTCTAAATGTTGCCAGCCAGCTGCTGTCTGATGTTCTGAAGGACAATGTTTTTATAACTCTATATTCAACAGAACCTTAAAATGTGATTTTCTACGTTTTTATCCCTATGCATTTCTACTCTCTTTTTCTGAATTATGCTATTCTGTGATATTTAGTGGCAAAACATCGCAGCCAGTAATAAACACTGTCAAAAATATTTTCATTTGCATATTTCAATTTCTTACTCTTCAATTTATATTTTTTTTCCTTGTCTTACAGGGAAGTAAGAACAACTGTCTCCTGTTTATTATATCACATACTTCTATTATGTCCCCTCTGACTGTCCCACTCTTTGACTTTGCATAGAAGTCTCCATTTCTATAAAATTCCTCCCTCATAGTTCACAGTTTCTCTCTGTCTTGGATCTTTTCTAAAGGTGAATGATCAAAATAATGACAAGTGATGTACTGAGCAGTTGCTACCGCAGCATAACTTTGTAAATATTATCATCTTGTATCCTGTTCCTGAAACAGAACTGAGACTGACATTCCCATTCCCATTTTGCAGTTTTGCCTCACTAATGCCCATTGCCCGTTGCTGTTACACTCAGTTTAGAATAAAACAGTGAATAAACTGTATAAGTAGACACTAAAGAAAAAATGTAGTACCTTTACAGAAGTTGAAAGCGGTGGCAGGCCTGAATCTGTTGCAGTGATTGTCAATGAGTAATGCAGGAGAACAGCCTGGCTGTGTAAGTCTCTTGTTAATGTCAGCTCTCCTGTGGTACTGGAAAGACTAAAGAGGCCTTCTGAGTTTCCATCTGAAGAGAGAAAACCAAGTGTTGGAAATGTTTAACAGAGCCAGCAGAGACCAGTGACTGAATTATACGCCCAAAATTAGAGCAACTTGGGTTGAAAGGCTACTCTGTATGTGATTTGAAGCAAGACAAAGCATTTGAAGCAGTATCAAGCCTCTCTTGATACTGTATCTGTGTCACAGAATCCTTTGGGCCTGTAAAGGGCCTGTAATGGGCCCTTGAGGCCTCCAGTCCGACCTCTTGCTCAAAGGAGGATAATCAATGAAATCAGAGTAGGTTGCTCAGGGTTTTGTCCAGTCTGGTGCCGAAAATCTCCAGGGTATCTCTCAGGACAGCTTGTTCCAGTGCACAGTTATCCTCATAGAGGACTTTTTTTCCCCCTTATATTCACAGTGGAGATTTTTTCCCCCTAATGGCAGTCAGAACCTTCCATTTCACCTTATGACTATTACATTTAATTCTTCTGTCATGCTCCTCAGTGCAGAGCTTAGCTCCATCTTCTCAGTAACCTTCTCTTAGGTATTAGATGAGAAATCTCAGACCCAGTCTTCAGCAATCGCTGGTACTTGCTATCCTCCTTGAATCTTGTATCCAGTCCCAAAGGCCTGGAATACCTTATCAGTGTTGTGATGATGTGAGCTGAGCATCAATTAGGCATTGAGTCTTCCAGGCGTTTGGTTGAAGACTACAACGCATCCTTGATGCATGACAGCTATAGAAACCATACAAGTATGGTAGATGCAGATGCAGTTATCTGGTGTAACTATTGGAGCTCAGATATACCGTTGTGTTAATTCCACCCAAATGTACCTGCTGTATCCTGTGTTTCATTAGGTTTCATATTAAAGGCAGTGTTATAAGTGAAATCCAGAATTCCCAATCTCTTCTGTAGGACGAGGATTTCCTACTTTATTTCTATAGTACTCGCTCACTGGATGTCATTATTCTGATCAGAATTTTTGTATAATACTATAATATAATTTCTCCCCAAAAAAGTCAGCTTCTTGCATAGATGATTTAAAACACTGTACTTCCACACGTGTGTCCATCGGTTTTGAACGGGATCATTCAAAATCAGTTTTGTTGTACTTGACTTTTTCAAGGTCTTCATTTTGCAAAAGTAGTTAATAGCTTAGCAGTATGCAACTACAACAGTAATAAATACCCATGAGATTTTTTCAGACATACCTGTAATATTGTAGAAAATGCCTTCATCATAACCTTTGTTTTCATCTCTTGCATTGATATCTACTATCAGTGTGCCAGCTGTAGAATTGTCTAGGAGGATCTGGAAATATGAGGGCTTTTCAAATACAGGTCCTTCTTCATTAACGTCTTCCACGATAACTAAGAAAAGAAGGTCCAGTTCTGAATGTAAATATGATTTTCACCTAAGCAGTTACAGGCTATTGTTTCAGCTGATATAAACCTGCACAGTCCCTGAGAACTGAGTGGGAACTCTTTCAATTTAAAGCAGATGGCAACCTTATTTTCTTTATTTCAAAACTCCCACCTTTGTGGATTACATTATTTACTGCTCAAGCAATAGTTTCCTCACAATGACTGCACTTCTGGCTAGCATGCTGTCACTACTATGTCATGAATATCACCACCTTATTGTTTCTTTGTGCTCCCTTCTGTGTCCATAATCATCTGGTATCTCTCATCTTTGGTTTCAATTGCAAGCATTGTGAGACAGGATTGATTAGTTTTATGTTTGTATGTGACCTGGGACAATAGGGTAATGGACCACAATTGGTGAAGCAGGTCCTACAGTAATATAGATAAGACAGAACAACAGGTTCTGCCAATCAAAACTAGGGTTGCCCAGAAACTTGGATAACAATGGCACAGAAATCTTTTATGTTATTTTCTATTTTACATAGTTTGAAAA
The DNA here is from genome assembly GCF_964211835.1 of Anser anser. Classification (NCBI taxonomy): domain Eukaryota; kingdom Metazoa; phylum Chordata; class Aves; order Anseriformes; family Anatidae; genus Anser; species Anser anser. The sequence goes on along the minus strand of NC_139722.1, from coordinate 117,154,559 downwards.
AAAAAAAAAAAGTTTTTTTTTTTTTAAACCCCAAAATGACCAAGAAAATAGCATCATTTAATGATATTTTTATAACACTAAAAATCAGCCTTTTTTCCACCAATAAAGAAGTAGACTGTCAGTAAACATGCAGAAAAAGAAGTGAATGATGATTCTGGAAACGTTTCCAATCATACAGTCAAACAGGTACTCTACGAACAACATAGAAATATTTGTGAGAATATTGAAGCAAGTGATGTCAGTAAGTGTGGAAACCCTTCCTTTCTGACAAAGCAGCTAAACATTTCTAGAGGAAAATTTCATCTGGCCATAATCAAAAGGTCACATAATCATTTCTAATAACTAACTTTAGCAGAATGTATTACTACTGAGGGCTATCTTCATGCCTTACAATTACAAATACCAAAATAGTCCCTAAGAGAATTTTTTTTTTCTGCAGTTAACTAGAGTTACCTGTAATGTTTGCTGTGTCTTGAAGATGTGGCTCTCCAGGATTGAAAGCTTTCAGAATAAATGTATACTGGGCATGGCTTTCATAGTCCAAAGGCTGAAGAGTTGTAATAGCTCCAGAAAGTTCTCCGACATAAAATGAAGTCTCTCCAATTATGGTGTAATGAATAATGGCATTGTACCCTATGTCCTTATCTGTGGCTGTTGCATTCAAAATCTAAATTAAACAAAATAACAACAAAACAAACATTCAGAACAGAACCAAGAGGATGGCAAAACATCCACAAAATACTGGTATTTAACTGTATAGTGTTTACTGTCTGAGTTACTTATACGGCTATTAATCACACATATACTAGGGGAAGACAGAAAACCTTAAGAACAGGGGGATGCTGGACACATTACATGGAGGAGGCTTATAACACACTGCCTGTAGGTCCTCTGAAAACTAGATCCATACAGTGCAGCACCAGGGAACAGGGAGAGCAGCACAAAGAGAGCTTAAGAAAGACTCAGTGGGACAGACACTCTGCTGTTGTATACAATGAGTACATGGTGTGTTTTTACAGGCTCCACAGAGTCAAAAAAAAATACATTCACCAATGCGCAATCATCATAGATCAGTGTCACTTCCAAGTTTATGCAAAGAAAACAATTGCAGAAGAACAACCTATTTACTCTTAATGCCACGTACCACATGTGGAGGCTCATTCTCTTTTACAGTCACAGAGTATGACTTCTGGGGGAACACAGGTGGGTTGTCATTCTCGTCTTCTACGGTGATGCTTAGATCTAAGCTACTAGATAGTGGTGGTCTGCCAGAGTCAGTGGCCTGTGAAGAACCAAGCTGTCACTAAACACAGCACTACATTGATACAAACTTGTTTCACCTTTGTTCCAAAGTTTTGAAAAGAATCTTTGTCTCAGAAGACTTTCTTCTGGACTACTTATTGTCCAATTACATTGCTTTAACCCTGTGCTTGCTTTCCAAGAGCTCCTTGCCCTGCTAAATAACTTAGTCAGCAGTAGAGATCTCCTTAAAATACATTCATACATTATGGCCAGTGCTGGACCAATTATTTGTACGCACAAACCTTAATTTAACTGATTAATAGCAGTAAAATCAATGGAATCAGCTATAACAACTAGATGCTTACAAAATAAATGTACTTGGATTAAACATTTACATTTTTAACATGGAAATATAAACATAACTCAGATTTTTTAAATATAATTACATATGTTTTAAAAGGTAGAAAAAATGGAAATGAACAACATTATGGACAGGCAAAGCAGTAAAAGAAATACAGTGGTGGCAGCCTTACAATCTAAAATGGGCTGAGGAATACTTTGCAGACTTCACAGTAAGATATCATATGACTATGATCCTTAAGATCTGATGTTCATGGGTCGTTTATTCACTAATACCAATTCACACAGCAGAAAAGCTTCTGGGTACAAAACATAACATTAATGAATTCTAGTGGAATTCACTAAGATTGAGATTTTCTTGTGATGATTCAGTATTTTTTCTCTGTTTTATATTGAGATTTTTTTCAAACTTGTCAACTTACAATTATTTTCAGTTCATAAGTGTCCATCATTTCTCTGTCTAAGGATTTTGTTGTCATCAGCTTGCCCGTGGAACTGTCAATATGGAACACTCCAGCAAAATCATCTTGTAAAGAATAGCTTATCAGTGCATTATCTCCTATATCCATATCAGTAGCATAAAATGTGCCCAAATCTAGACTATTTGCATTCTCAGGAAAAGATAGTTTTGTTTGAATCAGTGTTGAGAAAACTGGAGGATTGTCATTGATGTCATTTATTCTCACTGTTACCTGTATTTTAAAAAAAAAAAAAAAAAAAGAGACATTCTTGAGCTGTAGAAACAGTATTCAAAGGAGAACTTAAATTCCTTTTAGTCTACAAAAGTCCACAGGGGAAAAACACCACCACCAGCACAAAGGGATACATAACCAGCATTTTTCAGCATTTGAACATTTTCACACCTACAGCATCTCAACAATTTATGTATTTATTTTTAATTCTCAGTTGTTACAAGCAAGATAAACTATCCTTTCATTGGAAAAAAATTAGCAGGATTAATAGTCTAGTGCTTTGGGGCAGAACTATGCACAGAGTCAGTTCCAGTGTTAATAAGTTTCTCTAGTTATGGTTTGTTCATAAAGGAACTCTCAGGAAGTGATGCAATTTGTAAAGTTGACAATATTTCAAAATTGTAATATCTCCTCAGGAAAAATGGAAATTAAGTTCAACAATGCTCTCAAAATACTCATGCTTACATAATCAATTACACTTACCTGGATTTTTTTTCTTTTAATGTTATAAGCCTTTTTTAAAAAAATAACAATTTAAAATGCAATATACTGTACCAAAGCAACAGCTGTATTGGGTGGCACCACAGAATCAACAGCTTCTACAAGGATGTTATATAGGTCATCATCTTCTCGATCTAGCCTGGCAAGAGTCACAATGTCTCCTTGGTCATTAACAGAGAACTTGTCAGTATGTGATTTCAGAGAGTATGCTACTTGTATGGCTATGCTTCCAGTCAGAGCTTTCACAGAGCCAACAGCAGTCCTAACTGGTTCCTCTTCTGGAATGCTGAACTCATAGGTGGAGCTTTCAAAAGTCAGCCCGAAGCCAGTGTCATTTACCAGCAAGTAGAGAGTGACAGAAACTAATGAGAGAAAAATATTAAAATATTAAAAATATTAAAATAGCAAAGTTGCTGGTGAAATAATCATGACCCATGCCCTATTTCCCTAGATTTTTGAGGAAGTAATAGAAATTGACAGAAACTGGCACGTGGGAAAGAGGAACAAGAAGGAGAAGAAAAAAAAACACAGTAGAAATAATGAGTAATACAAAACGCATGACTTCTATACCTAACCATTTATACCTAAGTGGGGTTCCACCGCAACCCCACTTCACTGATTACAGCAGTGTTGCTTCAATAAAGTAGGACAGCAAGGATCACCAATTTGAAGTTAACAGGATTTCTTTTTTTTTTTTTTTCTCTTATGCTAAATTACTTTGTAACAAAAGAGAAGAGATATCCGTAAAACCTCATGGTTTCAAATTCTATCGGGGCCTTTCATCCTACTTTATCAACATCAGTTGTTGCTCCTGTTCATGAGAAATCAAAATTATCCCTTAAAAAATACATGAAAAAGACAATTACATCCATGTTACTGAATATTTTTTAAAAGAACTAAAATGCATTTGGAAGGCAATTCACTATTTGTTTAAACATTTCTAAATCTAAGGAAATACAGGAAAAAGGAAAAAGAAACACACCTCATCTGAATTATTTTAATATATCCTTCTAGAATGGCTACTACCACAAAGTACATTGAGCACAGCTAGTGTAACATGAATTCTAGCTCTAACTCGTTTTGACTGGACAGTGATGGGATTCATTTCAAATTTCAACATTTGTAAACGTTACATTTCTGTGGGAAGGAAAAAAAAGTGAAAAGAAATAGTTTACCGTTTGATGTAAGCTGAGGAACTCCATGATCAGCAGCAATAACTATTAGTGTAACAACCGTGTCAGCTGTAATATGGGTCAAGCTACTGCTGAGGATGATTTCTCCAGTATGGTTATTTATATGGAAATCATCAGAATGGTTCATCAGGCTATATTAAAGAGAAATCAGTATAACATTCATATTAATGACACAGAAAGAATCCTCTACTTCCTGTCACTTCTGTAACAAAAAACAAATTAGTATTTGCCTATTTGTAAAGAATGGCTAAGCAAAATGTTTTAGTAACATTAGACTAAATATATCAGCCTTTTTTATTTCCTAGCATATCTTCCATACTGACAGCAAAAAAGACAGCATCCATGCCTTCAGTTCCCATTAGATCTCAAGCCTTTGATCTTCCCATGAATAGAAGGCAGCTACTGCACACTCACTGCATATTCAGCAATATAAGAAATAGAGGTGATTTCATATGAAGGTTGCAGACCTGCTAATTCCTACTTTCTGCCCGCTCGCATAGATAACTGAATAACTCAAAAGAACAAGTAATATGTTTAAGGTAGAATGTCATCTCACAGTTAAAAACACTATCCTTCAAGGCACTATTTTTAAACACCCACAGTTTTCTGACTGATTCATCTGTCCTTTTCAATCCATACTTTTCATGTCAATGTACATTTTCAATGATCCAAGAATCTTCCTCAATTAATATTTTATGCATAGCCCATTATGGAAGTTACTGTTTCTTGATCTCCTCCTCCCAGAAAACAGAAGACATATGAAAAGATAGTCCTTCCTGGAGATTTATCTATTTTCTACTCAGAAATTCCAACAAGTCTATACAAAATTTCAGAAATTAAAACAAACCTTGGCTTTCAGTTCTTGTTGTTACCATTTGATTGCATTCACTTTTTTTTTTTTTATGGTGTAATCATAATTTGATGAACTCTAAAACATGGAGTAATTGCTGTCCTCTTTCTTAAGTTCAAAATCATTACTGGTTACAAGTTCATCACAGCACTTGTAAAATATCTACAAACAGGTCTTATCTTGTCACCAGTAAAAATACTGTGTGACAAATTAGAAGACTCTTCTGTTTCTTTAACAATAGATACTTATTAACCTCACCTGTATGAAATGATAGAATTGTTCCCAATGTCAAGGTCAGTAGCAGACACTGATAGTACAGACACTCCTTCTTTTGCTGTTGCTACACGTACACTGGCCGAGTATTGCGCCTTTGTGAACTGAGGAGTGTTATCATTCACATCTAATACTTGAATGCTGACGTATGTGAAATTCTGGCATGGTGACAGGAGAAAATCATGACTCAGAAAATGCACAGATGATTAAATTTTTCAAATAAAAGCAAGTTGCAGTGAAGAATAATGTGATCCTCTGTATTACCTGCCTTTGAGGAATTCCGTTGTCAGATGCCACCAACAGCAGCTCATACTTCTCTTTGGTTTCTCGGTCTACATAGCCACTAGCCAAAATAGTTCCATTCTAGAGAGGTAATACAGTTTAACACCGATCATTTTAATAACTCTTGTAAACCAAGTTCTCTAAAGAGATGAAGAATTTACACTCTCTGTTCTCCTTTGGAGGAAAGCAATGTCTGACCAGTATGTCTTAGCTTTTGGACCTGGACTTATATTCCCAAATTAGTTCGTTTGTTGGTTTTGCTTTCATGTCTACTAGAATAGCTACTTCCTATTCTTTTTGTCCAATGAGAATAACTGTGCCAAGTAACCTGCTGAAAAGCAGTATCTAAATACCATTTTCAGAATATCCAAACCCTTACCTGTTGGATGCTATATGGATTATCCCCATCCTCAGCTGATAAGTAATAAGTAATTTGTGCATTCTCTCCCTCATCCAAATCAGTAGCAGTTACATGTCCAACTACAGCAGGAGCAGCCAATCTGTGATCTCCCTCCAGAACTTCAAAACGGTATGGCTGCATCTGAAACTCAGGGTTATTATCATTGACATCCAGAACCGTGATGTGGAACAAAGCACTTGAACTAAGTCCATTCACTTCATCAACTGCCCACACCTGCCAAAGGAAACAAAATTAGTTGACTACATTGCCATTTTAACCAGCTGATGAAGATACAAAAAGAGGAGAAGAAAATGAAGTAGAAATGAGCTAAAACTGCAAAGTCAGTCCTCAAATTTACTTGCAAAGTGAATCCAGATGTAGTCTCCCTGTCCAGTTCTGTGTCATTCCTTAATGAAAGTATTCCGGGGAAATCCACAGTAAACAAAGTACTGTTATGAATAAAGTATCCCTGAGAAAAGCCAGCCTAAAAAGAAAACATAGTTTATGTAAGATTAAAATGATGAATATGTAAGTTTTTAAAAAATGCATATTTTATCAATATATTAGTACCTGACATTTCTATAGGACTTAAAGAAGTGGAAGTGCTTTGCAAGGTTTAATAAATGAAACTTTCCAACCTGACCTATGTGAATAATGGATTTAGGCAAATAGAAACTGGGATAGTAGGAAGCCTCTGTGGGCTTCTCTATTGGGACCTACCCATTCCCTCCCTAAAGCTCTCTAAGGCCAATCCCCACAATGTGAGGAGCAGCAGCACAGTTTAGTGGGGTCTGAACTGGGAGAAACGTTTATGCTTCTTTAAATTACAGCAAACCAGAAATCTTTTCCTCCAAACCAGTTCACCAGTACCATGGTTGTATATGCAATTTCTTTATAAAGCAAGGAGAGAAAGAAACAACTTTTTATAAAGCGGAGTGATATCGTGTCATTTACTATTAAAGAAAAACAAACCATACGAGTTATACAACTGGTACCTACCTCATCCTCATCAGTAACACTAAATGAGTAGACAGGACTGCCCTTTTGCATGTTTTCAAGCACAAATATATCATAAGCTGCCTGATCAAATTTTGGTGGGTTATCATTGACATCTAGTATGTGGACAACAACAAGTGTCTTGGTGCTGAGACTTGGCTGCCCTCCATCTGATGCCTCCACTTCTACATCAAATTGCTTTGTGGTTTCATAATCCAGCTGCTGGCTCAGGAAGAGCTGGCCTGTGGTCGAATTGACAAGAAACATTGGTGAGGAGGTGGGAGGCTGCTGGTTAACAATTCTGTATGTCACAAGAGCATTGGCCCCAGCATCCAAATCTGTAGCAGATACTGTCAGTAGTTCACTTCCACGTGCTTTGTCTTCAGGGACGCTCACTTCATATCTACTTGATGAGAAGACTGGATGGTTATCATTCACATCATCAATGATGACTCTTAAATTGAGAGCTGTAGAAAGCATGGGTTGGCCTTGGTCACTGGCAATCACTGTTAAATTATAGAAGTCTTGTATTTCTCTGTCCAATTCCTTTTTCAGCAAAATTAATCCTGAAGAGTCAATATCCATTTTTTCCTCTGTACCTCTCAGAGCATAAGTCACTAATCCATTAAAACCACTGTCTACATCAGTAGCCAACACTGTGGTGACGGAAGTTCCAGCAGGCATGTTCTCCAGAATATTAATGGTAGTGTTGATTACACCAAACACAGGAGGGTTATCATTGATATCTGTAACTTTGATGAACACGGTAGCATAGTCAGTAGTACTTCCATCTGACAAGGAAACATTTAGTGTGTAATTATTCTGGGATTCGTAGTCCAGTTTAGTTTTTGTCCAGATGACACCATTGACATCGACATCAAATGTAGCTGATTCTGTCAGTACTTTCAGTGTAACTGGTATATGAGGATTTAGAGATTCATATTCTACCTGCGTAAGGTATAGAATATTATCCATAAATTAATTTAAACCAATAAGCTACTGCCATAGTTTTAACTATGCCCAAACTCGTCTTATAATTTTAATCATTAAAAGTAGGAATAAAGCCACAACGTACACAAAAATACAGCTGGAGAGGACTGCTTCTTATTAGAACACTACAAAGACAGAAATGTAAATACATATAATAGATAATAAAACTATCAGACCACAATTTAACCTTTGGTTCTGCCTTCCTTTACAAAAAAAAATAAAATAATAATACAGTAAAAAATTAAGTAACTCAGGCAGCCAATAAATAAAAAGACTAAAACACATGTTCTTTCCGATTTGGTGTTAGACCTCCCATCTGTCTTCACAACTGCATCTAAGAAGGAGCTATCACAGTACACTATAGTAGCCAGCTTGTCTAAGCATTTTTTAATTAAAACGGGAGCAAGTTCTAGAGTCCTCTTTAAAAATACCTTTATGAAAGTTCTCTAATGGGAAGTCTCCATTCCATAGCTAAATTTAAAACCTTATGACATATCACCAACAAATGAGTGAATAATGCTTATCCTGGCTGAAAGGATAAGAAAAAAAAATCTGATATTGCTTATCCTTGGCCAAAAGGCCGAAAGGCCAGGATAAAGTAAAGAATAGTCATTCTTACTCTTGTTACTTCAACAGGACTGACTATCTCTTCTTCCACAGATGCATTATACATTTTTGGAATAAACTGGGGTTTGGAATCTCCAACTGCAGCGATGTGTACTGGCACTGATGAACTTCTTGGAATTACCCCACCTGGAACAAAAAGAAAATGATCTCTCTACATATGCATAAAATATCTTCTGCCTAATACTTAGATATATATACATATATATATTATATATATATATATATATACACATATATATACACATACACGCTTTTCCACTGGTACTGATTTATTTTTTTCCATCCTTACTGCTACTACTATGGTACTGCTGAGAGGTCCTAACCAAGATCTGAGTTTCATTTATTGTGTGTTATGCTTCCAGTACATGAACTTGAATACACACCACAAGACATACTACCTATTTAGCACAGACAGACATAGGATGCAGCAATGCATCTCTTGTGTAACTGTGTTCCCTCCAGTACCCATTTTACCCACACAGCCACAATTCAAAGACACAAAGCCCATAATGAGCAAATCAGATAGAGGAAAATCAGAAGGCTGAAAAAAATTTTGGATGCTCGTATTAGCAGGAGTGGGATACCCTTCCTAGTATATTTATCTCTGTCCTTATTCAGATTATGAATGTTCACTGATTTCTCTGTTATTCTTTTAAACCAAAGAAACCCTCAATAAATGTGTCTAAGGAATGGTTTTGCCATCTCCTTAGTTTTTCTACACGTACATGGATGTGAAAACACAGAGCAAGTTACTTATATTTTAGTTTCATTTTATTCCCTGTTGACGGATGACTGAATTATAAACTCCTAGCTTGTGCCTGAATCTCATAATATTATCCTGTGCAACACCAATCAACAGTTAAGTTAAAGGAAGGTGTGAGACTTATGTTATTTTGCAGGTTCCCATAGCCACCAAGCAAAGTGAGAATTGATAGCATCAGCAGGAAGCAGAGTTTTACCAGACATGGAGATATTACTTTGGATGAGTAACACAGCAATCTTCTCATCGTCAGGAAAAAAAGATCAAGTATTTTTAAAGTAAAGTCTAGGAGCCTATTTTGACAGCATTCCTTCAAGAAAACAAAACAAAAACAAAACCAACAAAAACCAACCAAAAACAACAACAACAAAAATTCCCAAAGAAAAAAAAAACCTTCATTTGGGGGTAGTTGTATAGATCTGTACTAAAATCTTGTCTTACCATCAGTAGCTGTTATCCACAAGACAAAGTCCTTAGACTCATTGACTCCTAATAGGATTACTGTTTTTAAACTGATTTGTCCTGTGGATGTATCCAAATCAAAGTATCCATCATCATTGCCACCAGCTAAGGTAAAGCTTATCTGTCCATTTATACCATCATCTGGATCAGTAGCAGCAACCTGTAGAGAAAAACTAATTTTATTCTAGTTTCTTATGCTATTATAAAGCAACACAGAATTCCTTATTCCTGTGTAGTCTGCAGAAAAAATCATTTATGTAGCAGATACTTACAAATTAGTATCATTTTTTCTTCTTCTCTGATTTATAGGAAAATATATACGTATATACATATATAAACAAACAAGCAAAACCAGCAGAGTATAGCAATATTAAAATTCGCTTATACCTTCATCTATTTCCTGTGTGATTGGTGGGTTAAAACTCACTAAGAATTTTTGCTCTTTGATGCACACCCACTGTCGTTCCAGCAGCAAGAGTGAAATCTTGCACATATGAAATTCATGTGAATGATACCAGGCTTATACTTCAGAAGGCCTGCTTCATAGTAATTCTAAAGTCACTGGAGGTAGATTGTTCAAGAGATTAAATCAGGTGCCATTAAGTCAGTATGCCTGGGTATGAGTTTTGATAGTGACTCTCTATACACCTCACCTCTTGAAATCTTTATTATCTTGGTTTCCCCTGTTTTGCTTGGTTAAAACTAATTTTTACCCTCTTACAAAAAGTATATTGTATCTACAAATTATCTACAATGCTTCAGCATTAAGATGCCTTTCAACAAATTTTACAATTATATCATCTTCTGGACATCAGTTACATTCAGTTTTCATTAAACACCTTGTAAACAACTAAGTCCAAGATTATTCTGTCTCATGTTTGTGGAATGCAGAATCTAATACATAAAAAAAAAGTCCTTTATCATTCATTGCCTAACCTCATATATGATAAGAGCATCCATGACACTGAATTTATAGAACATCAAGATATGTAAGCTTTTAAATTAATGGTAGACTGTTTTTGAACTCAGAGGAGTTCAGAAAAGATCCTTTTTTCAAAAGGACCAGCATACAAATTGAAGCAAGGACTTGTGCATACATTCAACTTAAACAAAATTGACATTTTTATTTAGTACTTCTAGTACCTGAAGAATGGACATTCCTGCAGTCATATTGATGAAAATAACTTGTTTATATGGCGTGCCTGTAAAGGTCGGGGCGTTGTCATTTTCATCTAGCAAGAAGATGCTGATTGTAGACTGTGCATTATAGTATGGTGACAAATGATCTGTAGCACTGACCTTGAAAATGACGCAGGAAAATTATTGCTTTGTTCAAACACATTTTCTAAAAATAGTAAGAAAGACGAACAGCAATTATAAGCCACATAAACTGCATCACTGTACTGGTATTTCCTTCCAGATAGTTCTAATGTCAAAGTCCGGATTTGATTCTTCAAACAAGCTGCTGATTCACTTTAGTGAGAGTCAGCCTCTTTCCATGACAGATTAGATACCACCTGCTTGCTTCAGCTTGCTTTGGAAAGGAGGAGGCTTATTTTTAATACCTGTAGATGAAAAGACGGTGTTTTCTCCCTATCCAACAGTGAGGAGTTCCTCACAGTTAGGACCCCATCATGACTTAGCTGGAACGGACTGTCAGCTGGAGTGAGACTGAATGTTCCCTGGAAGCCTCCCTGGAAACAGAAATTATATTTGTTATTAAACTGGACAACCACTTAGGATATTTTCTTCTTATTTTCCAGGTGGAGAGCATTTAACCTTCTGATTTAATAGAGTTTTTGGTTCCACAAAAAGAGGAGTAAGCAACTTGGAAGAAATGCATCATCAAGGCTGAGGGCCACTTGCAGTTTTGTGTTCATTTTGCACTTCTGTACTTTCATATTTGGGACCTTTTGCAAACCAGAGGAGTTTCATTCCCTAACCAGACAAAATTTACTCTTTGGCTGCATTACTCTCCCCCTCAAAGAAGTTAAATTTAGTTTGTTATGGTTAAACATATTGAGGTAGTCAGAATTAATATCTATAGCACTATTCACTATACCCACACAGTGCAAATGCACTTTACAGTATATTTCAGAAGTGCAGTATTTGTAGCAATCATAACTACGCTGTCATTTTACCTCATCTTTGTCAGAGGCTGTTACTTCAAGAACTTGACTCCCATCTCGCAAATTTTCTGGAATTGAGACACTGTAGCTTGGCTTTGACAATTCTGGAGGGTTGTCATTTACATCTTCAATAGTAACCAGCACTATTGCATCAGCTGTTTTGAGATTATTGTCCTGCTGAGCTGCCTAGAAAACAGAGTTTGTAGCTGTTAGTTCCATACCCAGATAACATTCAGCCATTCCACCTTAATACAAAGAGATAACTACATATGTTTAGTGAACGAAGGCTCCCTTTATCCTATGTTTTAAATGACATGCGTAATGAAGCCGTGATGCCAACCGCCCCTTAACATTACCATGTTAAAAACTATTAACAGCAACATGGATTCTGACACTAGTTTATGAAATGGAGACTCAGTATTAACATATTGAACTGTAAAACAATAATTACCATAATGCCCACAAGAAGATAGGGACATTCTTCTCTGTCAACTGCAGTCTTCACTTCCAATACTCCACTGTCAGCATCGATTGAAAAACTTTTGATATAGGCTGGGGGTTTCACTGAAAAGCAACAAAATACAGTGGGTTAATGAGAATGAACTACAGCAGTAAGTCCAATCTGTTCTTTCTCTGACTGTTATCTTCTCAGCCATAGCAAAATTGAGCAAACATTCCAGACAAAAGGCTTTTGGCTTTTTCCCCCTTCAAATGCTCTGTCCAATTTAAGAAATTCTCTCACACTTCAAGAGTCTCAAATTTAAGCATCTCATAAGCTTTTAACAATTCTGTCAGAAGGAAAATGTCCCTATGAAATTGATATTTCTAGATGGTCTTGAATGGAAATTCTGAATAGAAGCCTCTAAGTTGACTTACACTTTGAATCAGGAATTGTTTACTGGCAGGATGTTAAGAACATTTAAACATTTTTAAACAGCTAGACCTTGCTATAATGACTGAAATTAAGCTAACTCAGCTTTCACAGCAGAAATATCTAGAGCTCTTTCAGAGCAGAAATATCTTCAGAATATCTAGAAGCAAATAAAGGCTCTTACCTAATTTGATGCTGTACAACACTGTTTCATTTATACCTATGTCTCCATCTGCAGCAAATATATTCTCTGGGAGAATAGCCACAGGACCCACCTAGAAACATACACAGCTGATTAAGTAAAAATAATACACATAAACTTAAATGTGTTCATTAATTAAGTCACAGTTTTGATTTAAGAAAGTCGGGTTGGATGGGGCTTTGAGCAACCTGATCAGATTAGACTGGATGATCTTTGATGGCCCCTTTCAACCCAAGCTATTCTATGATTCTATGATTTAATCACTGGGATCCAGAAAAAGAAATAAAAATCTGTCTGTTACACAGGCTTTACCAAGTGAAATGCTGAGCAAAATACTTGATGGATATACCATGTTCGCTTTAAGAAGCACCAGACTACGTAGCAGTAGTCACAGATGGAATTCATGTTAACAGCACTGAATATCTCAGTTCCACTGCTCTCTGGGAAAACAATATGCGAGTCTACGCTATAGCCCTAATAAAAGCAACATTTTATTTTAAAGATAAAACCATTTTAGAAGACACAAAAAGATTCCTTTCAGATAATTAAAGATGAACTTCCAGCAAAAGGGACACCAAAGGTATAACACCAAAAGCATTTGTGGTTTAAAATAGATTAACATGAAGACAACGATAAAGAAATAATACAAATAATAATGATCTATTTTAATTTTAGTGTATTACTTCGATAATGCTGCACTGTGATTTTGTTTTGTTAATACATACAGAAACATGAATTAATCAAATACATTCCAAACAGAAATTACAACATTCCCTATATAGAAAAAAAATACAATATCATACAAATCTCAGCTTACAATTCAGATTCTTATTTTGCTTACTTGATTGTAATAAAGTATGAGGGAATTACTTTATTTAAAACTGAAACCAGGCAGCTAACTCCAGGACTGATGGGTAGTCAATCACCCTTCCCAGTTTACAGTACAAGCCCTGTTGCAACTTCTGTTATTTTTTTTCCCTCCACAGAAGAGTCTGTTTCTGTGGAACAAAATTTGATACTTCATATAATATGTGGCCTCTCTACTTGGTACTTGGAGGCCTACTGTTGATGGGACTCACCAGTTGGTACAAATCAAAGCAGCCTTCCATTAACCCTCAATCTTAAGCAGCTCAAAGAGAAACTTTCCTTGAGAGAAAAACTCTGTGGACAGGAATAACCTATTTACATTTGCAGCATTCAGTGAAAAGCTTTTACCTTGTTTTCATTGATTGTTCCATTGTACACTGATTGTTTGAAATAGGGGTTCAATGTGTCATAATCCTGTACATGAATTATTACTGAGGCATTATCGCTGTTAGTTCCAAATCTTTCCTACATTCCAAGAGAAAGAAGAAAATAAGAAACACTGTGATGAAAGGGCAATTTTTCAGTGGAAAATACAGCAGAATATTATTATTTGTGCTTTGTAATGCCTACATTCCTAATCTAAGAACTCTCACTTTATCAAATTCTTCCATTTAGAAATTCAATTATATTAATAATACTATCAAAAGGTAATTGTTCTTAGGTATTAATTTTGTGTCAGGAATGTATTACAGAATAGTATGTAGGACATAGTAACAGTACATGTGCTGCAGCTGTACCATTTCCTAGACAATGATTTTTTTTTGAATTATTTCTTTTTACTCCTAAAAGGCATTGAAGGCAAGTGCATATTTAAATTTCAAAAAGACACAGAAGAAGACTGCAGATGGTAAGCTACAGCAGTAACAGGATGTTAGATGTGCCAGAGTGACCAGGTGAATAAACGATAGAATAGTGAAGAATAAATGTATTTGCACATATATTAAAGAAATGGACCTAGAAAGAAACTCAGGCAGATATTTAAGGGGAGATTCAAGTAATGGCTTAAATATTTAAGAACATGCTACTTTGCCTGCAGTACGAGCCAAAACGCAGACAGAACTTTTGGTTTAGAAACTCCCTAAGCTGTAGATTTATAGAAACCAGGATGTTATAACAACAGAAATATCACTATATTATATATATTAGATACTATATTGGTTCTTTTTCTTCTTTTAATTTATAGCATACCTTTGCTTGGACTGTTAAATTGAAATGGTTGATCTTGTTGTAATCCAAAGTTTTATTCACCATGATGTTTCCATCTCCTTCCCTTATATAAAAGTAATCAGAGTTTGGTCCCTGAAAAATGAATCAATCACATGTTTTACATGATTAATAATGAAATACATTCTCTTTTCTCTTCCCACCTTTATTACTGGAGTATTCTTTAAAAAAAAAAGGGGGGGGGACCGGAGATTCTGCCTAACACCACCTCTGAAAAATGCAGACCCTCTTCAACACATTCTATTGCCTCTCCCCTCAGTGCCATTAGAATTTTTATCTGATTTATCACATTCTATGGTCAGGAACTCAAGATCAGATGAATGGCATCATAAACTATAAAAAAAGCAGAAACAGCAAGCTCAGATGCAGAGATCTCCACAGCAGATACCAAAAGTTAGTTGAGATAATCTTATTTTAATGGTTTACATTTACACCTCATCGGGACTAAAGATCAACAAGAAATCTTGTCGGCACAAACTTCAGAAAGAGGGGAAACCATTTCACTCCTGTTTCTAAAAAGTACCACAATGTTCCTTAGCTGTAGCTGGATAGTACCACAAAACATTTCTCAAACTTTAATATACAGATTCAGGGCTCACTGCATGCTAGGCTGGTCTTGTGGTACAAGTTATTGTGGTCGTCACACTATCCTAATTTTAAATGGTCTTTCTGATGACAGAATTTTGCTGACCTGTAATAATAACATTACAGTACAAGATGATATACTTGAATCAGGTCCCAGGCTATACTTGTGTGAAATGTAGACTGGTGTTCACAGTCTCAGATAAACAAAGGATACTCACCCAAAGACTGTAACTAATAAGGTTGAAAGCAGGTGACAGATCTTTATCCTGAGCTTCCACTTTTATAACAGTGAAATTTATTGCAGATACCTAGAAATAAAGATCATCAAATGTTTGGTCACAACCCCCTTTTGCTATCCCTCCTAACTTCCATCAGGAAAACTTAGCCACCCCCTCAGCACATGCAAATTATTTCCAATTTCCACTTTAGGTCAGATAGCTGAATGTTCCTTCTTCACCCAATGCCTCCAAGCAAGGTTGCATGCAGCCCAGCCTTTCTGTTCCACACTCACATGAAGGTATATAAAAGTCACATAAGAGTGCAGGTAATTATTAAACATTTATGTGGTTGCATGAGAACCTTACATGTTTTGGCCCCAGAAAGTAATTTCAAAACACCACATGAAAAATTATTAACAGGTGCTGTAACCCACCTCAGATACTGAAGCGCTATATTGACTTTGCAGAAATTCTGGAGAATTGTCATTAATATCTTGTAGTTGTAAATCCCGTGCATTCTCTATCTCAGGCTTCATAATGGAAGCAAAAGACACATTAGAAGTGACAGCAATGAGACAGCAGCATACCACTAACATTTAATTTCATCATATAAAGTGAGACCTTCAAAGAGACACTCCCTCAGTTCTAAAAACTCTGTAATGAAAGAGTCAGACTACCAGTTCTAACAATGCAGTAGAAACTTTGTGAAATACTTTGAAATTAACTTTTTTTTTTCATTTACCTGAGAACAAAAACACTCATTCCAATTGGCAACTTTAAAAAAGATATCTTCTATAAGATGTTCTTAACTCCCTGCGTGATATCTTTAAATGAAGTAGTATTTCAGAAAATAACAGTTTGGATTAAACTTAGACAAATAATACTGTTGATTACAAAACTTTTACTTACCATTCCAGTTCTTTGGCAAACAACAGCGTAAAAGAGATGGTCACTCTAAAAATCAACAAACAAGCAAATAGATAATATTATCAATTATTTCCTAATACATTTGTCAAAGAATCTTTATGTCAACATATACATTGTAAAGGTATACAAAAAAACTTCTAGTACTTGAATCTTCAGACATGCCATGCTGAGTTGACAGTGAATTGTTCATCTGATTCAGTTACATGAGCATACTTTAACTGAGGCTTACATTTCGACATGCTGTACCAAAATAAATCGTTTATAATATACTGCAAGTTCATTACAGATTATTAATTGTAATGTTTAACTGGCTGCCATTCATCTATTGCTGGCATTTGTCCACGCAGATCTCACCATCCATATACTGGCTATTCTCTCTAATAGAAAACTGACAGGGAAATGGACAATATTCATAACAAGCATAAAAAGTGTCATAAAGTTGTCAAGAAAATGTTTTAGTCCATTTAGAAAAATATCCAAACGAGCGACGAAAGTGTTAATATTGTAATAGATTTTCATCAATTAGAAATCTTGATTGTAAAGCTGTTTTTTAAAACTGTGTTTTTTGCGTGTTTTTTTGCATGGTTGAATCCTGTCAAGTACCAGCTAGTCTGAAATAGTACTTGTACAAAAAGCAGCCTCGGGTTATTCTGCAGAACTATACAAGTTTCATGTTCAGAGGCAAATTCACTGAGGAAAAAACATCAGTATTACTTTATAGATCGCTGGTAGTCCTACAGAGCAAGCATGGCCTAGGAAGAAGGGGACTGATTCCTTTTGCACATCAGCCAACAGAGGCCAATGTATCTATTTTTCTGTGCTGTTAAATGCTTATATAAATATTCATAGGATTAAGGATTCCCTTCTACCAAATTATATCTGATCTGTCCCACTTTGGTCAAAAAATTCATGTTACTAGGAGATAATTTTAGGAAAAATGACACCTATCTTAACCGAGTATTTACAACTTTCAATACAAAATTCTCTTAAAGAACCATCTTGACTGTCAGATCCTAGCTAGATTTATGGCTACAGGAAATTGAAGGAATTTAACATAGATATTACTGAGAAGTAGATACTGAAGTCTATGCTGTTATTTCAGATGAGTAATTTTTTGGAACAACCATCTGTATCACAAAAGAATGAATACATAAGATATATGCCTTAGTCTGCTTTTTTCACCTGTAGAGAGAACATTTGTATCTAGATTATATATGCAGAGAAAGGATTACCTCAAGAAAATCAACATCCAGTGGCTGACTAGTCCTCACTGTTGCATTATTAGAACCAGAAACATATGCTAGCTCCACATACGGTAAGTGTTCGGGGAACAAATATTCTTTTAATCTCAAATTTACGTTGGGTGGAATATTTGTAATCCATTCTATATCACCTGTAAGAGAAAATGTAATAAATTAGATAGCTACCTGATTAGTGAGATCAATTTAAGTCCTCATAAGTATAGTGCACAAGTGTATTGATGGGGTTTTAACACCATGCAAATTCACTCATTCAATATATTCACACTCGATGACTTCATACCTGATATTAAAAATCTTGGCACAATTTACACCTATATTTCCACCCTTTCCTGGAAATAACTTCATGCTGCAAATTTTTCTTTTCACGTTTAGGCCCCGTGCCTGCCATTTGTTCACATAGACAGGCCTTCCTGCACAGGAAATGTCATCAGTGAGTTGCTAGTTAGGGTTGCATGGGATGAGATTCACTATTTTCCACTCATAAAGTCATTTCATCTTTCTCAGTTGAATCTAGCAAGCAGACAGAATACAGTGTGAATCTGGATTCAGGCTTGTTGTTTAAATGTTGATTTTGATTCAGAATAGTAAGTATATGTCTTCTCCTTTAATCTATTCCTATATGTACAAAATAATGGAACACTGAATACCGCAACCTTTGAATCACTTTGAATGCAATTTTTCTACAACCAAACATTTCTTGTCTTGAAAATATTCAAGTTTGTTATTTGTAATTATCGTGACTCAGATTAAACTCCCTATTGTTTTGGTAGTGAGTATGTTACTTGCTTTGTTAAAGAGATCTGTGTTTGAAAGTGTGTTTGAAATGTATTCTTGTAAACGATCCAGTGTGGTGTTACTGTATTTTAATAAAGTTATCCTCCTCATATTTATCAAAACATTTGTGTTTATGAAATAATATGCGTCTTCTCATAGAACGTGTGATCTGGATTGCAAAAAAAAAAAAAAAAAATCCCTCTCCTCTCCCAAATCTTTCCTGACATCTCAAATATTTTCTGTGATCTTCAGGAAACTTCCTAGTTAACTTTTTCTCACTCCATTATTTTTGTACTTCATCATTACCAGTTTAGGCCAGCAAACCCTTGCTGTAGCAGCCCCATCTCTAACCCCCACATGCAGACTCATTATCCTGCTCTGTAAGGAAGGGAACAAACAGCTTGTCTTCCTCCAACAGCAGGGAGTGCCTGGAACATTCTTGGGTACCAGCCCAAAGATACTCATCTATAACTGCATGCAAGGATAAAGTCCAGTCAGATGACTATAAGCACAGAACACAATTGGGCTGTGTCTCAGGAGCATTGCAGTGGTGCAACGTATCACATTCTTGTGTGCAGTTTTGTTGAAATTGTTGGAAGAAATAGTTCTTTGAAAACAAAATCTCTCTTAGCTTGGTGACATACTGTATAACCTTCCATCCAGAGTTGGATACATTTAGACAAGAAACATCAAGCAGCTGCCTCACAAATAGTATTCTGTCCAGAAAAGAGACTGCCACATTCTAGCAAAAAAGGAAGTGCTTAGAATAATTTAAGCTGTTTTTCTCTCCTGGTTATTCATTACAGATGTATCAGCACTTATTCATATGATATGCACAAAGGGCCAAACTTATTACTAGCTGTTTAAAAACTAAGTGAAGGAGATTCAGGGTGCGGGGACTTTCTTTTTCTTTCTATTCCCATGCTAGAGTCAGACACAGCAGTTATGCCCTTACAAAAATGTTTCCACATTGGCTGGAAAAAAAAGCACTACTCTGAATGGTGTTTTCTGTATCTTGTTGAAAGCCAGAAGCATTTAAGACTGCCTGTGGACATTCAACATGGACCTGGTACATATTTCCTTGAGGTCCTAAGAGTTACCACATATCCTGAAGGGTATGCTTCTGCCACAGCCTAGACTTTGCCTTGTGAAATCACTGTATACCCGTCAGGCACGACGAATCCTGACTGCCTGTAACACACAGGGTAATCACAGATAACAGCACTACCCTTTACGTAACAGCAATAACCTCTCTGGTTAGGGGTGGAAGGAAGGACGGAGTTATGCCCTGTTCTGCATTTGCAACGTAAATATCCCCCCCACACACAGAAAAAATAAACCAAACAAATAAACCCCACCAACATACTGTCTACTCCTCTTCTCCCCTGTGCTCACATGCCATTGCTGTACTTCCTCAAGTGTGATTTTGTCTCCAAGGCACAGGCACATCTTGCCAGACAGGGTAAGGAAGCACAGTAAACGTGGGGGTAAATTAATGTTAACCCCATCAGGTGGCACAAATTAAATAATCAATAATGGTGGAATAACAGTGCGCTACACTAACACACAAAACTAGAATAGAAAACGCAAATACGTGAAGCAGACAGCATTGATCCTGGAATTCCCTGTACTGTAAGCCTGCTTGTTCTTCTGCATCCCATCTACTCTCCCTATTGTCCCTAACAAACCAAAAATTGGCCTACAGAAAGGCTCCAGTCTGAAGCAGAACAGGCTCCAGGAGCGGAGCAGAGCTGTGGTTCTTCCTGATGTCAGAGGGAAGAGATCAGCTTTTGTGGGCTGACTGGGCAATGTGAACTGTAAACATCTGTATGCTATTCTGTACTTGCTTCCTTTGTCCTTGCCTGCTATAGCTATGCAGACAGTGAGATCCTTCGAACAGTGAATTTTTTATTTTTTATTTTTATATATATTTATTTATCTTACTAAGCATATTAGAGACTGAATTTCATCTGAACTTTCCCATTGTTGCAGGCACTGATTCACCACTGGCAGGGAGCAGTATGCCACCTGGGCTGCTGCTGCATCCAGCCATGAAGACTATTGTTAAAAAATAAATAAAATAATAATAATAATACAGTTTTACTATAAATTACAGGTTATGTGAAGCATTAAAGTGCTATGTGCATTAGAGAGCAAATCAGAGAATTCTAGGATCTAATCATGATTTTACCTGTATATTCATCAGGGAAGGTTGACAGCAGGAGTGGGCTGGGTGTTGTGTCACAATCTATAGTTGTGATTTCTAAAAAGAAAATGAAAAGTTATGTACAAATGTCAGAGGGATCATTTCCAGAAATTGCATGAGGTAAAAAAGTCTCATGATATATAGAACATGTACACACTGATTTAAATTCATCTGAAAGATTTATCATGGTGGTACGTTGACATAATTTTCAGAGTTTAAAACAACACAACAACATTATTTGGAGCAGATGAATATTGGTGGCTTGGCCCTAATCTATCCTTGCCCCTGCCAATTTTTTTCAATTAAGAACTTAAGTTAAAGAGAAATAGCTATCAAAAAAGGTTGAGAAAATGACTAGTTAGAGAATTGTCCTTCCTTTGTACCTTGACCAGACCGAAACCTTAGCTTTATTGCTTAACAATAATGAATCACTGTATATTAATGTCCCACTGAACATGTGCGGAAATCATAACCAAAACTCCTTCTGGACCATGTCCTTGCAAATGTTTTCTGCTCCCAAGAAAGCTTTAAACACAAACAAATTCACCATTGAATTGTTAGCAAGAAAAAAAAGGATAAAGGTACTGATTTGCCTATAATTTATACTCCTTTCTTTTTTATAGCAGTTGGCCCTTTTAAAGTATGGTTTTATCCTGAGAAGTAGTTTTCTTAAGTGATTTACACCATACCTCGGTGAACCCTCTCTACATTTCCTCTAAATGATAAAAAGGGATGGACTTCTTTTCTAGATCTACAAATATACACTGAGAAATCACACCAGATTTTCTCCTCCTTCCCTGAGCAGAATTACTCAGCAAAGCTGCCATAGTACAAGCTATATTCTGATGGATACTTGTGCATCTTTCATGGTCTAACGTGGGCTTGCATCAATGTCAAGCACGTCCCCACTCTTCTCCTTGTCACCCTTACTGCGTATTCAAATTGATAGCTAGTAAAAGAAATAGTGGACTATTTCTGCCCATTAGGCTGATGCCCTCAGATTTGCACCACCCTACAGAATCTTTTATAAGGGAGCAATGGACAGATTTCTACACAAGTAACTGAACAAACTCCTAAAGAATACTTCTACAATGAGTAGCTGCAGTTTACAGGAGTAATTCGCTGCCTCCATCTCCACGTATTCAAAAGCCTACTTTGGAAAGCAAGGCTCTGTACTACTGAAAAAGATCAGAAAGCTGGAAGCTTGGAATTGGTTTAAATGTTACAACATAGCTTAATAAAGGAAATTCAATAATAAAATAAAAGCTCTTGTTGCTCATTTTTTTCTCCTAGAAGAAAAAGTCTTGCTCAGCCATTCCTGGCAATTCTCTGGAACCAAGCAGAAACACAGTCCTAGAATATCCTGTGTTGGAAGGGACCCGCAAGGACTATCAAGTCCAACTCCTGGCTTTACACAGGACCACCCAAAAATCAGATCCTATGTCTGAGAGCACTGTCCAAATGCTTCTTGAACACTGGCAGGCTTGATGCTGTGATCACTTCCCTGGGGAACCTGTCCCAGGGCCCAGCCACCCTCTTAGTGAAGAACTTTTCCTAATACCCAACCTGAATTCGCCTAAGAAGGGAAGGACGCTTCAGCATTTTCACTGTTGTGAAGTTTCTAGACAAAGTCTGAAGGGCTAAAATTATGTTTAGGCACTCAGACCCTCTTTCCACACTCAGATTTAGCTATGGATGGCACAGTTCTCACTTTCTGGAAAAGAACTTTTAATGGAGTCATTACCAGTACTAAGAATACCAGGCACGGAAGTGGTAACTACTCCAATCTAGTTTAACAGAACAACAGCAGATAGGAATACAAGTGAACCCAACTTCAGAACTACACCTTGCCATACTCAGCTTCAGTCTAGGTATCTTATTCAATGTCAGCTGCAGATAGAAAATAATGAAACCTTAAAGTTCAACGAGAACTTGT
This sequence comes from Anser anser, assembly GCF_964211835.1. Lineage (NCBI taxonomy): Eukaryota > Metazoa > Chordata > Aves > Anseriformes > Anatidae > Anser > Anser anser. The sequence continues at coordinate 117,131,730 of NC_139722.1, read as the reverse complement.
AAAAGCCCACCGTACAAACAATAACAATGGTTTTCAACTTGTGGTCACAGAGCCTCTTACGGTCCACTTCCATAGGCACCGAGAAGATTGCTCAATCAGATATCGTTACTTTATCCATCAACAGACCAAAGTATTTTAAAACTCTAGGACAGTAATTAATATTAATTTAATTTTATTTAACTTAAAATTTAATTAATTAATAAATCTATTTTTTTCTATTTCAATAAAAACAAGGCTAGAATCATAAACATTTATAAAAATAGCATTACTTACTTTGTGCATCAAGACAGATGAACGTAACCCAACTGATCAAAACAAAACTCACAGATCTTGAAAGCGCCATAAGCACTGCAGAAAAAATACACTTGAAGGCCAAAACAGATGGTTGTTTTCTCATATACAATATTTGTAAAGAATCATTTCATTTGCTATATCAGAAGTTCACAACTGTCTTGACAAATGCTTCGATGACAAGGGAAAAGACCACAATAAGCCTCTGAGAAAAACCTACAGACTATATAACACCCTTATCATTTTCAGCGTCTGCGATCAAAGTCCTTTTTGGGCAATAAAAATAAGCCAACAAGGAAATAGCACTTTTTGTGCTACAGCACAAACAACAAAAGCTATTTTTGATTTTAGTATTCAATATAGAGATAAAAATGAATAAATTTGCAATTTAGTACTCGCAAGATGTCCTGACCAATGGAAGAGAAACATACGTATTCCCTGGAAAAGAAATTTAAATAGGGAGCACCAAATAGCAAAGGAATCAATGTTGCCCCTTTTGATCTCTTAATAATGGTAGATTATCTTCTCACAAGCCTGTTCCACAAGGAATAAATATAAAATTCCTGTTAGGAGAACAGTAGTTACCTTGTGATGTGATGAGAACAGACATCTCTGAAATGTACCTAGGGTTTTACAGATAGTATACGTTCAGAATAGGTTCAGCTGGCATTCTGACTTCATTTAAGTCAACATTTGACTTCAATTAAGTTTCCTCCGAGAAAAACAAAACAAAAAAAAGAGACACTAAAAGCTTGCAGAAGACTTTCAAAGACTACAAATGATTTGGCCAATGATGAAGTTTGTTTCAAAACTGGAGGTAAATATACCTTTAATTTTAAGGGACAACTAATTACGCAGTAAGAAAACTGCTGCCAAAGCAAGGTGTTTGTGTTTGTGCCAGCACTTGTTTTGTCACCATGGATACAAAAGTAATTAGCTTCAGTGAAAATACCAAACAATAAAATTACACATAACCAAAAATAAAATCATCATTATGCTTTCTTACCCTTAAGTAATCAAAATGGAAGTGTGGGAGCAGTTAAAGCAGAAGGGCTTGAAAGTACTACAAGTTTAATCATGGGCACCATCTCTTTCGAACACCACGTTGAGCCATGCTTATGCATTCTTCGATGTTATTACTAGAGCAAATCTATAGCAGTCATTTTTCTTCCCCTGCACAATTGCTCACTGTATCCATGATGGCCAGGTCCTCACAAGGTGATTCAGCAAACTACAGAATACAGATCTGTGCACAAAATACCTCCTTGGAAGAAGAGTGAACGACTAAATAAAAAAGTAGGCTAGAGATATTTTTCAGTGACAGAAATTTCCTGATTGCATTCACTGAACAGCATCATATAGATTTGTGCTATCATAGCCAGGTCAGAGCCTACATTAAGCTCAAGCTTGTACCAAAAGGTTGTTTTAGCAACCACTACACTTGACCACTGGAAATATTTCAGTGCTGGAATCTTATTCCACTAATGAAGATCTACTTTTAGACATTCTAAATCACAGTAAAGGCAAAACAGCTTCAATATTTTCAGGGACCTCTAGTAGCAAGGTCAATGAAAAATCATTTAAGAACTTGAAGTATTAAACTCCACTCCTCATTATCTGTGGAAAGGCAGCCTAAAAACTGAAGGATGTAGGCCATTAGTACACACAAATCCAATGCAAAAAAACAATTTAAGTTCAAGGTCCCATACAGGTAGGCATAGAATTAAAACTACTGCTCAGATACAGCTTGGTGCTGTTTCTAATCTTTACAAGCTGCAATAGAAGCTTAGCTGAGATGGTCCTAGTCAAAGGCTGCCATGCAAGATCCTTCCTTCAGCTCAGTAATTGTTTTCTGTGATCAACACCCCAAGCTCAAAGAGAGGCATCATAACAGTGCCCTCACCACCCATGTCCCATAATAGTCAATCCCTGAAAAGAGTGGAGATGAAGATCATTTGTCTTCTACATTTAGTACCCAGGGAAAGAGAAGTATGAGCTGCTTTGTAATGCCAAACAAGCCATGTAACAGGAGGAATACAACCTGAAGGGGGCAGGGTGGGGTGGGAATATAGAGATTTAAAAAATATCCCCCTCCCCCCCCCAAAAAAAAATAGTAAAAAAAGGCATTTCTGTAACTGACAGTCACTCAGAGAGGTGATAGTATCTAAAACACAACTAGAATATATCAGTCCAGCCACCAGCTATGTCTCTGAGGAATGTTAAGCGCTAAACACACAGGACACAACAGCGGGAAGCAGTGGGATGCACACTTGCACTACACCAGACTACAAGTGACAGGCGCCTACCGAGGGCTGTGCAGGTGTTTGCAGTCCTCCTCAAACTGAGGAGGTTGCCAACATTCAACACCAGGCACCACCTACCAAATTAGTATCCAAAGCCCTTGCTACTCCCAGACGAGAGGAGATAGTGCAGTCCTGTGCAACTATGGTCTGCTGATTTTGCTTTCAAACTGGCTGATGGTTTCATCAACCTCCACCATCATGATGCTCAGGGACAGGAAGAGATAGTAACCTTAACAACACGGCCATTCTGCACTGCAACTTGGCCTCAAGTCTGGACAAGCCTTTGGCTGGCTTTTGTGTGTTTGTTTTAAACTCATCTAGGAACAACCAAGTGAGAATTCAACAGTATATGTTTTCCTGCTGTAAGATGAATAAAGTGCAGTCTCCCTTACTTCCTAATTATGCCTAATTATAAAGAAATAGAGAAACTCTCTGGTTGCAACTCAGAGCACAGTGGTACAGTTCATAAAGATTAGATTTCACCAAGAATTAGCTGCAGGAGGAATGACTTCAGTATTTGCCTATGTATGCTGCTATCTCGGACACCAAGAATACTTTAAGGCAAAAATTTAAAAATACATTTGCCAAGTATGGAATGGGAGCTGTCAAAAGGAGCAAGGAACTTTACCTAATTGTTCAAGCAAGTATCACATATAAAGGAGCAATTCTGCAATGTAATGTAGTATGTCTGTACACTCAACAAGAACATGAAACAATTTTTAAAAAAAAAATCAGTTCCCTTCTTGCAAAAATAAGCATCTTTTCAGTTATGTCAAATATGCTCATGTCTATTCACTTTTACATTTACTTACCAGGGCAACTATATGTCCATATTTCTCTTAACATGTACTCTTTTTCTCTTGGAGCCATTACTGTGGCTAAATTTAATGTTCTGGCCCTTTCTCCAATATTTCGAGCCATAGTGTTCCCGTATTGCAGCCATATATATAGAGGACATCCATAGAGCAAGTTCTAAAAGCAGAGTAATGAAAACTAATCCTATGCACAGATTTGTCAGACTGTTTAAAAGGTATGATTGGCACTGTGGCAGTGGGAAGCAAAGTTAAATATGTTTTTAGCATAGCTTAGTTTGGCATTTTGCATACGTGGGTCATTTTGCGGGGCAGCTCACTCAGGAACTTTTAATCCAGCTTCCAAAATCAATGCAGATAAAAATACTTTCAAGTTCTTGTAGATTTGGGACAGTTCAGCCTTCAACCATATCCTGATCTTGACAGATAAAAAGCCTTTATCATGAAGCTGCAATTTAATCACAAATACACAAGCATGATTGACGTCATAAAAAAAATCATGTACTTATTTATTTCTTGTAACTATCCATAAAAAACTCACACACTTCTTAAATCAGTAACTTTTATTTCCATTAAACCAAGACAAATTTCAAAATTAATACAAGATAAAAATTCAAGGTGGTAGGCAAGGGGGAAAAAAGACTGCACATCTTGTATGTTATTGTTATATGCTCAAAAATATTTTTGAATATAACAATACTGGCACATAAAACTGGCTTTTTCCCCACAAAACAAAATCAGAAGGATTTTCCCTCCTTTTCTAGTCAGTAGTTCTAAGAAAACAACACACACACATGCAGCCTGCAACTTTTATGGCAAAGGTTACTATTTGCAATAATCCTCTAACAGAAGCTACAGTATCGTAGCAAAACTCTTATTCTGTTAATTATTTTTTTTTACTCAGTGGATTTTAAATACTTTCTCTTTTTGCCTAAAGCTGCAGTATGACTTGCAAACAGACCTGAGGCATTAATAAAGCCTTACTTAAATACAGGTCAAAGCCACTGAAACGCACAGTTTTGCCCGTTAGTTTCATTGGGCTCTGAATTTGCATTGGACAAAATACATAATAAACATTCATTTTTAATTTATTTAAAATCTTCCACATTGAAAGCAATATTTTCAAGTATTGCTATCCTAGTCTTCTAATGCCTATTGAAAACTCCCAAGAAACAAGACAAACAAAAAAGCCTGAATGGAGAGAAGAATGCATTTCAATGATGATCTCCCTCTCCTTGTCCCACCCTGTCCTTCCCCCCAGGATCTTGCAGACTTACAATTACGCCAAACTCACATTTTTATTTTTTTTTATTTTTTACATCTGTGGTCCAGAATAAACTTTCCCTGAGCGCTCTTTCTACCTGTTTCAAAAAAAGTCAGAATGTGTTTACTTGAATTCAGCCATTATTATTGCCATTATTGCCATTTTCTTTCCTAATATGTGAATTATTTTCTAGGCAAGTTATTTCATTTTGGTAGCCCTGGATTTGACATATACACAAACTTGTATTCTATTGCTCCAAATACGGAACTTGAAAGTGCATCTGACTTCTAAACAGTGTTATTGAGGCAGGTTTCAGAAAGAAACTAGACCCAAAATATCTATATGCACAAATCGTTCTAATGATTCCTCTCAATTGAAGATGGATAATTAATAACTTATCTGCTAGGTAATATAGTGGTATGGCAAAGAGATGGAACTGCTTTGCCTCCTAAGGTCTGGACATCAGAAGGGAACAAAACGTTGTATTGTGTAAGAGGAATCAGATATGATATGGAAATAAGTATGAATTTCACATACAAGTAAAGCAAATGTTCCACATGCAAGATGAGATACTGCATCATCACAGTATTTCAATAATCTTCAGAGGTCTAGTCTCTACCTGTTACCCACCTTCACATGAATGGGAGTTGTGTGGCTATACCGAAGGAAGCCTCAGAACTGCATTAAACTGCTTAAACTAATCTAGGTCACAGCTACTGTATTGTCACTGACTTTAAATGCAAATCCCCAGAAGACTGACCTAAAACATACTATCAAATACAACATAAATATACATATATATATTTTAGCAGTGTTAACACTGCTGACTGTACTCAGAATTCAGTAGTCTTGCTTTTTCCTTTTTACTATTTCTATCATACCAAAAGAAATATTTGTCTTCCCCATAAATAAAGTTAGTTGAATAAGTTAACTTTGTAAGTTTATAAAATATTTTCTATGCAACTCAACACAATAGCCTAAAAAGCAATTAAATTTAAATATAAGAAATAGTATATTTACAATTGAAATAAGTACAGACCTTATTGGATTTGCATTCATTTATCACACAAAATAATCTACAAAGTGAAAAGTAATAAATAAGTCACTGCTTATCAAGTCAAAGCTTTTGGAGATACGCATTCTCCGTATATCAAAGTGCCATACAGCTTCAGGAAGCAGTGAAGTATTCCAGCTATAGTTTTTCCACGAGTCCTTATGTTGGACGGCCTTGACCAAAACGGGATTTTGACCTGGATTAAGAGCACATATGAAACATATGTGGGTTATTACAGCTCAAATTTCTGTTTACTTACTATGCAGTAGCTCTCTGGTTCAGTATTTATTTGAAGTTGTTTTCATGTTAGTGTGTTCCGAGATAAGGAGGAAAAACATCTCATGGACATCTCTATTGAGAAAGCTGCCTTTCTGCCAGTATACCTGCAGCTACAAACTGTGCATTCAAACAAAGAACTGTAACATCAAACTGTAACACTATTCAAAGAACTGTAATGTCAAATAACTTCTTTTGCATCACTAATTCTACAGGCACCTGCATTCTTTGGACAGAAATAACACCTGCAAGAAATTCCTCTGATAAGACATTTGAAACATCCAGCACATCTTTAAAAGTCTGTCAGCAACTTCATTATAAGGTTTAGCTTCAGAGACTCACCTGCTGACCAAATTATGGCCAGTTCTAGGCTCTAAAACCAAACAGTTTGCCAGCACCTCAGTTAATTTTCCTTTTATCCTTTTGAGGTGTAGATGACCAATATGCAGTAATGAACTTTTTTTTTTTTTAATTATTGTTTTGTGGTTTTTTGGAAGGAGGCCAGAGGATGGGCTAAAGAATCTTGACTAACAATTTTACACTTATCTATAATTTCACCAAAATGTGTATTGAAAGAACGGTAAGTCTTCCAACATAAAAGCAGTTCTTCCAGCATGGGCACAAGAGTTTCACTCTCTTAGCTGTAGTTTACTTTGACAAAGAAAGTTTTCACATCATATATGGTTAACCTGCCAGAAGGGATGTTGATGCAAAAAAGTGTATGAAACGAAGCATGATTAATTTAATCAATTTCCACCCGCCACAGCCTCCCCAGAGATCCCTGTTCTACTTTTTCATTTTATTTTAATATCTTACCTGGCATTCTTCTCAGCATTGATTTGTCGGGTACTGACATGAGCTGAGGCCTTTATCTGAGCTTCAAGTCTAGAATAAATACCTCCTGCATACTGGAACCCAGAAAAAAAAAAAAGTTGTGACATTATCTCAGTTTAATCAGTGACTTTTCATAAAAATCATGAATATTTAGGAGAACCTATGGCCTAACTTATTTCTTTGCCACAACCCAGTACCAAAACCTTTTAAACCCATCATATTTTCCATATCCAGTTTTTAAAGGCAGTGAATGTTAAAAATGATTATTTGACTGCTTTGCCAAAACAAAAAAACAACCAACAACAACAACAACAAAAAACTCCACCCATGCTTACAAGAAAATGAAAATCATTCGAATTCAGTGCTCCATGTTAGTAATTGAGAAGATGGTATTTTCAATTTTGTCACGTTTTTGTTACGAAGGACCACTTTAATTCTGTAAACACAGGAAAAGACTTACTTCTTTGCTGTCTTTTGATTTGATTCGATCAAGGTCTCCCAGTCTCATTTTTATTAAGTGCCCTGTAATCTCAGACATTCTTCTCTGATCTGCCAGAAAAAGAATATTTAGAACAGGTTTTTCTTGCTGCTGAATACAAAGAGAAGAACTACATACACTTCAGTGATATCCTCTTTGCAAAAATAACATTTGTTTTCTTCTCAGCTCATACAAAATCCTTGAGCAACCAATATTCTCGATCTTGATGAATAATCTAGCTTCAGCAGTGTTCTTGGTAGATACCAGAATCAGCCTGAGGAATTACACTGAGATAAAAAACTACGGAAGGGGTTTTGAGGCAGAGATTTTCAAAACAGCAATAATGCACAAAAATCTCAGGAGATATTAAAAAAGGAGAATAAACAAATAACGTTCTAAGTATTTTTAGTCAGAAAGACTGGGAAGGAGATACAAGTAAACATTTATCTCTACTTATCTGCCCAGACAACAAATGGTACAGGGATACAAGAAAAAATATTTGCATTCTTGCCGAGTCATCAGATGACAGCACGTAACCTACAGAGGTTATATCTGAGAAACTACAGAACATAAAGCACCCTAACATACACTTGGAATAGATTTTTCTCTTTTTCTCCCGCAAACTTGGAACTCTTTTCCAATATTTTCATAGTCAGAAGTCCCAAAGCTGCCCATTTATTTTTCAGCCTTTGTGCAAGACTACAATTTAGTTTTACATGGTGGATTTTATTCCAATTTTCCTGCCACAGAGATTTTTTTTCTCCTGTAGAATATATGAGATTGCTAATAAACACCAGTCAAATCCTGAAGTAACATTTACAGGAGTTCCTAGCTGTATGAATATTTTTGTACAGTTTGGAAGAATCTGAGATTGCTGCGTAGTTTGGACTGAGGTGATTACTAACAGCTAGCCTAGTTGAAGTCTGTTCTCTTCCAAATGAGGAAGAACTATGAAAAAAAAAAACACTCATATCTGAGATTAAATTCAACCTAAAGCTCTCTAAATTGTCATATTTTGAGAAAATTAGCCATTTCTTATATGAAAGAATAATTTTCTTTGCATAACTTTAAGATTACAAAAGCTAGACTCATGCAAGAACGGACCATCTTCTCTTTGAGCATCTTGATTGAATCTTAGTGACCTGGAGGCATCCCATTTGTTCTGCTGCATACTCACACTGATTAGAAAAGAAAGATGCACACAATGTTATCAGTAACAGTTTACAGAAAGAAATGTACTACAGTAAGTTCTCAAGGACTTTGAAAATTACTTACATGAAAGGAGATGCATCTCGGGAACTTGACTATCAAAAAAATAAAAATACATTAAGTATATTTTAATAATCATGTCCAAGACTTAAGTAAAATCCTCATTATTCAACTCAGAGAGGCTGACTTCACAGCTCTGATTTTACCTTCTCAGATGCCTTCTCCTTTTTCTGAATACTAGGTGAAGAAAGCACTTTCTTTGGGTGCTTGTAGAATTTCTTTAATTTCTCCTTTCTCCCTGCTAATTGAAAAAAAAAATAAATCTACTGACTGACACAATCACAGATATTTGGAATTTCACACAGCTACAAAAGGACTTTTCTCCCCTATTCCTTTACAGGGAAAGTAAACAAACACGTAATTTTCTCTTTCTTTGTCAGTGTTACTGACGTGGTAATACACACAGATTACTCAAATGCTTTTCCATTAGAAGCGTGGATTATTTTAGGACATATTTAAAATAAATGGTGATGACATATAACTGCACAAGTTTTCTCTTTTTAATTAAAAAGTAAGTACACATACAAACTACATCTCTGACCATACTAAATTAATCAACAAACTGAGTGATATCAGACCAAACAACTTAGAAGTCAAACTACAAAACTTCATGCAATTTTAAGATATTTTTTTAATAAATTAAATGAACTGGTACACTCCAATTCTTTCAGGTTAAGACAAAAATAAAAATGAAGTGCCTCAGCTCAAGTGGCTCATTATTAATGTGGAAAGGAAAAGCTGTTTTTTTGGCTTTCCACATTCCTAAACCCCTTATCGTAATTAAAACAACAACAACAAAAAAATGAAAATCATTTTAGCTTATACAGAGCTTATCTTTAATGCAGACAAAATTCTAGCCACACCCACTAGTCCTTTCATAATGTCATATAATCAGAACAGTATTAAAAAATAAAGGCATGTAGGAAGTATAGCTATGTAGCCACTGCATTTTTTCCAACATTTATCTAGGCAAAACTTCAAAACAGTCATTTGATAGTCCTTCCTGCAAAATATGCCCTCGATCAACTTCGAGGACATCTAGGATGTGAGTAGTTGCAACTTCCCTTGTTTGCCAATATTTTTTGATGACAATTAGCAATGGGGTAATTTGTACCTAAACAAAGAAAAAACTAGAAATAAAATCGAAGTAATATTTTTACTTAAAAAATTCCTAATGTTTAGAGCTCCCATACAGAAGAATTCTGCTGTCCTGAGTCTTTATTTCTAAAATTCCAGAGAGGTTGAATATACACGCTATTGTTATACCTGGTTTCCTGCATACTTCTTCTTCATCCCCCACTTCATCCTCAGTGATCTCTGAGCCAGTGGTGTACTCCTCTTCTTCAGATAACAATGACTGCTGTTTCTAAAAGTGCCACAGATTATAGGCGAGGCTTGATTCCTAATTAATGATAACTCCTCTGGGACAGATTTGATGTATCTTCAAATCTAACTCCACATCTTAGTGATGTAACTATGTGCAAAGTTAAGTTGTTCTCAAATGTTAAGAAAGTAATTTCAAATCTTTGCTTAGAATGTTTTGGCAAATGTTTTTATTTATATTTCTCCCAGGTTGTCAAACATTATAAGAGGTTGCCCAGAGAGGCTGTAGTCTCTCCGTCTTCAGAGATAATCAAGATTTGACTGGGTATGGGCAAATTGATAAAACTTTGAACTTTAAGGTTGGCCCTGGTTTGAGAGTGAGATGAAGTATCTAAGATGACCACTAGAAATCTCTTCCCAGCCTGTATTATTGCATGATTCTGCATTTAGCATCCAAAATATTGTTGGATATATTATTTTTCTAATTAATAAGAAAATTAAAATTTTGGTAGGAAATATCTGAGATAACCATGTAGTCATAAAATATAGTAAAATACAAGATTTCTTAGGGTTTTACTGAGGCTTGCTATATCCTGAAACTGCTGAGATACTCAGTAATTAAGTAACAGAGCATGCATGTTGCAGCACACTACAAATACATCGTTGGATACACACATCTCAGACAAGCCAAAGAGACAGGCACTAAAAACTTTGTTTTTGAAGATTTACATTTCTGTCAGCCTAATGACCTGCTAGGCTGCTGATCTATTGTCGTCATTTATAAAAATTTTAAAAGGAAATTTTAATTTTTATTCAGGCTAACGTAGCACTTCACACATACTTTATACTTTCTTGTAAAAATCTATAATGTAACCTCCACATTAACACAAAAGAAAATAAAACTTTTGTTTAAATTAGTAAGAAAATAAGATTAAAAAAATCAAAGCTAGTTTTCTGCCATGGCAGAAGTGCAAATGCCTGAAAATGTGAACAAAACATTTTACTAACCAGTTGTAAAGTCCAGTTCTTCAGAGAAAGAAACTGTACTCACAAAAAGAAGAGACATAAGTTAAAAAATTAATAATGATTAGAAGGAAAAAAAGTAAGTGGAATCCCAAAAACAGTATGCTAAAAGTAACAGCAATCTAAATTGGTAGCTCCTGGAAGATCTACTTTCATTTTTAGCTTTACAGTTTGGTGGAATGACTAATTGGACAAACAAGTTGTAAACCACTAATCGATTAAACACGGTGAATTCAGAGTCATGTTTTAATTTGCCTAACCTTAGCTTAAAAATATTTATATGTGTTTGTAATACGAAAAAACAGTCCAGGGCTGGGGGGCTGTTATGCACCAGATTGTTATGGAGTTAAGATTTTAAAGTTTTCTGCATTTGTTGCTGGAGAGCTACTGACACTGTTTGAACTTCTCATGCTATCAGCAACATCACGCTACCATCAGGATCGTTGAGTTACCAGAAGTTCCATAACAGGTGCAGATCTTCAAAAACTTGTCTTTGCATGAAAGATCTCTTTAAAAGAGAGGTAGTACTATAAACAATCTACATAAATTTGGCTTTGAAAGTATCTCTTTTGATCTGACATAGAAACATAAACGAATCATAGCTCTGGAAAGTACTATGTACTGGAAAGTACATGCCTTGGAAACAAACAAACAAAAAAACCCAACAGATTACTGTACTTCATTTATATGGATTTATAAAAGCCACATGGACATATATACCCAGATATGCATCAGTAGACAAATGAAGGTGACAATAATAAACTTTGCCACCAAATGTATTGTAGAAAACGACTGGTTCCTTAAATACCATTGGGCTATAAATGGGCTGCAAAGCTCAGACACCCAGAGAATTACTTCTGCTTTACAGAAATACTTCTGGCAGAGTTGATAAATATTTCACTTTTTTACCAACTAGGCATTTTATACCTTCACTAGCCTATGCTATCCTGCAATGCCCAGTGGTGCACCTTTTCCTCTATCAATGTATTTTATTTATTTATTAAGGTTATTTAATGAATTCTTCAAAGTACCCTTGTAAGGCTCTTCGTTATTGGAAAGACTGGGAAAAAACATTAGCAGTCACTCACAGCATTGACTTCTCCAGTTTTGGGGCCCCACGGTGTATTTGGCTCTACGAGTACGTCACATTCAATGCCTTTATCATCACAGAGCCCAATGCCAGAGTCACTTACAGAAACACGTAAAACAAAAATATATTATTTTTCTATTTCACAACTTAGAATCAGTCTCTCTGTACTCATCAAAAGAAAAACACTCCCAAATTACCCACATAATATTTTGCCAACAAGCCATTAAAATATAAATAAAGATAGGAATGAATGCTTATGGAGATTGAATGACTACATGTCTACTTGAAATGTAAAAGGCAACAGTATTTGTTCTTTCCTTTCCAATTAAGTTACCTATAGAAAGTGCCCTGTCACCCATGTAAAAACAGAGAGATTAAATGCAACATGAACACACGAAGCATTCAAGGCTAAGATATCAGTAACAATACGATGTTCTTACCTATTCTCATCCTTAGTGAAAGGAACAACAATAACGTCTCTATGATGGAGCAAATCATTCAGTATTTTAGTAGTCTGAGATGATAAAGCATCCTCATCTTCATTTCCTGTGGGTGAGCCAACCATGTGATCCCTCACTTGACAGCCCTGTGATACATACACATCAGAGACATGAGTTAATGGGAAGAACTGATTTTGGTAAATACAATACCAAAAATTAGCTTTCTAAAAACATTTTGTCTGTAAACTCAGAAGTTTTCTCAGGATGTAAACCATACAGATGACATTTTAATTCTAGAGGTGACATTGATTCTGCTCTTGCTAAAGTTAACAAACATCTAGAAGCAGAGATTCTGAGAAGTAAAGCAGAGTTCACTACGTAGGAAAAACAATATTTAGAGAACTGTTTCATTTTCAATGTTAGCATTAAACATAGTCAAATGTATAAAGACAAAAGGTAACAGATGGATATCCCTTGCTTGCACTACACATGCTGTTACAGCAATTGAAAGAAAAAAAAAAAAAGCCTTTCTGGGATTACTGCAGTGCCCTCTCCCCCACACCCATGCTCCACCCTGCCAGCCAGGGAATGCTGATATCCTTGGGTGGTTCTCAGAGCAAGACATTAAAACAGGACGAAGACTGATTTCAGGGGTCAGTCCTCATCCTACCCTGCAGCAAGTTTGCAGGATACCACAACAATTTACAAGCCTTATTTTGGAAAAGATCTATTTTTGTAACATATTGCCACATTCCTCCCCCTTTGTTATGCTGTTTTAAAAGTGAGCTAGTATTTAAGTACCTTTGGGAGGGTAGTAGGATCAAATCGAAGCACTTTTTGGTTACAACAGGGATATACTCCTGTCCCAGTTGAGCCCAGAGCACTTGCTACACCTGGATAAAGAACTGGCTGCGGATGGTACTGGCAATGGGAGAATTCGGTACACAGGAAACACTACATCAGAATAAGAAGAGACATAATGAGAGATGAGATTACTTATGGAAGTTCATTTTGCACTATAAAGAATGCATATCAAACTTTATTGCCACGCCCCAAAATGCAAACACTCAATAACCCATAGAAAGACTATTTCACTCACTAAAACCTGAGCAGCCTGAGAATAAACATTTTAATTTAGTCTTGTTTTGCTTTTAGTGGCCAGAAAAAAGGAAAAGGGAAAGCGATGGAAAAAAATAGTACTTAAAAGTCAAGAACCACAGCACCTCTTACTTCCACAATGCAAATAATCATGTCTCCCACTCAAAAAAAAAAAATCACTGAAAGCCAGTTGGTGACAAAACCAACCAGCCAAAGGGAAGGAAGGAATATATTTTCTGAACTGTTTTGATCTCTGCCTCACCCCCAAAACTCACCCACAACAAACCAGCTACCAAACAAGTGAAAATGAAAACAGACTAACTTGATTACATCTTGAGCAGGTCAACCAATTGACAGTCCCCCAGAGACGCCAATAAACATCACGCCAAGATTTTAATTCTTCATGAAGGCCGATTAAGTACTCATGGACTTCCCAGGTTTTATCTCTGAAAAAGCAGAATGTCAGGTTGTACACAGAGTCAATAAAACTGTTTTGATCAAGCCACCAGAAAGGTGAGTTGGAGAAGGAGCAGAACACCACATCTTCCACTGGTCGAAATCCTATAGAACAGTTTAGGACAGGAAGGATACAATGTAGGATGATGAATTTAATGAATCATTAAATTCAGACCATGACAGAAATGTGTGCGTTCTTTCACAACATCCTAAGCACACTAACAACAAAGAATTACAGCTTGCTTCATCTCAAGCTCCACATACTGCAAATTTATAAGCTAAGACAAATATTGAGCCTTTTGGAAATCAGGAGAACCATGAAACAAAAGAAAATCAATACGCAGAGTAGAAGGAATTGAAATATGCACATGCAAACAAGTTCAATGAAACTGCAGTTTTCTTATTTAGAATAATAATGTTGTGCAACAGAAGCAAAGTCCTGTCATTCTACTTTATTTGATTTAAAAGCCAACATAATATATGCACTTCTAGGCACCTGCAATGCAACAGTGATTAGTCAGTTAGTAATTAAAGCTTGACAACAGGAGACTGTTTTGTTGGTTTGTTTTTTTTTTTTTTATGAACACACTTATCTGAGACTTCTGGTCTTAAAAATAGTGCACATTACAGACTTTGTTCCTTCCAAGTGATAAAATTACAAACACCTCTTCATAATTCAAAAGAGAATACACAACCAGCACCGGTGCACGTTATCCTCAAAAGGAGCAGATACTGTTTTGCCACAATTTTAAGCCTGTCCTGAACAATTTTTTGTTATATATACACATCTGACCTAGACTAAGAAAGCAGTGGTTCCAACTGGAAATTAGCTCTAGGTACCACTAGAAGACCAATACGTATAAAACTAATTTTAAATCATTAAAGAGAAGTTTGTATTAGATCATAAGCCTGAATTCATCAGTGGCCAACATCACCTCATCTAAGGAATAACAGATGTATTCTGTGTAGAAAAGCAGTTGCAAGTACCACAACAATTAGAACTTAAATAATTCTCTGAATAACTTTAAAATCTGTATTTTTCTGCACTACGAACTGCATATCAGCTACATAGTCAGCTTAAATAACACAGTTAATGAATTTTAAGTAGCTAATCACCAATGATCCTAATATGTCAGGACAGGGTCACGGATTCAGTTCTATTTAGATTGTTAGGTAGAACTTAATCAACACCTTGGAATTACTTGTGGGAGGTAACACTAGATGAATGCATTTTCTTGGGAGCTGACACTGAACCATGTTTTAGTTGTTCTGAATCGAACAGATACGTTGAGAAAGGCCTCCCGTTATTAACTTCCCACTATCTTCCTTAAAGGGGGTATGTGAGGAGGAAGGGAAAACTGCAGCGCGTCATGCACTGACATTCATTAAGAAGAGAATCCAACTGTTTACAAACATGGCTCAAAGAGACAGAATTCAATTAAACATTTGTGCCAAATGAACAAGGCACACATGCAGAACAGGTCCTGGAAGTTCCTTGGACAAATACTTTAGAACAGAAAAAAAACTGGCAATGTTTATTTATAATAGTTTTTAAGCAGGCTGATTATTTGATTCGACAGTATGAAGTCAGTCTAGAATATAATCTTCAGCATTTCTTTGCTTGCCGAGATGGAGCTGCCATTCCATAACAAGCCCTGTAGTAAAGTAGCCTTTAATTCAATTTGTCAATTGGCTCCATATATCTTAAAAACAATTTGCTGAAACAATTAACTGAGTATTTCCTGTGTAAAGCAGGACAACTCAAAAATAGCCCTCCCAGTAATCACAGATGGAGTTGCAGCAGCTGCGCTGATGAATGAATTTCAGATCATCATACTCTCCCTCAACTCTTCCCCTCCCCTCCCAGTACTGTAAAAAGTTGAAACAATTCACACTGTTCTATATGTATCCTTCATTTCATTTTGCAATGCAAGTATCTGATAATTCCTAAACATGTAGCATTTTGTAAAATCACATTACATCATTTAGCTGAAGAAAAATTTAACATATATATTCACTACCTTATATGTACAAAGACAATATTCCCATGTTGATCTATGTTGATTTTTCCTGGGACACACGGAATTCTTCTTTCAGTTTCTTTAGTTAGCAGCTTTTTACATAAACAGCATCTAGATTTAAAAATAAAAATAGAAGACAAAATATTGGATTAAGAGCAGGACTTCCAATTATAGGGACTGCCCTTACAACTGTAGTAGTAACAAAAAAAAGACCACACCTGTATAATGTTGCTGCACTTCCCCGAGAATCTGGATTTACGTACTCTGGATCGAACAGTCTCTCAATCTTCTTGCAGAACAGTTTACTATTAACGACAGCAACACAGCTTACCCATTAGAAAAAAATGTTTTATGTACAGTGAGACTACGAATTATATTCTAATGATTTGCAAAGTCATTGTGTTTCTTTCAGAATCCAGCTTTTAACGTGATTTTCCTTTAAAATAATCTGTTTAGATAATTGGTTCCTGGCCTAGTCATCTCTTATTTTTGTTATGATGTGAAGAAAGAGATCCCTTAAATTTTTCCCCCTCTATTATATTGTTCAACAACTTAAGCTGCCAGCTTCTACCCTGCCTAGAAGACCTTCACTGTGAATCTACACTTAACTTCAGCTTTTGAAGTGGTAATGCCTTCATCCCTATTGATTAAAAAGTTTTAACTTTAATCTTGCTTGTCTGTCAGTCTGCCTTCCAGTAACTCCAATAACTGACCCTTCTCTTGACACTGACTAAGCCAATGTTCTTCTGTATGCTTTCTAAAATAGTATTCCATCACAACTCTTCAGGATTCCAGCCACCCTAAATTTTATGTCCAAACAACAGAGTTCACAGATTGCTGAAAACAAACTATAAGAATTAGAAGCGTGTCATGCCATAAATGGTTCCTCACCCTAATCCTGGCTTTCATGTGAGAATTCATGAATAATTTGTCCATGTCACACTCCTAGTGGGACCTTTGTCTTCAGCTTGCCTCATATAAAAAACTCTCCTTTTGCTTGTAATTTTAATAAAAAATTCTGAAGTCACTTCATCATGTTCTATGATGAAGATACAATATATGAGAATATAAATTGTATATACATGATTCCAAACTTCACAGTGTGTCATATAATGATCCAAAAAATGATCCAAAAGCCCTATAGCACTTCAGTAGTGTATTACAGAGCAAAAAGTTACCTTTTGAATTTATCTCTCTTGTCCTTCAGCTCTTCCACTTCATTGTGCGTGAAGAGATCAGCAATATTTGTGACAAGGTTAACATTGATACAATTCATATTACATGGCGTAGCTACAATAGCATTCATATTTTTGTGGCAATAATGAATACATTTTTCTACCTAGGAAAAACAGAAATGTTAAAAGTAATTTTAAAGAATTCTAAGCAAAGCTATCTCAAAAGATGTGCTAATTACTTCAAACTGTTGTAGGTTTTTGTTTGGTTGTTGTTTTTTTGTTTTGTTTCATTTTTTAGAAAGCATTTAGTGTTTTAGAAAACTATTTCAGTTCTACCTAAAAACAAAAAGCAAGTCTCAAATTTGTCTGAAAGAGACTATGAAATAACGTGACTGAGTCCGTTTGTGCTCTCCTCCAAAAGGTTTCTACAGAAATCTGGAAAACAACTCCACAAATGTTTTGCCTCCAGTAAGCAGTACCTCGTAATGGCTTGCAAAAGAGAACAATTACACATAGGCATCACCTGGATCTCAGTATTAAACAGCTAAATTTACTATGTATTTAATTGTAGGTCGCCCTAACGACAGAAGTTGACAAACGTTTTAACAAACAAGTCAATAGGCAGAGCTGAAGGAGAACCAGATCCTAAGCTACGGATCCTAAGCTAAGTTTTTTGTGTAAGGACACAAAACAAGAGGTATTCACCGATTTAGCAATCTTTTTAATAAAACCTGCCAGAGACAGATACTGACATTACTTGGATCAGTCATCAGAAGACAAACCCAGGATTTCACTATAACATTTAGAAATAACTTCCTCTGCAAGTTTTCTGCATCCCTGTTGAGATTCTGCAAATTGTAGATTACTGCTTTGAATAAGAAAGGTGGCAAAATCTTTAAAAGGCCCTCGTTGCATCTCTCATCGTCTGTTTCCATAACAGCAAAAGTACAACAAACAAGTTGTTAGACACAGAGACTAACAGTACTCTTATGGCACAGAATCCTTTCTTAATACTTACTAATGAATCCATCTTCAAAAACTCAGAAGAAATAAGAATTGATATGACATTTGCTGGTTCTAGAAGGCAAAAAAAGTTTTTTTTCCATTAATTCTTCCGGTAATTTCACATTGCATCCCTCCCGCCACACATTTCATATCTGTTTTAAATATTATTTTTTAAAACAATCAACTCGTTATTCCACCTTCCAATATGCAAAGCCTTTCCCACCTTATGAGAAACAAAGTCTTGTTTTATCACCTACGTGGCCAGAGCACAACAATCTGGAATTTAAAAAGACTGGAACAGGTGCCTTCACAGGAATACAGTGACTAAACGATTACCCAGCAAGATAAACGTCCATCGCTAGCCACCATACCCAGATGAAGTTTTGCTCAACATAACTTCTGCATTTCAAGTTTTAACACTATTCTAGCTTTGTTTATATTTAAAAATCATAAATTAAACAGATTAGATAAATCATAGATTTAATCATAGATTAAAAACTTGCCTCAAACTTATAATGGAAAAGTTCTTCTACTGTTGTATCAGATTGCATTGAAATTTTAGGAAGTATTGCACCTGTATAGATAGGGAGCAGAAGGGAAACAAACCAAAACCTAATACAACAATTGTCACTGTTCTGTAACTACCATTCCATTCTTGTTCAGAAGGTGTCTGAAGAACCTTAATTAAAACCACCAGATCCCAAGCTGTGTCAGACCTTTTTCACTGTTTAAGCTATCCTCAAAAATGTCAGTGTTAAGGAATCAGAGACATCTGCTATAATGATCAGTGAATCTTCTGTTGTAACACTTTTCTAACAAATGAAAAGTTTTAGTACAACAGAAACAAGACACTGGAGCGGAACTGTAGCAAAAACTTGAACCTTCCATTAGTACAGACCATAACAAACCTGCAACAAATGCTCTACACACTGTGTTTTACCTAGAGTGGGCATTTCATTAGCTTCGCAATCTTTGGTGTTCCTTTTAACATATCTTATCAACCAGTCAAAGATGTGAACATCACAGTGCACGGAAATGTCCACCTCTTCCCAGCGCTGTGCATCCACTGACAGATATTCAGCAAAGTATTTCATTTCTGATATCAAAAGGTCTCGAGGACAAACAAAATCTTCTTTGAGGTTTTTTGCTTCATCACACACATGTATCACCATGTTTGGCCTCAAAGGAAAGCAAGCCACAAAACAAATTAGGATCATAAGTACGCATAAGGACCAATTAGAATGATAAAACTCCAAGACCTCATCTCCAAATCTCTATCACACATTGCAAAACTGATGTCACTAACAGATTTTTATTAACAGAAGCAAAACAAATTGCAGTTATTAACTATTAATGCAAAGTACTGTCAGACAGCAGGTGAAAAATGCACATCCTCTGACAAAATCACTGCCATTTACCATTTAAAGGACTGGAGAAAAAATATTGAGCTCAAGCCTCTGATTTTGTCTCCAGTTTGTTATGGGATACTACCTGATTTACATAAAGAACTTATTTGTTCTCCCTTTTTTATTTTCTTGAAAAAATAGGCAGATACATATGCCTAACTTACTGAAGCACAAAAGGACAATAAAAACATACAACAGCAATTTTCATCAGTGGAAATCAAAACTGCTTTGACTATCTCTTAAAGTAAAAGCTAGAACCAGTAAACACTGTCTCCACAAAAAAATGTCTAACCTTATGCTTGAATCAAACGCATTATTCTAGGCGTACTTACCTAGTACAGAAAACATGTGATGGCTATTTGAGTTGGTAGTAAAATCACTCATTTGCACTTTTCATTTACAGTTTTCTTTTCCTTCTTTCACATGAACAGGATAAGCCTATGTTCACAGATTTTTTTTTATATATATTAAATGTTATTAAGCATCAGTCTTGACTTACTCCCTTTTAAAACCAGGCTCTGGTTCCCATTCTCACCACAGCAGCAATCAGTCATTCAGAGGAACACTATGGGCAGATTCCTACACAAGCTATCCCTACTGCACATTTGAAGTTCTCAAACCAACATCTAACATTTCTGTTGCAAGAAAAGGTTTCAAAATTTCTTATAGCATTTATTAGGATGTTCCTAGCTGTGTTCTTTGTGATAGAAGAATTGTGAGAGAACTTTAGACATCTTTCTGTCAGCTCTGTAATCCCCTAGGTAACAAACGCACAGAGACCTTCTTACCCTTGGCTTTCGTCAGTGTTTTCTCCACTGTTATGCACAGGACCTTTCTCAGATTCTGACGAACAATTCCTTGCAGAGGTTGTGCTGGGCCTTCCTTAAGTGTAAGGAAAAAAAGGCTGCATTAGATCAAAAATGCCTGACCTTTTCCTTTTCATTATCTCGAAGTATCTCTGTCCTGTAACAGAGTGATGTTACGTAACCAGCAATAGATTTGTGCTACCATAAAGGCTGCTAGATAAGCCAAGTTCCTGCCCTGAATGCCATAAAACAGAAATGTAGATCAGCAGCATTGCTGGGTTGCCCAGACACTTGGCTGGAAACCCAAATCAATCCTGTCTGAATACAGAGCAATGAGATTCGTGCAAAGTCTTCAGCATTTGTTTCTGGGAATACAATCCAGCCTTCAGCTCTCCTCATCTGCTTTGTGGGATGTGGGTCTTAAGACCCTGCCACATCAAAACTCCTGTTTTCATGCAGCTTTGCTGCCAGGATATAACTACTTGAGATTAACTCCACCTCTTAACAACACTTTTTTTTAACTCTGAAAATAAGCTGCTTCCAAACTAACTCACAGAAATCTTTATAGATGTGTTTTTGCTAGGTTTTGTAAGTGTGTGGCTTTAAGCAGCCAACTGCCCAAAGCTATGCTCATAAAATGCAGACCAAATCCTTCTCATCCTAGAAGTACATCATGCAGCTTATTTCAGGTATAAAGGACAGCTGAGCTTTAATTCAAATAGGTTTTTGTCACAAACACACTAAAAGCAGTGGAACGTGCACACAAAACCTGGTGAAGGCCAGAAGGTCTAGACGTCAAACCCACTGGGTTCTGGATCAAGGGTTAAGACAACACCAGCATTCAGACGTTGAGTAACTGTTCCTACTGTGATGAATGGATCCCCACTCTCAGATCTCTAGGGAACGGGCTCCAGAAGCACCTTCTCCCTCTTGTGCAGTGGAAGAGGTTGTACTCTTCCAAAAATGACTAAAATACACCTTCTCATCTTGTGGCTACATTACAATAGCAGACTGGCAGCAGAAATGATCTCTCAGAAATGAAGCTCTGTATAGTTCAGAACACAGCAGTTATGCTTTTCAGGAAAGCAGTTATCACACCAAAGGCAGAAGAAACAAAACTTTCTCCAAAGATACAGCCTAAGGTCTTGCTTGGCCAAGCCTCAGTAAGGCCATAATTGAAGAAAGGCAGTTAATAAAATGGGAAGATTTACTGGACAGACCCTCGGAGAACCTTGGGAAGGCCTGAGTCAGCCACAGCCTTCAGTGCAGCCATTCCACTGCAGGCAGTTGACCCATGCTAGCAGAAATACAGCCAAGGCAGGAGTCCTAAATTTTGAATGCAAGGTAAGGTGAATGTTTTAAAGGAAAGGCCTGTGGAAAAAATAACATAGAAGAGTTCTGTCTGCAAATATTAAGAAGTGTATTTTGGTCACAGGGAAGTTATTTACTGAAGAAAAGGAAATAACTCTGACAAGAATATGCAACAGAGCTAAACTAACAGAGCTTTACCACACATTTCCTATCTTTTTTTCTTCTTTCAATAGAAGATGTTTCAAATTCTGAAAGCTAGTAACAGATATCTTGAGTAAAACTCTGTCTTATATGCATTTAGAAGGACTTAGCAGCAGTTTGCTTTAAAATTAGCTAATAATAAATAAGCTTTTACAACTCGAATAAAAGCATAACCCAACTCAAAATGAATTTGATTACTTTTTCGTGTCTACAGACAAATCCAAACAGGCCCCAAATTTTTGATCTTAAAAAGGTGCAGATGTGAGTAAATACACTAGGAAGTAATTGATGAAAAAAATTTACACAGAGACTTTTCTCAAATCCTTAACTCTGAAATACACTAGTACCTCACAAATGTTGAGTTGGTGAGAAGGTGAGTTTTCTCACAAGCCTGTGAGAAAAAGATTAATTACCCTAATTTCATATTAGCTAGTTACCTATAAACAGAGAAAATTATCTATCCAAAGTCACAAAGAAAACATGTTAGAAAACAGAAATCATCTCATGCTAGGATCTTATATTAGGAAACATTGGGGTACTTAACTGTATTAATACTTATTACATGTATTAAAGTGTTAAAAAGAAGATATGCAGTAATTGTCTAACGAGCTCTATGAGCAGAGTTAGCTTATTAACTGCCTACTGGGAAGCTACTAATCTTCTAAGTAGCCACCCGTGGGTGCAAGAAGTATTTATTCCATGTACTACATTTAACAAGTACAAAATTGAAAGCTAATGAAAGCATTTTTGGTTTACCTACTCCACATACAGTTTTCATGTCATTATGCAATATATTAAAAATATTTTATTCATTCTCCAGCAAAGGTCAAAGAGCTGTTCTTCTTCTGCAAAAAGAACAGTGACCAGAAAGCTGCAACAGTGAAAGATGCCATAACAAAGAACGTTTTAACACTTCACTATCTTCTGAATTTGCACCACAGAAATTTTTTACTCATTACTGCAGTGAAGCAAGTTTGTCATGCAACACATTTGCCAAGCCCTACAAGGTGCTGACAACATCTCAGAGCATAACGAAATCCAGAGAATAACTATCACACAGTTAATTAAAACTCAGCACAGTAGAGGTACTTAAGGAGATAGTACTTAAGGAGATATTTAATTTTATTTCAATCACTGCACAACTATTAGGGTTGGTCCTGTTCTGTCAAAGCATTACTGGGACACATAATTGACTAATGCACATTGTATGTCACTGCAAGACTATCCAGCATCAAAACGCGACTAGAATATGCTCCCAGCTCCTGGGTAGCTTTCTTGCCACCAAGCAGTTGGCAAGTCTGCTGGGAGAGGAAAGTCTGACCTTGAGGGATCATCTTCTCAGTTTTCCACAACTTTTCTGCACACAGCTTTCATGTTATTTGAATAACTCAGCTTATTGTGTTTGCAAGCAGTTGTAGGTTTAACAATGCCAACATGGGATACAAAACAGAAGAGTAATTCCTCTCCTTACCAAAAATCCTGAACAGAAGGATCTAGCATACAGATTTATGCACTCCTGCATATCATGCCCTTTGAAAGGACAAATTATTAAAAATACCCAAACAAATTAACACTGCCTCAACATAAACTGTAAGAGACTTCATGTATGTATTATACTTACGCTTAACTCTTCTCTTTCAAAGGCACAGAAGTTCTGTTCTTGGGTGGACTCACCACTCAAGACAGAAAAGCATGCACGTTCGGATTATAACAAAAGGCAATATATTTCAGAAGGACTAAAAACATACCAGTTATTGTAATGGAATCCTGCCCAATAGCAGGCTCCTGAAACTCTGTCTGTGTATCGAGCAAGGAGGATTTGATGTACGTGGCTAAAGTTTCCACAGGATTCCCACCAGCAGCCATCAGGGGATTATACTGGTTGTCAACAGGTGAACTTCCACTGCTTTTTAGTTCATCAAATCTTTTTGCACACTGTCACAAGATTAAATGATAGGACAATGAAGCAGTAGCTTTCAGTACATTTTTAATAACTATAATTTGAGGCAGATACTGCATTTCGTATTTGATTGTTTGCATGAACGTTTGATCATGCTGATATTAGACTTATAACGCTTCCTACTTAGTGGTAACAGAAAAGCACATAAGCACACAATAATATAAAATTTGCCATAGTTAAACAGTAACAGAATAAGGTAAGATGGAACCTGTTTCAACCTTTACTTCCTTAAGACCTGTGATTTTAAACCTAATCTTCAAAAGGGAAGTTAAAGGAGAGCTTAAAGTCTCTTTGTAGCTAGTCCTTCTACCACAAACACTGTCAAATATTATTACAAGTGGCTATAATTGCTTCATAATTATTACTCTTTCCCTTTATGATTTCCACTCTGATTGGACACATGGAACTGGTGATTTCCTCTGCACTTTTATCAACTCTCCATTCCTTGTTTTGACGAACTAGGAAGTAATTCCTTCCCATTTCGTAATTACGTACCTCACAAGGACAGTGATGGGTTTGGTTCTGCAGAATCCTGCGCACGGGTAACTTACACATACCTGTAACTCCTCTTAATTCCACAGGCAACTCTCCTGTGACACGACTCTTCAGGCCAGATATGTACTGATCAATCACATTATCTTAGTTAACATAGGGAGAGATCTCACCAATATTTTTATAATTATTTTGTTTGCTTAAAGTGCATAGGACTGCCTGCAAATTGAAAGCTAAATGGGAGACACCCTCCTGCCCCCTAGTGCTTTGCCAAACACTTGAAAGGCAGTAACCTTCCACACAAGCTTCTACTCCCAATCATTCACTTTGATATTCTAAATACAAGGTTACAGTGATGCCCATGAGCAATGCTACAAATGTCAGCTGACACATTTGATTAAGTTTGCAAGAAAGTAAAGACCATTGGCTTGTTTTTTTCCAGCTTCACTGAATCACAAGGGCAAAAGACATTTTACTCTTTTAGCTCACTTTCCCTCATAACTCAAAAAAAAATATCAGTTTTATTTATAAATAAAGAAAACAATTTCACAAGGAAATTCAGCAGCCTAAAGAGATTAAGTATAGAGAGGTACTAGGTTCTTCCAAATCCTATTCCAGCCAAAGAAAGAACAGTCCACATCGTGTAGGACCAAGCAAGAAAGGCAATTGCTCTCCTTCACAGTAAGATCTGTAACTCTTATTTCCTTAGAGCTATAATATCATTCACAGAAAATTATCAGGTGTGCTAGTAAGGCCACGAGAAGCTACAGGAGGGTAGTAGGTACTACCATCCTTTCCATTAAAATAATCTTAGCTATGTATTTTGAAACACCATAGTTTTTTATTTTTTTCTAAATCTGTTTTCAATTTTTACTTCCCATTGATTTTTATTCTTATTCTGTATCAGTTTAAATGAAATAAAATACAGACTGTATATCTTAATTTCAATGCTCAAGTTTTGTAAAAACAAAAATATTTTTTCAATCTACTGCACATTCAACATTTTCAGTTCTTGGAATTATACATTACTTTAAAAAAAAAAATCCCTTAACTTCAATTTCCCTCCCTCCCCGAAGTTTTCTTCTTCATAAAGTACTACTTAGAGTAGATGGATACTTGTACTAATAAATTCACCTCTTTGGATGTATATCCTGGAACGAGCCTTGCCACGCTGTCCCAGTTGATAGGCTGGGGAACACCGATTAGGGAGCACAGGATCATATCTAAAACCATTTGATTGTTGTCATATGGAAAGTTATTGTTTTCTGAAAATCCACGACTCATCTTTGGCTGCTTAAGCCTAGAAGAGAAAAAGTTATTAGCAAGTCAGCCTGCATCGTTTGCCAAAGCTTAATCTAAGTTACCTGCAACACTCCCTGAGTTACTATGGGAAATGTTTGCCACAGCACTACAGGCACATCCTAATGCTCTCAGGTTTGTGTTTCATATCTCCACGCTCAAATTCTTTGGGGGGAAGGAACAGACGTGCAAAACATATCAAACCCAACTCAATTGCAGCAGGAATTACCTTTGAATTGCATCATCACAGAGGAACAGAAAAATTGCACATAAAACTGTAGAGTATTAAGAAAGAAAGGGGAGAGAGGCGTGAGGAGAGGCTGTAAACTGTAGCTCCATAGAGGGACATGTTTCTAGAAGTGACACTTTTTAGAACAAAGGGATTTAAAAGCACTATAGCAAACAGTTTGTTTTTTATCCCAAGTGTCAGCTGACCACTTTGGCTAGACATTTCCATCTCTACAGCCAACATGACTAAACAGAAGACATGCCCAGCCCTCCACCACTAGCCATCACAGTCCAACATATTACCATGATTATTACCAATTTTTTTCACAAATTACCACAGAGCAGTAAACTGAAGGCTTTGAGAGGTGTTGGTATTTAATTGTTCGGGGGATACACTACCATGACTACCTCCCCCTTCTGCAGCTTTGAAAGGGAACCACCCGGTATCTGCTTCCAGGGGGGATTCATACCACCGAGCCCTCCAGCGCAAAGCAGGGCCTCCTGCAATTTTGGAATAAACAGCCAAAGCTACAGGGGGGCTCCTAAATTTAAGTTTATTTGCACTTAAATACATTTTTCTGTTCTCCAAACTTTCTACTTCCATCTCTTCTTGTTCTGCCCATTTGTTTTACAAACCAGACTCCCATTATAGAGGGAATTATATAGGGAACTCAGGGAAATCAATAAAACCTCAACACACAACAAGGGGCTGTCTTTCCGCTCTCATCCTGAGCACCTCAGTTTTGAGTTGTCCTGAAACATTCAAGACACCCAGCTGGGATTATCAGGACCAAGCAACCTTATTCCTCCAGTTTCAAGTTGAGCACTGGATCAAACACCAGTACAAAGCGTATAAAGTCAATAGTGAATGCTTTACAAATGCAGTCCTCCTAATTTGGAGGAAAAACAAACAAATACCTTTATTTATTTATTTAAATGCATGTTATGAATAGTACCAGGCAACAGCGTAAAAGTTCAAAGCACTGTCTTAGCATACACTGGGAGAAAACTGCTGGCATTAATCAGGGCTTCCATATTCAACTAGCACCCAGCCAGAGAGCTTAATAAGGGCTCATAAAGCACTTTGGACCTTTTCTGAAGTACCTTACCCAGATCACATAAATAAGAGGACCTAAAGGTCACATGCAGAATTTTGACTTTTGTTGTAGAAAGCAAGGACTATAAGGAATTTCAGGGAAAATACACCCGGATCATAGCAGATTTAACTGATTACTTGTTACCAAAAGACTACTACAGGTAGGTATTTCTTTTGCATCACTTGCTTTCCATGCAGCTAAGAGACAATTAAAACATACAAAATAGCACTGATTTTGCTTCTGATTGAAGAAACCATTCCAGCAATTTTTTAGTTTATTAGTAGAAATATAATTCAGAATAGCAGATAACTGTAAGTTTTCATCCTCTCAAAAGAACAGCTATATGAAACCATCAGGAAAAAAAAATAAGAGAACATGCTAAAATAATGCTTAGGTTTCAGATATTTTTGAGACTTAAACACAACAAACAAAACACAGAAGAGGGCACCAGGTTAAAAAGCTTCATTTTAGGAAGACGAGCCAATCTGATAAAAGTCATAGCACTTCAGCAATCCTATCTAAATGAAATCTTTAACAAAGTGTGCCAAACAGCCTGTTTTAAAGGACAAAGATCCTTCCCAGACAAGATGAGCCCAAACTTTCCAGCAAAGACAGATGCCATTTTGAGGTAAATATAAATCAGTCCCTACATTCATCAAGCCCTTAGCCCTCATCCTGACTGAAGCAACAAGAGGTGGCAACGTGGTAATTTGGTGGTGGAAGCTTGTCTAGTCAGTGCACAGACAGATATCAGTATCAGTTGTAATTAAGCCACTGAATATGTACAATATCTGCCGTTATGGAAAGGAATTACCAAGTAAGAAGAGCTCAGCACCACTGGAAAACCTGGGTGGATATAAGATATGCAGCCCAGTTCTTATGCTGCCTTATATGCATGCTGCAGCTGGTTTAAAAGTACACTTAAATGAGATGAGAAAATGATGGAGCACTAGGATCCTCTGGTCTCAAGACATAAAATACACCTAATGAGAGAAAAATTACTTGTAATGTCACATATTCTGTAAGTCACCGCTTTGACCATAACGTGATTATATCAGATAACCAAAGAAAGAAAGAAGAGCAGTTATCCTGCAACAGAACTTATGCTTTAAAGGAGACAATACAGTAGGTTTTAAGCATTGTGCTAGTAAAGACCTTACATACACATCAGTAACTGTGGTTTATGAAACAACCTGCCCATGCACGGACAAGAACTGCTCTAACATGTAATGAAACTCTCAGAATTGCCTCCCATCCACTTATTTCAGGCAGAACAAAACACGGTGATATATACACGCATTACTGCGAAGATAAGCGAAGGAGCAGGGCTGATTACAAGCCTAGGGATGCCTTTACTTCCATTCTGGCAGTAGCACGGCACGCCTCTCGCTGGCTTCGGACGTACCGGCCGCCAGCCTTCTCGCTGCGTACCCATACCTGTCACGGGAGGGTCTCCCTGAAGACACCCAACTTCGGAGGGGGCACGGACCCCTCACACAGCCCGCGGCCGCAAGGGCCCGGCCCCGCTTACCTGGCGGCTCCAGGCGCGGCGGGACGGGTCCAACGCGGGAGCCGCCCCGGCCCCGCTCCCTGTCGCCGTCCCTGTCGCCGCCGCCGCCGCCCCCCTCCGACAAGGGGACCGCCGTGAGGGGACGGCCAGCCGCCAATCAGCGCCGCCTGAGAGGGGAAGCCCCGCCCCCTCCCGGAGCCGAGAGCCAATAGGGCGGCCGGGTGGGGCGCGAAGGGGCGGGGCGCGGCGCGCGCGCTGCGGCCCTCCCCGCCCCGCCCCGCCCGGCCCCGCCTTGTCGCAGTGCAGCGGCAGCGCCCGCCTCGCGCACGGCGTCCGGTCGCCCGGCAACGCGCGGCCGCGCGCGGGGGGGCGGAGCCGGCTGCGGTTCGCTCCCCCCTCCCCTCTGCGTGACGCGCGCGCGGCCGTGACGCTGCCCGGCCTCCCCAGCACGGCGGGGCCCTGAGGGGAGCGGGGCGGCGGCCTCCGCAAAATGGCGGCCGGGGTCCAGCGACTGGCACCGCATTTAACTCCTGGATGTGCAGCCAGGGCGGGCAGCGCCGCTTTGGAATTAACCTCTGCTCCTACACAGCAGTGCCGTGTTTTTTTTTTTTGTTTTTTTTTTTTAAATACGAAAAAAATGTATTTGGAAAAAAAAAAAGATTTAGTAACTCAAATTCTACCCCTTTGACAGTCTACAGACTATGTTCAATTATTGATAATTCAAAGGTAGCAGAACTGGCTCTGTGCATTAAAGTGCTTTCATTTCTAAAGTAAATTCTAAAGCTTGCCTTTGATAGTGTAACAAATTGTCATTTGCTCCAGGGTTTTTTCCTTCGATTACTTCAAACCTAAAGAAACCTTAATACCACAAAGTAGTATTAAAAACATCTGACATTATTACTGACATCACACCATGCTTGTGTCAATAAAACTGGATGTACAAGTGCATTTGTTTCTAGGAGACACTATCCAGTTGCTTAAAGGTGGTGTGCCCGCAGAATTGGAGCGGCAGCACGGTCACCCCAGGCCCGCTTCAAATCATCCTGCAAAAGAACCACTCCCAAGAGGCAAAGGGGAAAAAAAGTGCATCGTCATCACCTTGGACACGCGCAGTTACTACCTGTCATCACAGTGTGAAAGTGTTGGCAAACCCCAACATGTGGCCACACCTGCATGGATGAAAAACTAAAAAGGAGCTACTTAGAAAGATATGGTTTCATCTTATCCGTGTTTGGAAAATAAATGCAGCTCCCCTCCTACCACCAACAAGAATATTTATACAACAGCAATGGAGTGTCAAGGAAGTCATCGTGTTGGTTACTGACTTTAAACCTCTTTTGGAAAACTTTCACTGACAAATCAGATTTATAAGAAACTCTTTTCTTTGTATTTACTTGACTACTACATTTCACCAATATGACCAATACGTCAAAGCAATCTTACTAGCTCAGATGCAGTCCAGTTCCACAGAAGGAATTTTTTGAACCTGTGCAAAGAAAGGACAATTTTATTAAGTTCTACTAGACAAAAGGAGTGTTTATAATTTATTTGTCAGAAACCTGAGCGAAGCTTTGAACATGTGCACATTCATGTACTGCTAGCACCCAGAGAACCAGTCAAAATTGGCAGCTGTCATTAGTTCAGATAGTATTCAAGCACAAAATGGTTGGTATGCTGAACAGTCTATAATAACATTCAAAAAAGATTAAAATTTTATATAAGCAAATGCTGTAGGTCTGTTAGAACCTTCTAGGTCTGCTACAGGTATACAAGTAGCGCCAAAGAATAATAAAGGTAGCTCAGTACTTACAGATCTTAAAATAAGAGTCAATTGCCTAATGCAGTATTTCAGCAGTACTTCAGCTCAGTTCAGCAGTATTTCAACTGCACCTCTTTCCTAATCTCCTCTTCTACATACTCCAGTTGGAGCCGCACCTTCTCCTTTTAGTCTTCTCACTGTTCTTAACTTGCACAAGTCTTGAGCAGCCTGTCAATCAGCCTCTCTTTTTCAATCAGCATTCACTGAGATGGTTTTTCTGTAGGCTGACGTACAGGCAGAGATGTAGACAATGAAATTCACACCCTTTCCTAATGCTAGTTTGTACATACAAAGAAAAAGGAAAAATCTAAATCTTGAAACAGTATGTATTTTACTTCAATTATTTTTAACACCCTTCTGCAACCAATACAGTTAATTGCGAGCTAAATAACTTCATTTCCTCAGAGCCTTCATTTCGTATTAAAGTAATCACAAGATTGAAAGAATCAAAACTCTAGTCAGGATTTAGCAGATGTAGTTATGACAGTTAGTGATTGGTAGATTAAAGTTGAACTGCTGTGAAGACAAGTTATTTATAACCTATTTTTCTACTAAAAAAATGTTTTCAAAAATATTATGACCTGAAATGTGAGTGTTAAATCCATCTTTCTAAAAATTAGTAGTTTTAAGGTTTCTGATGAACATTGAGGTACTGTCTTCCCAACTTGTTCTGAGCAGATAAACAGAAGTCTACTTGAATGGATATTCCACAAAAGTTTGGGTTTCATTTATTCATTTATTTAAAAGACCCTTCCTCTGATTGAAATCTTCCACTGACACGAGAGAGGCTGACAGTCCGTCAATTAAAACTCACAACAGTAAACTAATTCCCTCCATGAATACACACTGTAAGCAGAACTGTACACTTAACAACCTCATTCCCACCCCTCACCCCCCTTTTATATTTCAGGGTTGTTTGCTAATTTTATTTCAACAACAGGTGTTATTTCCAAATACAGAAAAAATTCTTCAATGCCCTGATACACAAAGAAATGTCTCAGGAACGTGTTCTGTTTTAAACCTAGTTCTAGTTTCCCATTTCCCCTTTAAACTACTCTTTCCTTTTCCTCTGCACTTGAGGATCTAACAATCTAGTAAAAATGGTTACTCCCAATATCCGAGCACAACCACTTAATTCTTGCTCGTTATCAGCAGCCATTCAGAGGTTACTTTAAAATCCAAGGTTCCAGCACAGGATGCATCTTTTCAGCCACCCTACCTCAATAACGCAATGCTCCCTTCAATTTTCCTTGTCATAGATTTGTCGTGGTGAACAGGATTCTCGTAACTCAAGGCCAGCAAATGCAATTAAAATATAAATACTGAAAGCTCTGCTAATATGTAATGGATGTTGAAGATCTCAGTAGAAACAGTCAAATTGAAACTACTGGATCAGTTAAGCAAAGGGCATGTCCTACTTTTACTAATACTTTTGAGTACCTTTAAAATAAAAAGCTATTTTAGTGATAAAGACAAGCTTTAGGTATTTTACCCACCGCTCTAACCTTCAGAAGCTCAACATGTTATATGTATGTATATATTACACACACACACACATATATATATTTTCAAGGAAAAAAGTTGTAATTATTCTTTGCTTCATTAAGAAAAACTGTATTTCAATACTGAATTCTCAAACACCAATATGAAAGAAATACCAAGCACTTGCAACAGTCTTAATGCTTTTATGGCTTTTGATAAACCAGAGCCCTCAAATAGTATGGGCAGATGCAACATTAACCACCTGAAAGACAGCACAAGGAGTTAACTCCAAGAACTTAGCTAATTGAGACAACTAAACAAGAAACTTTACTTTTTCTTTGCCACTCAATGGAATTGTTAACCCCCACACACTTCAAAGCATGACCGCTGCACTAAAAATGCAGCATAGGTATTTTGACATTCTTGAAAACAAAAACCAAAAAAATAAAGAAATAAAAAATAAAAAAAAAAAATAAAGAGATGCAGATGGCAGTTGATAGGCTACTGACAGGCAGTAAACAGGCTACAACACAACATGGCTAGGAGTGATGACAAATGAGTTTACTACAGAAGGGAATGACAGTAAGTGCCCTGGAAAGTGCTTGACCAAGTGATGCCCTTCATTCTAATGTTCTTTTAATAATAATAATAAAGTTAGAACTACTGCTGAAGGCTCACTGTTCTTCCTCTGTAATTCCTAATCCATCCTCCACGGTACCCCCCCTTCTTTTTCACGAGTCACATTCTTTTTTTGATAAGAAAGAGCTAAGGTCTTTATGTCAGAAGCCCTACTTCTTATCAAAAAGCAAGCAATTGATATCTTCTAATGATTCGGCTGTGTCACCTAAATCTCTTGCAATTCTTATTCCGTTCAGAGGGAAACAATGCACTATCACTATTTTATCATACTCAGCCTCCAGTTTTGGAGGGCTTTTTACAGAAATCTGTTTTTTCCCTTTGCACATTTATTGAAGTGGCATCTTGTCAAGCTGACATTCCAATGAAGACTGGACATTAATCTCCAGGTTTCATCAACAGTTTGTCTACTTAACAAGAACAGGTCAGTCCTCATTTGTTTGTTTGCTTTGTCATAAGCACCTCAACTTTTCTTGACTCAAGATCTTACAGCTGCTGCCAGGTGGTTGGGTAGAGTCACTAATATACAGCCATAGGTCAACCAAAAATAAATAATACAAATTTGAGCAATCATCTCTCCATCCCTTCACCAGTCAGTAGCAGCAATAACTGGTGAAGACCCATCAGTGTTCCACTACAATACAGATTTTCAACATACCCTAAGTTTTATCAATAAAACATAGTTCAGTTGCTTTGTTGATGAAAGTGCCTTAGAGTCCCTGTTTCTCTCCACTGACTACAGTGGAGTCAGATGCAACAGGAACTTTACTACTTCCAGCAAAAACAGAATCAAAAGCAGCTTCCTGCTCCTCTAAAGTCACAGCAGCAGTGGATCCTCTATCAGATGTGCCGACAAAGGATGGCCGTTGCTCCGTAATCCTTTCCAGGTCCACTGTTTTCCTACCTCTTCTTTTGCCCAGTATTTTGATGTAATTAGCTGGCACAAGTCCTGTTGTTTGGCCATCGTAACTAGCCAAAAGCCAGCCACGGATTTTGGGTTGTTGTTCTGAAGAAGAAAACACAAATGCATTGTTACAAAACAATTCAAAATACGTTGCAGTTGAGGTACAAATACACCAGGAGGTAGAGGACAACTAATCACACAGAGAAAATAACTCTGTGATAAAAGGCAGATACAAATTAGTTCACAGGAGAAATGACTAGGATCTGCATTGGTGAGGTATTCTGAAGAGTACTGTGAAGCTGAAATTGTTGACACCATCAGATTTTTTCACAGGAAAAATATTTTTCACTGTTGTACAGTGCACATGAGGAAAAAATAGCCAAGACAGTAACCACAAAGTACTCCCTGGGTAAGTTTAGGTTGTGTCATACTTTAGGGAAATTGAACAAAATTGTTCAGTGGGTTTTGTTAGAACGCATGTAATAACTAATGGACAAAAAAAAAAGCAGTAGAGATGAGGAGTTGGGTCCAACAAGGTGTTTTGTTTTTGTGAAATAAGTCATATTGTTACAGTCTGAAACGGGGGGACGTGATTAGAAAACAAATAAAAGATTAAAAGTTTACCTTTGGGTGCTAATTTGAGCATGTCACCAGCACGGAAAGAAATTTCTTCTTCTGAAAGAGCATTGAAGTCATATTCTGCTCTTCCAACTACATGATCATCTTCGCCACTTGCCCAGTTACTAGACACTGTTTCCAAATAGAAGTTAAGAAGTTACTTGCTTTGAATTAAGTGCTTGTTTGTTTTTAATAAAATAAAAATGGAGAAGACACCTTAACTGCCTCACTAAAAATTCTGACAGAGAACTGTCAGCAGTAACAAACAAATCATGATTTTGTAAGACAACATACCCAATAGCTTCCCCCCTTCCTCCTCAGCTGACGCATCTCATAGAAAGGACACAGAAATAGAAAGAAACCGTAATTTTTGAATCACACAAGGCATACCAAAAAACTGCATCCTAACTCAAGAGTAGGCTATTTAAACAGGCTGTTACCTGTATCACATGCCTAAAATTGTACCCCAGTATCTAGTTAACTTCCATTACTGAAATATAAGATTAATCTTTACACGTGATAACTAAGTGAACGTATACTCTGCACTTCTCTCACACAGCACATCATCTTACCTGTTTCTTCATCAGTGTATGTAGAAAGCAGTTTCCAAATCAGATAGGGACCTCCCATTATAACAGCAAAGAACAAGAAAATAGGCCAGGATTTTGCTGAGTTAGCTGCCTTGTCTTCAAGACCAACACGAGCTACTGTCCCCGCACTTTCAGCCCACAAATCCTCATTCTCAGAGCTCTTCCGCAAACCTAGTAACCGCTGTAGACGCTGGTAGAGATATCTTATAGTTCTCACTAAAGCGAAAGCTGAAAACACCTTTGTGAAGTGTATTCTGAGGCGGGAGAAGTGATTGGCTACATCCAACACGGCTCTGAAACTGTTGTACACAGCTGAAAATGTAGCATCCATCATCATGCTGACCGAGGCAAATGCATGCACGATACTTTCGATGGACTGAAAGGCGCCTCTGCTGCTCTCTTCAGCCTGCTGAACAAACCTGCTGGGAGGAATATCATCTGTACGAAAGCGGTTATAACCCAAACCACCATATCCATAACTGTAAGGACTATAGCTTCCATAAAAAGAGGTTCCATATGAACCATAGCCTGGAGTAAAAGAACTACTATAGGCTGGCCTGAAAGTGCTCAGACTGCTGCTTCCTGTTTGCTGTGATGGTCTTGGCAAAATAGGTGGAGGTATTCGTGCAACTGTGGGTTGTCCAGGTCTGGTCAGCAAGTTGTCACTCAAGTCAGGAGACCTAAACAAATTCAGACAATCAAGATCAGTACTCAAAATAAGGTTGCATTTTCGTTTTCCTCAGAGGTCTGGACTAACTATAAATATGACAGCGCGTTTCAGTAGTGCCAGGGTGAGGAATTTAGTAGCCAAACACCCAGTACATTGCACAATGTTTGTAAGAAGTAAAAAATTTAGCCAAGAAACACAGGTCTTTCAGGAAAAAAAAAAACATGAGATATTCTTTGTAAGGATGGAACTGCAACCCAACTGAATCATACAGATGGAAAAACCTTCAGCTAATTTATCATATAGACTAAGAAAGCAGGAAATGCTGCATCCAGATCTATCGCACCTGATGCTGTAACACCAAAGTTGTTTATCTCCATGCAAGACTGTCTTATACATGCAACCAAGAACATTTTGCAATATGAAAGCTTTATTTCCAA
Source organism: Anser anser (assembly GCF_964211835.1). NCBI lineage: Eukaryota > Metazoa > Chordata > Aves > Anseriformes > Anatidae > Anser > Anser anser. The sequence goes on along the minus strand of NC_139722.1, from coordinate 117,096,052 downwards.
TACTTGTTCTCATCTCTCCTAGATAATAAGCCAATGGTACAGGAGGAAAGAAGTCTGACAGCTCCTTTGAATCCACCCTTAGAGAAGAGGGTGGTGTGACCTAATTGAGAATCCAAACAATTATACAGCATATGCAAGGCCTTAGGGTCCCCTGCTTTTCCTTCTCTACCTAACCTTTCTAATAACCTTTATGCAGAACATTTAGAGATTGAATGCATTATCAGTTAGCAGAAAAAGGTATTACGAGCCTTTTTTTTTTTTTTAATTAAATGAACTTCTAGCCATTTGCATGCCTGTAAATTTCGGTTGGTTTATCTATGCCCTTTGCAGTAAGTCTCTGAGTACTAACTAGGTTGGTATTTGACTTCTATCAACCAGATGCCAGCTTTTGCTCATTTCAATATGAAACATGCTTGCTATATCAGTTACACGTAAGATACAGAACAACTTCCTCTCAGCAAAACCTACAGTTTGCAAAACAGAGTATAATATTTGTATATTCATAATGTTTGCTTTTGCCATCTTAAACTTTAAGTCTCTTAACAGTTAAAAACAGAAGCAAGAATAAGGTATTACCACAGAAGACACGCTACGCACCCAATAGTCACCTTAGGACACCTCACTTTTAAGCTCCTTGAAGCAATTTAAAATGAACTAGATAATCCCACCAAGAAAAATTACATTTCTACTCAGCAAGCTTCAGCTTGTGGTGGAAGCAGAAAGTTTTTGTTGGAAGTTCACTTTGGGGCTCACCTTTTGCCCAGTTTCAACTCACTCTAACTGCTACCGCTAGCGCCAAACATGCTACACAAGGCTGATCTTCAACCATCAAGCACTGATTTCTGGTAAAAAAAAAAAGGAACCGTACAACATCCCACGTTGTATTTTCGGGACACCCAGACGAAGGTAGTGGTGCCAGATGCCCCAGTTCCCCTTCCCCACTTCTCACAAGGCGCAGCTCCCCCGCTCCCCGGAGGCCCACGCACCTCCACGGCCTCCCAAGCCAAAGCGGCGTGTTTAACCACCCGGGTTCAGCTTCCCCACCGCGCACACCTTCCTCCTCCCCAAAACCTCCGACAAACGGCCCCAGCCCACCCCGGGGCGCCCCAGCCCCTCAGGCTCCGGCCCGACCTTTGAGCCGCCCTCAGGGAGGGCGGCCGGGGGGGGCGCTCCGGGGGGCCGATGGCAGCCGCCCGTCCCCAGCCCCAGCCGGGCCGCAGGCGTGCAGGCGACCCCCGGCGGCGGCCGCTCGTCCCCCGGCTGCCCCGCACTCACTGGAAGGCGGGCGCCACGGTGCCCGCCAGCCGCCGGTTCTCCCAGGGCTTGGGAGGCGGCGGCTGCGACGCCATCTCCGCCTCGCTGCGGGCCCGGCTGTGGGCACGGCCCGGCCCGGCCCGGCCCCCGGCGGGCGCGGCAGCACCGAGCAATCGGGCGGCGACGCGCTCCGCCGCTCCGCCCTGCCCTGCGCAGCCCTCGGCCGGCCCTGCCGCCCGCCCAGCGCCCGGCTCGGATCGAGGTGAGCGCGGCTCCCCGCGCCGAGGGCCGCTCTGAGGGGAGGCGCGCGGGCTTATGGCGGCCCGGGGGCGGCCGTGAGGAGCGGGGCGCGGAGGGAGCGGCTCCCGGAGCCGCCCCGGGAGCGGGGGTTCCCCAGGAACCTCCCCGGCTTCTTCCTTTTGGGTCTCCGGGTCTTGGCGGTGAGGGCGTGAGGCGTCGGCACGGCCGTGTCGTTCAGGTGGCAGGAAGCTGAATTAAGTTAGGCAGTGTCTGAAAGTACGTTTGTTTGTTTTTTCTTCTAAAATATAATTTCGAGTTTTCTACATACTCCTTGTTTTTATAGCCGACCATAAAGAATCCAAATCTCGTGGAAAATAATTGAATTAATAACTTTCCCTATTCTGTGAAGGTCTTCCATGGCTGAGGTATTTCTAATGCTATGCAACGGACGTTAGACATTTAATAAACTGTGAGTGGTGTGGGGAGTGCCAACATACCATGCTTCACACCATCTCATGCCATACAAAGCCTAGGGTGACATCAAATGTTGTCTAGAGGAACTAAACCCCAAATAAAATCAGGTCTTTCGTCTGCCACTGGGCGATAGACATGGAATTTGTTGATAAAAGATGTTACAGAGGCAATGACAAAAATATGGGAGACACAAGAGATGGTTTTAATGAAAGATCTGTTAGTTTACCAACAGACAAATGATGGCAGCTCGGAAAAGTCCCCCAAAGCAGAGAGAACTGGAGACAGAGAGCACTTGACAGAGGTAGTATGCCCTGCACACACACATTTCCCTGTCATATCTGTTTGTCCCTGCTTTGGAAGACAGTACACTAATTGAACCTTTGGTGTGAACAATTGTAGTTATTATATGCGTCCGCAAGTTTCCTAGATAGCCAGTAAGTGTGAGTACCTCACTGGGAGTTATACGAGTCCTTTTATCCTTGAGTTGCTGAATTACGTTTATCCTTAGGTTTTTCCTTTTTTTTTCTCTTTTAATTTTAGAATTATCCAGCATGTCTTCGCTAACAGAAAAGGACAAACCAATTGTTCAGCTATTACTGAACACTGGCACTTGCCCACGATGTATTTTCAGGTTCTGCCGTGTGGGATCACAGACACTTTACAGACATCCATACAAGGTTTGTTCTTTGTATTCCTAATTAGAATGTGTGAACATATAAACGCAGTGTTCTTTGCACACTCCTTGGAGACGATGTTGAGTTCTCGGGCTCTTTGCCTGAGAGGAAAATGCTTTGCAGAATGAGTTATGGAGAATGACTGCTACACTGCAAATTTGAGAAATGACAAGAATGGTAGAATACAAGAATTGTTGTGGGTTTGATGTTAACATTGACTGAGAAAGTTGCTACATGTTACCTGGAAATACTGGTAAACAGGGCAGAGTAGCTTCTGCACAGCACGGATCTATCACTTAGCATAGCAGTGCAGCTATGACAGTTCCCTCCTTTCTTTTTCCTTTAATGTATTAAGTAGCAAAGATTCTGTGTGTCAGTGCAGTTGATACAGAGAAGGAACCATCTGTGTACTTTTGCCTCATACTTCTTTCTTTCAGTAGAATTGAATGGGGGGCTGTAACTAAAGAATGGCACAGCACAGGTGAATGATAAATTTACCATTTTCAGTCAAACAGAGTGTTATTAGGTATCCTGTTTAGCAGATCTTACTGCTGAAATTCAATGTTCTCCTAATTTTTCCTAGTTGTGCACAATTATTCTTGCCCGTGTTCTAGTATTAGACATGTCTCAACTTGGTTTTGGCTATTTGCTCCTCTACCATATTGAGGTAGGTACCTCATATCTCTGAGGTATCATCATGTAGGCCAAATAAACATTGCCATTTACCTGGTCTAATCCCTTGTCTTTACGCTTGCATCTTATGGTGTTTGTTTTGATTTTTTTCACCTTTATTCAAGTTTAGACGCTCCAGAATTCATCTTTCAAATTTTTCTTCTTTATCCTTTTCCATTTTCTTTCAATCATTTGAGAAGCGTTCATTCCACATGCTGTTTTTCATTCTTTTGCAGCTCTACCCAATTTTCCTCGTGAGCTGTAACTATGCAGTAACTACTCTCTTTTTTATTGGAGATGTTTTAATAATTTTTTTTTCTGAACTATACCTTACCTCTATATGTCACCCTTCCTAAATTACAGACATGTAGTTAATTCTTCTCTCTCCTCACCAACACACCTTTGAATATTTGTAGGCTTCTCTCATTACATGAAGTTGTTCCTCCTCTGTCACGTGCATTTAATTTCACCCTCACATTTATCTGTTCTCATTTTCTTCTCATACTGTAGTGGCCAACTCTCTTCCTAGTCATCTTGGCTAATTGAGTTGGGGGAATTAAATGCTTACATAATCTAAATGACAAAAAGGCAATAAACACCTGTTTTCATTGAATAGCAATGGGGTTGATGATGAATGAATTTCTGCAAGTCAGTCTGTAAAATGTTTCCACTTTTCTTGGATGGTAAAGAAGTCTGTTCAGCAAAAATCAACGTCTTTGGGTAACATTTTGACAGAAATACAGTTTGTAGCTTTTTTAATTGTGCAGATGTCTTTTGGTATAAATTAAAAGGTATTAATTACATACACAAAGACTAAAGTTGGGTGGTTGCTACTGCCTTTCAGAGACATGTAAGTGCTTTTTACAGCATTTGATAAAAGAGGTGAAACCAACAACAGTAGGATCCTTCTGTTTGTGTTAGGATTTGATGAAGGATCTGAAAGAATTCCTGAAAAATAACCAACAAAAAGAAGATACAGCTGGTTTTGGCGTAGTTGATCCACCATGTAAGCGAATCAGACTTGAATACACAGAAGAGGTGCCTGATGATCTGAACCAGAATGGAGTGCTCAAGCAGATTCCTTTGGTTAATGATGACAATGCTGCTGTGGAGAACTCAACTGTGGAGGTTTGCAATGTGTGTTTGGGAATTCTTCAGGAGTTCTGCGAGGCTGACTTTGTCAAAAGGGTAAATAACCAGTTTTTAATCTATATGTGTACTTTTTAGGAGCTTTTGCATGTTGGGGCCTGCAGCAGGGAGCTGGTGATTAAAAACACCATACATACAGTTAAACAACTGAGAGAAAGAGCAAAACATTTACCCATTTTGAATATTTGAAGTGTAGGTGGCGCCATTCAACTACGTACTGCTCCTTGACATAGTGTTTGCATACCTCTTCTGCAGCTGCAGAATAGAATTTGTCAGTGTGACCATATTTTACCCAGGGTTTCTCATAATGTAACTTCAAAAATAGCAGTGCAGGTGCAATGGAATGACTGATAGAAACCTATTTTCCTAAGAAAAAGATTAACAGATATGTAGTTGCATGAGTTTAGGAGATAACCTGAGGTTCAGCTGCATACAGTACAAATAAAACCTCACTGTAAATGATGATCTCTGTTCACTTTTTGCTATATAAAGGTAAAATGAGGGGGCATCAAATGCTGTGTTCTTCAGCTTGACTAAGTGTTCCTAATATAGCAGGAACATTTCTTTACCATATAGTACTATTTAGAAAGTCACAAAGGAAGACAATGTTTCAGTGATACAACAGATTGTAGATATTGAAGAAAATATGAATTAGGAGAGTACAGGCATAATGAGTGTTGTGAACATCTCTGAGCAATGAAGTTGCTTATGTGACAAACCTAAATATCAGCTAAAAAATTCTGCTTGCATTTGAAGAGTCTAACAGATTTAATAGGAAAACCAAGAATTTGGTTTAATAGCATGACTGTATAAAAAAACTAGGACTAAATAGAAAGCGTAGTATATAGTTTCTGTTGAAGTGTGTGATGCTTCTTTTTTGTTTCCATTGAAAGAGTGCATATATGTTTACTGAACCTACTTTTAAGACTTGTTTTGGAGATACACTCTTGCACAGCAATGGAAAATCTCACAGCATTTGTTACAGGCTCCACAAAACCTGATTCTCTTATGAGGAAATTTCCTTATTTGAGATGTTGATTTCATCTTGAAAGCTCGTAATTTGTCTTTGTTAACATTCACTAAAATCGCTGAAATTTTGTTCTTTTTCTCCATGTGTGTTTAAGCTTCCTTCCAGTAGAGACATGTAGCCATCAGTTTTCACTATCTTACTTGAAAACATTTGATGCCTGTTTGGGTTCTCGCTTTATTTCCAGTGACAAACATGATTTTTGTATCAAAGCACAGTAGAAATCTAGGCGAAGTTCCCACTTATTTGTAGTGGTTGTATAGTAATCCTGAGAAAATGTAGGTGTTCTGTCGTAAACTGAAAGATGAAACATTCCGTTCTATTCTGTTACTTTGAAGACTGACTGAATTATTACTGTGGAAACCTGTTTGTTCCTGTCTTATCCCAGGACCTTAACATTTTTATTGTCATAGAATTATATCAGTGCCATGAAGAAAAATATTCTGAGTCAACTGTTCTAGACTTTGGTCACAGTGGTATAATTCCTTATGCCAAGATTTATGTATACAATTGGTTTTAACCATAAAATAATGAGTTTTGTTGTTTCATAATACCACAGCAATAAGAACAACAGTTCTTTAGTGTCTTCTTTTTTTTTTTTTTCCCTTTAAAAAAAGGGCTTATATTTCAATAAGTTGTTAGGGATTAGTCTAGTTTGTGTGTTTGGCATCTCTCTGAATGTGTATTAATATGGATTTACAGTGATGATGCTAGAATAAAGAATATCCTAAAAGATTATCTACTCACTTCCATTGCTGTAGTTTAACATTAACATTAAAATCCTTCCCTTACAGGTGTGTGAAAAGGTTAATTCTGCTGACTACCAGTTCACCAGTTTTGTATTTTCTGTGTCACTACCCCCACAGCTGTCTGTTAGGGAGGTAAGTTACAGATATATTTTCATAACTTAAATGCATATTAAAGAAAATAACTGTGAAAGGTATGAACTGGAGATTGTTGTTCATTTGCTTTTTCAAATAATAGCAATTAAAAATCAAACTTGAACACATGTTAGAAGTGATGTCTGCTCACCCCTTCCTTTTTGCTGAGTATTATTATAATTAATAAAGTGTCTGAGTTACTTCAGTTTTCAGTTAGCCCAGGAGTTACTTTACATCTGAAAAACTAAGAAGAGTTTCTCAAACCCTTAGTGTATTGTTCCGCTTGGTACAGATGCCCATTCTGCTTTGTGGATCTTCTTAGAGAAGGAATTGCACAGCTGGTGCCTTTCCTGAAATAAATGATAATTGGTACGGCAGAATACAAATGAAGAAATTTGAAGATAAACTCTTTACCTCCACAGCATTTTAAACGATGTAAAAATATGTATTTCACCTGTCTTGGGCATTGTTGAAAGTCTGGATTTGTGAAACTACAGTTGTAGGAGTTGTAAAACTGCTGATTTTGATGGCAATTCTAATCAAACTTAAATTGTTTACACTTCAGTCATTTAATTACAAAAGATAATGGTAGCATGGGCAGTATATAACCCAGATAATTTCTTTGAAAATCAAGGTAGAATACTAACTATAGTATAACTTGATTAACAAAGTGACAATTTTTGCTGAGTTGTGAGATGTTTTACGTGTTTCCTTGCTTTCCAATATAAAGTGATGCAAAAATACTCTTGCAAAGGGCAACATGGAAGTCTTTAAAATAGATGCCTCCCATAGTAAGATGTAGTAGAAACTTCAGAATGAAGTCTTCCTGGATTTGCATATAGATCTGTGGTGACGACTGTTCTCATTCCACACAGCTTGATAGTTTAACTACCTAGTACACTTTTAGTGTTGAATAGTACTGTTAGTTCTTGCTTCTCAGGCAAATTCCAGTGCAATAACCGTGTTGTGCTGACATACGTTCTACTTCTAAGACTGATTGCACATCAGACTGTCTACTTCCTATCCAAAATTAAGCATGGTTGGGGTGTTCACCTCAGCTGTCACTATGTCTGGTAAAATAATACCAGAACAAATTGCTTTGGGCTTTCTGTCTGGATGAAGTCTCTTTACTCCCATTTCATTTTATGGTCATCCAAAAAAAATGAGATTAATCAAAAAATACATAAATAAAGCACTTTCAGGCTAGGTAAGTACATGGATGCACGCATGTGCAGAACTCCAAATGTTGGTCAAAATTCCTCCAAATTGATTCCCAGGGTTAACCATAGAAGTGTAAACTTGTTTAAAAAAAAAAGAGAAGCCTTATTAGTTTCAGGGTGCCACTGATCAGGTCTTTTCAATTTCCAGTCTACCTTCCTTACTCTATTTATTGTAGTGACAGTGAGTGATCTAGCTTAAAAATATATTTTCCCCATAGCTTATGTATATAACTAAGAGGCAAGGAGAGAAAAACTAGGTGCTGCTGCTCTTTTGTAGCGTCCTTGTGGGTCTTTACCAGAATGCCTCGGTAGAGGGAGTTATTGCATCGCAGTTCTAGCTCGCTGATGTTCTCACGCTGGTCTGAACAAGTAGGGCATGTGTTTCTGTATGGTTTTGAGGCCGTCTTGGTTGCAAATGTTTTTGCAAAAAAATAATAGTTTGCTTCAGAGAGTTCCTCTTGCTGACTGAAATCTTGATGATGCTCGGCGTGGACTGGGAAAACTGACTTGACAAACGCGGTTAGTAGAAACCCAGATGTATTACTTTATAATAACTTTGTCTTCTAAGCGCAATAAACTGTTAGTTTGATAAAAGGGGTGAGATGATGTGATTGTTAAGCTGTCCGTCTGCTCCAGGTAAGGTTTCTGGTTCTTATGCTCAAACAAACAAACAATACTACAGTGCTTGGTAGAACAAAGGGAATAAAAGCTGTGGGGTGGGTCCAGAAATGAATAGGTTGTATGAGATGAGTGAGTGGGAAGCTCTAAAAATATGTCTGTTCTCTTTGGAAACAGTTTCAGTTGAGCTGGAAGCAGGTCTGTGTTAGAAGGTTCCTTCTGTCTTTTCTGTTCCACACCTTCAGTCTTGCCAAATGCTAAAGCAGCTGTTTGTGCAGCGGTGTTCCAACTGGAGAGGTGAAAATGGTTGATGGTGGTGATGAGAGAGAATGTGTTTACAATCATGGGTTTTTGTTTAGCACCTATCCACTTACCACTTCAAAAACTAAGTGGTAAAAACAGTTCCTGCTTTATAGTTACAGAAAAGCAGCAGGTAACAGAAGTTGCCATGTTTCAAGAAGTTTTGTGTTGAAACAATGATCTTTTGTTAAATTTTGCTATTAATTCTTTGAGCTGCACTCTACAAGAACACATGTAATTTTATCATAAAAGGACACCCCAAAGACAGACTCCCTCCCATTGACCTTTTGTATGACACACAGATTTTCTCTGACTTACTTAAAAAAATCAGAAACTGCCTTTTAATATTACCTTCAACTACTTTAATTATGACGGTTGTCATCCTGCCAAGCCTAAAATGTAGGACAGGAGCTGAAGGATAGGGGAACATAAAATTTACATTTGCATAGTATTTGTAACTGTAATGCAAAGAAGCTATCACCTCTTCCTACAAGTAGGATGTTTGATTAAAATAAATCATAAATACAAGAGTCCCAAGTTTATGTCAGACAACTATATTAGAATTTGAAGTGAGTCATGCCCTTCAAAAGGGTAACTGTTAGCTATGTCTGTAGTCTCAGTTGTGATCCATCATCCTGGTACTTGCTACAAGGACATTGATGCAAATAGCATCTGTAGTCATTACTCCCTGTAGGACTGTGTATACCTCATCATGGAATTCCCCATCTCGAAGCTCTTTTCTAATACAGAGAAAAAATGCTGTGGCTGGGATTGCACATGGTATTTCAACGGTTGCCACTGTGATTCCTCAGATAGCATTAGAATAATATCCTGCAGCTTGTAATCAATATAGTGCTTGTGCTAGTGTATTTCAGAAATATGTTTGCTGTTAAGCATTGCCCTGCAGGCTTGAGCTCTGTAATGAGCATTTTTCATTTTCAAACCACTTCACAAACATAAAGTAATTATGAAGTAGAGGGATCCAATCCCCTGCTTCGCGTACAGCTGGGAAAGAGCAGAGCAGGGGAATTAAGGCATAGGAGTAGAGGGACTGGTTGAATGTGATTTGGAATTTGGGATCTTTTGGCTTCTGTGCTCACAGTACCCTAATCTATTGTTTCGTCTTAACTGAAGGGGAAAAGTAATTTCTTTAATTTTCTTTCACTTTTGAAGTCAGGAGAGAGGAGATGAGATTTGACCTGTGGTCTTATTGTAGTGCAGTCGGTTTCTGACACGCAGAAGTGTTCTCTAGTTTGTAATTGTGCCCCTATAAAACAGGGAAAGGGAGTGAGATTAGCCACCCAACGGAGTACCAAACCTGCAGTGTGCTTTAAATCAAGGAATTTGAGATTGTTTAAATTGGCATTTGTCAAAGGTGGATTTCTAGACCTGGTTCTGCGGTTGTCATATTTTCTAGTTCAGATGTATGTTCAAGGAAATTCAATTGGAAACTGTTTTTATTTATGATTTTATCTGGGTTATTATGCAAACAAGATTACAATATACTTCATGGCATTTTGTGAAGCAGTCTTACTCATACTGTCTACATATGCAGTATAATGAATCACACTGAATTTGAGTAAACAGTATTCCATCGATACAACTATATTTATTTTGTTCAGTGCTGTGCTGATTTGTGGATCATGTATCTAACAAAATCCGTATTCTCTCTCCACCATCCCTCTTTCCCCTTAATATTTCTAGCACTGTTTTTAAGATTTTTCTCATTCTTTTAGATGTACCAAAGGAAAGATGATAGACATTTTTTGATTGAGTTCCTCTATCAGTGTGTAAAAGTGATATATGATGTGGTTCCTTCTGATTTCAACCAAAAGATGATGTGATCCTGGCTCTGCTCCTAAAAGTTTGATACATGTTTTCAAACCTCTTCATTATTTCCTTGACAACAGAGAGTAATTATTTTGACGGAGTTTGGGGTAGAGGGGGAGGATGTTTTTATTCTTAAAGCACCGTATATATCATATACAAAGCATAAAAGACAGGGAAGGGATTTAAGGTGCTGAAGAATGTAGATCAGTGATCTTCACTATTTTGGAGAGAGGGACTCTTATTTTTGGACATTGCATGTGTGTATATGGTTGTGGAGTCACCTTGCTCTGAATCTTTACTAGCAATCTGCAGTCCACAGATTGAAAACTACTCATTTTATTTTTCCATTGTAGTTGTTTCAAGACAAACAGCTTGGCTTTGAAATTCAGCTTCTGTGAGGATAGTGAGAACACTTAGGCGTTCAGACTGTGTGTAAACAGCACTGGTTCAATTAGTTAAGTAGTGTAACACTGGTCTTAATGTGACACAGTGGTTGTTAGCAGAGGAAGAACAGAGAATGTTGTTGCTTCATTGTGGAAAGTTTTCAATTGATTTTTTTTCTTATTAATGGCCCTTGCAATGATAGGCATTCTGTTGAAATGGAAATATTGTACAGGTTTTTTGAGTACGCGTGTCCAGTATCACTTCTGGCAAAAGTAAATAAAGACCTAATACAAAGGCCATTTGAGGTCAAAGTTAAAATTTTGGTTAAATGCATTTCGGTTTAGTAATTCAGTTAGTATGTTTTCATTGCAAGGCAGAGAGTGACAGTCACTCTTAGCACATGCAGAGACAAAATTTAAAGCCTAAATCACTGAACAATTACTAAAGTGAAGTAACAGATCACTGTGTAGGATCAATATGTGAGTCCAAAGAGAAGTGAGTGAGACTGCAAAGAGATGCCCCTCTAAAATGTCTAGCTCCCCAGAGCAAAGTTGGGGAAAGATACACTTTTGGAAGCATTTGGCATAAACACTGTTCTTCGGAAGTCTTCAATTTCTTGGACCTTTTAATTTTGCTCCAGTCTGGTAGTGTTGCACTGATTTGTTGGCTGATGCTTCCTTGTGCTTACTTTTGTATCTTTCTACTGTCCTTTCTTACCACAGGTAATTTTAATTCTGCTTTTGACCTTTGTTTCAGCCACTGTTAATTCTTGTACTGCTGAGTTCCAGTTGCCGGTGTGACACCTAAGTGATGTTCCTGGGCAGTGCCACATTAAAGGAGCCTGCTACGTTATGTTTTTTTCCATAAATAAGGTTGCTAGAGGAGGGGAGTGAAAGCATTTACCATGCATGGATTGAGGACAATCCAGCATTGGAGCGGGTTGTCCAGAGAAGTGGGGCAGTCTCCATTACTGGAGGTTTTCAAGACCTAATTGGATAAAGCCCAGAGCAACCTGGTCTGATTACATAGCGGATTCTGTTTTAAGCACAAGGTTGGATAGAGACCTCTTGAGGTCCCCGAGTTATCCTCTGGTCTCTCATGTAAGATAAATATTGCTTCTTGGAACCTCCCTTCAAAGTAATGCACCAGGAGCTGCAGAAGGTGGCATTCACGGAGGATTTGCACAAAGCAACAGAAGGGCAGCTGGGAGGAAAAGAGGAAAAAAAGAAAAGGAGAATTCAAGGTGGAATCTGCTCAAGATTCTCAGATCAGATCTGCTAGCCTTTCCTAGGTATGCTGTGTAATAAATAATTGTTAGTGAATTCCAGCGTTTGTACCAACAGCTTCTTCAGGTTTCTAGTAGCGTTTCGTCTGTTCTTTAGCTTTTCCATATTCAGCCTGTGACTGCTTGACTGAGTGCTGAGCTTTAAATGAGGAGCAGTCCTCAGGGAAAGGCTTTGTGATTGCCATAAGACCAAGTGTGTCATTTGTTTTCATGTTTTTTATAATGGATGCTAACTGTATTAGATGTTTTTTAATAATATGCCAAATCAGTTTTCAAATAGTATCCATTCAGATGCTTTTTTTCATTTCTCTGTATGGCAGATAACTGGTAGTTGCACTTGACTTAGGCTGTCAGAGTCTTTTCCTAGTTTTAGTGTTAATAACAAGTTTCAAACTCCTTTTAATGCAGCCTCTTCTGTTTTTAAAGCTAGATGGGATTTGAGGTGACTTGGTTGTCCGTTTGCAAACTGATGTCTTAGAAATGTATGCAGTTTGTTTCAGGGAGCTGGGATTTCCCGCTATCTTTTGTGTCACTTCCCAGGTCTCTCCAGCAGCAGGCTGAACGCTCATTAGTACTCAGGAATATTAATTCGTTTTAAGTTTAGCCAGATGTACAAGTATATTTTGTATCACTAGGAACATTTTAAAAGTGGGTGTTTTTTTCTTAGTGTGGAGCTAGTGTTATCAGCAAGAGAAACCTAATTGTTTGCCCGTGTAGGACAAAACTGGTCCTTAGCTTTTCGTGTGTTCAGGATTTAAACCTCCAGTGCATGTAAATGCTGTGATCAGAATATCAGAACAACTTTAAGCTTCACCTCTGTATCTTCAATTATTTCTCAAATGCAAGAGTTGTTCTGGGAAAAAAAAAAAAAAGGAGTGTGTGGTGGTGGCATCTGCATTTGACATTATATGCCATATACACTTGTTCCTTCAAAATGTAGGGTGAAACTTCATATGTGATAAATGGAGATGTAGAGGGAGGAGTGCGTAAAAGCGAGAGCTTTTTCAAAGGGTTATAGAAAAGAATAATATGACACACTAGCTTTGGAAGGATTGTTTTAACCAGCATTTTAAAAATCTGCAAGTGGAAGAGGGAAATATCAAAATATTTGAGAAACAAGAAAATTTAGCTTAGCATAACAGGCCAAAAAAAAATCACTTCAAGTCTTTTCCTTCGACTATCAGCTTTTTGATGTCCAGAGTTCTCTGTCTGTCAGATTGTCCTAGGAACTGCTAGAAGTGGGGAGGGTGTCTCCCATGAAGACACTCTTTCTGCCATATAATCAACTCTTTTTTTAGATATGTTAAAGATATGTCAAGCTTCCGATTGATGTGATGGAAAATTGATTCAGTTGTCCGTCCCCCAAAAGCCTACCTGTGTTTCTATGAGTCTAGTGATGGAAGAATGAATAATAGAGTAAGGAACAGCTCACACATGCAGAGCAGAGGTCTTTTGGACACTCTGTGGAGGGAAGAACAAAAACCAACTCTGACCTTCAACTCCTAAATAAAAAATAAATTAAAATTCTAATACTTTCTTATTGTTCTGAGTTTTTTAAACTTTTTTTTTTTTTTTTTATTTATGCTAGCAGTCTCAAACAGTTGGGATTTTGAACCTTAATTTCAGCTGCATTTTTTTTTCTCTCTCTTCTTCCTGGGCATGGCTGGTGACATATAGCGTGCTGCTTGGCTGCTGGTAAAACAGGAAATGGGGTGAGTAATTTCTTTTGGCAACTCTCACATCACATCTACTAGTGAGTCCCCCAGATTTAGAGAAAGGAGAGATACTCTTACTATAACTTTTTTCCAGCATAGCAGAAATGAGAAACCACTTAATGCAATGGACCTGCTGAGATATGTATGTTAATAAAAATTTTTGAGCAATTAATTAATTAATATTGTATTTTCAAGATCAAGAGAGTTACTTTCATATAAAGGTGCTTCTGCTAACATTGTGGAACATGTAGAAGCACTTCCTATATTCTCGGCTCAGATTTTAACTTACTTTATATGTTTAAAGCTAATCAGAAGGAAATTCAGAATTAGGATATGCTGTCATTTTATTTTATTTTTTATTTTTTTAAAATCATCTGCAGCTTGTTGTCTTGCTGCATCTTGTCGTCTGTCTGACAAGTCCTCTTCACCATTTGTCTGTATAAAACAATGTGCAGACAAGAAGATGATGTCTTGTTATGATCCTATTGTTCAGTTTACACAATGCTTACAAAGGATAAGATGGCACCTGGGGTTTGTTTTGTATCCTGGTTTAACCTTAATTGAGGTTTCTTATCTCATTTGCCTTGTGTGGTGTGCTTATAGCTGGGACATGGCATTTCAGCTTGGAGTGCAGGCTGTCTATATAATTGTACAACTTCCAGTTAACTTAATGGTCCTGGGAGGTCGCATGATGCCACCTGTGAGCCAGAATCGTGTTGTACACTGATGACATAATGGAATATGGACCTCTTGGTTTTGCCACCGTATCAGATTTAGCTTACATTAATAGTGGCTGAACATTTTTAGTCAGGTAATGGTGAAAAGTCAGTCGAGTGGTAGCAGAAAGATGTTAGTGTGGTGAGAGCAATTTAGCTTTGACTCTGCTTTTTACCCTCAGTGTTTTGAAATAAATGAGTGATTTTTTTTCTACTGCGGGACACTCCCGTTCCTGGCCAAATGAGAACATCTAGAGCCATTTTGAGTGGATAGGCTGGCTCTGTTGACAAGAGAAAATAAATCCACTTGTCTCAAAGTTAGTTGAAGATACTGGTTTATTCTTTGGTGGAAGCGATCCTGAGTGGAAGTACTGTTTTAAGATATTTATAGAAAGCCAGAGTAAAAGTTGATGAGTCACTTCTTACTTTGAGAGTAATTTAAAAGTCATTGTTTCATTAAATTGCTTGAGAGAAGATTAGCTTGTATAGGGCACATCTTGCCTGAGTAGCCATTGGTGCCATTTGTTTAGGAGGACATGTGCTTTGCTTTGTAAGTTCGTAAGCAAAGGGGTTGAGATCATATGCTGGCGTTCTTACAGGCGTCTGCTTCTTTTAACTTCTCTCTGCATGGGCGAAGATGGGGGAGTCAAGGCCTGGTCTTGTACCTATAGAGTCAGATCCCAGCGAGTTCAACTGAGGTTTTCACCTGGAATTTTCCCCTTAGGAATTTGTGTCCACTGGAGTTCATGCCCTCCTTTAATGAAGGACTGATTCGTCCTTTTAACAACAAAAAATAAGTCTTACAGAAGGTGGTTTTTTGTTCATTTGTTTACAACAAAGGATTTTTTTTTTGGTGTATCTCTTCCTAAGCTTTTCTTTGTGTAGACTCTAGAAAGGCTTTTGCAACTTTTGATCTACCATGAAACTCTGCCATGAGTTTCCTCAGTGCATGTTCTCTCACACAGGAAGAAACATAATCTATTTTTAAATTTTTAATGAAAGAAACACTGGCAAATAGAAACAGGGCAAAGCAAGACATTACCTTGACTAGAACCTGGATAAGAGGCTCCTTAGCAAATAGCACAGGTGCTGCCCTGCAGGATCCGGATACTCGGTTTACTTAAGCTGAACTAGATGTTGATTTACTATCAGAAGTATCCCGGCTCCATCTGCATGTACCTTCTGTCTTTCTTCTGTTAACATAAGTGCTTATGTGACCACCTGGAGAGCTGATCATCTCACTGATCTGGTTGGAAAAAAAGAAACCAACCTTTTTTTTTCTTTTTTTTTTTTTTCGTGGATTAGGGTTTGCTTTAAATGGCATGGTATGATTTACCATGATGTGTTGCATCCGCATGTGTGTGTTTATGTGCTTACTGTGAAGCATCTTACCTGGAATCCCTGTCTGGCCTTAATGTTTCCTCAATGCCTTTTTTATTAATTCAGTACAAAGCTTCACTGCTGTTACAGGAGGTCTTGGAACAGCCTTTCATTCTTTCATGCTGTGATCTGTACGCTTAGTGTGTTAGTCCATTTCATTTGTACACTGCTTGTTTACCTCGGATGAGCTACTTAATTCTGTCTAGAAATATCATATGTCATGTATCTATCTTTGACAGACTCCTGTGCAAGTTATTATCTCTTTATGTATGTGATTCAGAAAACTGGGCCTTTCCTTGGCAAAGGATGACATCGTTCAACTGAAAGAAGCTTACAAGTGGATTATTCATCCCCAGTTGTCGGAGGAGTTGGGTGTTCCCGCTGATGGAAAGGTATTGTATAAATAAAAAAGCACTTTCTTTTATGTGTGTATACGTGTATAGATAGGTAGAAATATATATATGTATACAATTTTTATCATTAACAGATAAACAAGTTGCACTGCTTTTATATTCACTGTAGGGGGAAGGAGAGCGGGGGAGTTCTTTTAACATGAGATCCCCAAGTCTCAATGCCAAGGGGTTCAACTTCCATTTTTATACACAGAGATCATTGAGTATGCTGGGACCACTGCAGTCTTCTGCTAAATCTCTTGCTCTTGGGCTGCCACCGTCCTTTTACAAATGAGACTTTTCCAGGATCTTTGTTTTTTGGAGACTAAGCAATGCTTATATATTCCTTCTTTGCTCTCCTATTACTGCCAACACTTTTACTGTTTTGTGAGATACATTTTTCAGGTTACTTGCATGTTATATACTGTGTTTGGAATATATTTCTGAAACATACTAAAGGAGGGAAGACTGGTCCTTGTTGACTTTAATGACTGCTAGAGATAGACATGTTGGAACCTGCAGTACTAGTAAACAGGCAACAGGAATGTTGTCTCAAACTGTATTTTCAACTTTCAGGTTCTGACTAACATCCCGCAAATGTTTCTGAAAAATGTTGACTGTATGTGACATTCAGAAGTTGTCAGGCAAATTCAGAAACACCATCATCTTGACTGTAAAATCTCTGCAAACATGGCTAAAAATCCTGCTGAAGACAAAGCAGTCTGTAGTTTTTACTTGTCATCAGCCGTAGGACTGACCCCGGGACTAGTCTCAGTCGTTAAGTTGATTTGTCAACTTCCGTAGTAATTACAGATTGTCTTTTCCCAGGAGTGCTAATTGAAAGCATCCCTTTTGTCTTAGTGGAGAGAGAATCACTCAGTCACCCTGAAGATAATCCAAGAAGAAACAAACTTCTTACATACTGAGTTAGCAAAAGCTTTACAACACTTAGGCACTGAGCCACTTCAGACACCATTGTACCATAAAAGTTACTTGTGTAGTACTCTTTATCTACAAGCCACTTGAATATTAGCCAATCTTTTCAATAGCCCTCTTGAGGTATACTGGTATCTGAATAACAGAAGTAATGAGTGTTGTTTGCCCAAGGCCAAAGAGGGAATTGGGGGTAGAATTGAGATTACACTAGAGTTTCTAGTCTAGCTGTCAATCCACTAGGACATGTTGCCTTTCTTTGCCCCAAGGCCATCCAGTCATTGCAAACGAAGCCCCTGACAAAATTCTTCAGTGGTGACTACTACAGGGTTTTTATCTTTATTCCACGCTATGCACTGCTCTCCCAGAAGGTGTGTTAAGTTTAGTGACCGTAATAGGCTTTGAGCATATACTGTCTCTGACTCAATTCCCCCTGTGCAAAATGGGGCCAGTATCTATGATG
This sequence comes from Anser anser, assembly GCF_964211835.1. Taxonomy (NCBI): domain Eukaryota; kingdom Metazoa; phylum Chordata; class Aves; order Anseriformes; family Anatidae; genus Anser; species Anser anser. The sequence goes on along the minus strand of NC_139722.1, from coordinate 117,078,445 downwards.
TGTAGGTCACTCATGTTATTGAAGTGCTCTGAGATCATCTTTGGGTACTTCAGAAATGCAAATGCCATTATGGCACAAGTTTTAATGTCTTTCTTTAGATTGTGTTGTAGAATAAGTTCTCTTTTGCGTACCTCTTTACTATTTTCCTAGTATTACAATAAGTATGCTTGAGAATATCCTCCTGGTTTGTTTAACAAAGTATTACCACCCCCACCTTTTTTTTTTTTTTAATTTAGAGTTTGTTTGAAGTTAGCGTGGTCTTTGCTCACCCAGAAACAGATGAGGAGTGCCGTTTCCTGTAAGTTTTGATATAAATAACAAAAGATCTTTATCTAAATATTGTGCAACTTTGTTGGTTTGGATTTGCTACAGATGAGAATATGCAGTGTTTATAAACTCGAATGGGCCCTGAGTTTAAACTCCCTCATATTCAGATAGAGCTGCAAAGCTTAAAGTTATGCCACCTCTGTCTGGTTAATTCTGTGCTTTAAAGCCAATAAACAAAATCATCCAGAATTTTGATTTGGACTGGAAGGAGAACATTTGGAAAAAGTTGTAGAATTTCAGCCCTTTTCAAACTCATTACCCTCCTCAACATGGCTGTATCATTTCAAAAAAATAAACTCAAAACACATAGTTGAGGGTGGGGGAATCTTCTGAGGTCATGTCTAGGTTTTCCTGTTCTCATCCTGCTCATGGATGGGAGGGAAGGTTTAGAAGTGGGTTCATCCAAATTAGCTGCTTGATTAAAAGAAACAGAAGTTCCCTGGCCACCACACACTATCTTTGTCCTGGCCCAACAGAGCATTTGCTGTATAAATCCTTCTTTAACACAAAGAAGCAAAATATTTCTGTGAATTTAGCTACCATTGAATCTGATTTCTCAAAATCTGGCAGTAGTATATTCTGGATAATTAGGTTCGCTCTTCCTGTTTGCTGATGCTTCCTGGAAAAGTTGAGTTTCACTCGGTATCATCACTTGTGCTCCTACGACAAGTTAAATCCTAACAGAGGCAGAGGCTCCTCATAGAATTTCTGACTTCTGCGTCATGTAGTGACTTCATCCCTGGAGACAAGATATCTCCTTTGCAGCCCTTATTGATTTCCCTCGTTGTACCTCTTCTGGCAATTTGTGAGTGCCCAGCCTGCCACCTTCTTAGTTTTCAACAACTGCATGCTCAGTGGCAGACCTAGTATTAGGAACAAAGTATTATCAGCATTTGCTGAATTTCTTTCCTTTCCAGCATCTTAAAGACTGGGCAAATGAAAAAGTATTGGAGCCAAACTGCAATTTTACCCACATTCCTATAAAAACACAAAAGTTTCCAGCATACCTGTGTTCTTATTTACTTAATTTTACTTGATCAGTTCTCATGTCCTGTAGTGCTCTCCCTTCCTCTGAAACCTGGCAGCTCTTATTTTCAGCTCATCTTCCCAGTACTTTTTTGTGACCTTTCAAAAATATTGATGCCAAGCATGTTGTGATGCCAGTGTTGGTGCTCCAAGAGGAATAGCTGTAGAAGGGAAAATTGTAAAGAATTTGTTCCACATTCCAGCTACTCGGGTCTATTCCATGTGTCATGACATCCCTTTATTTGCTTTCTCTTTGTGGCATACTTAAACAGCAATTGAGATTTTGGGTAATCTTCTGAAATAACACATTCCCTAACTTAATTTTGTGGTAGTTTCTCAGGTGTCAGGACATTCTCCATATGTGGAAGGTTGGCTCTGGACATGTCTGGGGCAATGTTTTAGTTTCAGAATAAATAGGGAAAATTGGTAATTGTCAGAGCTTCAGTAATGACAGTCGTATGGAAGCAAAGTTAAGACCTTGACTCAACCTGGAGAAGTCCTCCCAGCTCCAAGTATGCTTTTGGATAGGATTTCCAAGTATGACATCTGCAATTTCTCCTCTCTCAAGCTGTTTTTACAAAATCATGTGTAGGTATGTGTGCCAAAACGACCCTTGGTTTGATGTGGAAGGTCAAATTGGCTCTTGTTAGTTTATATTTGGAGATTTATATTTAAATTCTGGAAGAGGGGATTTGTGATGCTTTGTGTCAAAACTGACCGGGAAAGCTTCTTGTATAGAAACTGCAAGAGGTCAGACCTACTTCTTTATAGTCTACAGTAGTTATAAAAGTGTTGAAAAGCACCACCAAGAATTGATAAACTGTGTTGTAGGCTAGAAATCATCTCTTACTGCATACACAGAAATCCACTAATAGGAACAATAATTTCCTTTACAGTACTCAGAAAAAATGTTTCACTGACTTGGCTTTCACTTTTGTGAAGCAACCAATAGTTTCCTTTTGAAGGGGCAAAACACAAATGATATCAAACACCTGGGGTTACTTTTTTCTGTAGTAAGTTGAATTTTCCTATCCAGAAGCAGCAATTTGTGTTTCTGGTTTGGATATGTTTAATTTGCAGCGTACATTGTCTAAGAGCAGGAAATACAGATTTCAAGATGTCAGCATACCTTGAGGAGAACTTAAACATTGATCATAACATTTATTGAGAAGGATTGAAAAGGACTGAAAGATAAACTTCTTACGTGCTTTTCCATCCCATCTCAAAACTGAGGAACATTTGTGTTGGTCAGAGCAATACAGGCTTACACAGCTTTGTGATTTATCTCTAGATCAGGCAATGCACACTTTCCACCATTTGCGGTTTAGGATAAAATTGATTTAAAAATCTGGTCTGTGCTAAGCTGTGGAAGTGAGATGCTGGGCATATTGGGATACAAAGACCATTTACATGCTATGCTTGTCTGTCCCTGATTTTTTGTTTTGTTTGTTTTTTGCTTTTTCTGTAAGAGTAGCAGCTAATTTTCATCTCTCTATTCAGAGCCACAGCCTGTCCGGATTGTTTCAAGCCAGCAAAAAACAAACAGGTAGGATCTCATCATTGTTGTATTTCCTTTCTGACATTCAAAATTTCACAGCTGTAGCTACAATGAAGAACTTACCTGGGTATTCAGTCTGTGTTTAATGTCTGTTTTTCCTTCATCAGAAATGTCCCGGAATTTTCAGTTGTCTGAAAATAAAGTCATCTCCTTTTATTCACTTAACATTTCTTTCCTTAGGAGAACTACGACCTTGTTGCTTTTCTTTAGCTCATTAATTTTCCAGATTGTCCAAAGGAATACTTTAGGACTGTTCTCTGTAAATACATCCCTTCAGATGTAAGAATTTGATTCTCATGCATTAAAAGTAGCATAAAATACGATCCTCGAGCTCTCTGTAGGTAAAACAGTTCAGATAAGTCACACTGTGAAGAGGAGAATCCGCAGCTGAAAGAGAATGATCACACCAGAGTTTTCACGTCCTCTGATCTGAATGAAAGACACAGTACATCCAGGGTGGTTTTATCCTGTCTACTTCTGGAGCAGGGGAAGAAAGAAAAGGGACCTTGCCACGCGTTGCATACCCTGAGTGCACACAATCATTGAGAGAAAAGAGGGGGTGTAAGAATAAAAAGCAGTTGGAGATAAGCTGATAGGAGTAGGACAGTGGGTGTGATGCGAGGGAGAACAGGTAACTTCTGTCAGCAGCCTATGAGAGGCCTTTTTTTCTTTCTGGAGAACAGTCTGCCGACTTTTGGTGGAAGCAGTCTGACCCTGGAATTCTGCCTGCTGTACTCCACCTGACAAATACACACAAGTCTTTTTTTAGAAGTATTGTATCGTCATAACTCACTGCTTGCTGCATTACTTTCCTTTAAAAGGGGGAAACCCCCCATAAGGAGCTAAACCAGCAGGGCCTAGCTGTTGAAACCACACGGGCAACAAGATGTAGGGGAATCTAAAGGAAGAAATACAGCCTCTGAAGAGCCGTCAGAGGCTCATCCTTACAAAGAAGCTGTGCTTGAAGCTAGCATCAAGGGCTGTGTTAATCGGAAGTGGTATAAAAGCTGGATTCTGAGTAAAAAATTGTCATCTACCGTAGATACTTATTTAAACATACTGTTACTTTAAAGGTTTTCCAGCTCATCTGTCCTATGAGGAAGGAAGGTACTTCTATCTGTACCTTACTTCTAGTTTATACTTAGGTAGAGAAGCAGCAACTTTCTTGAAGGCATCCAGGATGTCCTGGATCATCAGAGCAAGGACTTGAATCACCCCAAACAGCAATTCAGTATTTTTCACTGTTTTTCCAAGTCCCGAAGCTGAATGAAAACATGACTTTTCAGTTCCTTTCCATGTACCAGTGCTCATCATGAAGTGTTTAGACTTACAGTCTGGATGGGTGGACAGCTAGATGGGTAATAATCCACGTGATTGGGCTTAAAGGGTAGTGGTTACTGGGTGTCATACTCTATCTGGATGCCTGTGACAGTGGAGTACCGCAGGAGTCTGTCCTGGGATCCCTCCCTTTGAGCATCTTTATAAAAAACCTGGAGGAGACTGTAGAGTCTATTCTCATCAAGTTTGCTGATGACAACAAATTGGAAGGACTGTTAGATACACCTGAGGGCAGAGCTGCCACTCAGAGTAACCTAGGCAGGCTGAAGGAACGGGCTGATGCAAGCCATATGAAATTTGGCAGCATCAAACACACAGTCTGACACCTGGGAAGGATTAAACTCTGTCAGCAACACGGGCTGGGGACTGCCAGGTTGGGCAGCAGCACAGTGCATGGTAGAAGATTGAGAAACAGTGGCCATAAGTTGAAATGAGAGGTTCAAAGTAGATGCAAGAAAAAAACTTCACCATGAGGACAGTCAGACAGTGGAGCAGGCTATCCCCAGAGAGGGTTTGCAGGCTCTATGCCTGGAGGATTTCAAGACCCAGCTCTACAAAACCATGAGCATTTAAGTGTATAACAATAATCATTATGTTCTGATCTGTAAGCTGCACTAATTACATTGTTGTCATGTTGTGAGTAAAGCTACTTGGATATATTTAGGCAAAATTACATGTTGCTCTTCGTTGCCCTGTTAAGGTTTAAGGTCACAGTGAGCTCTCGCTGATACAAAGTTCTTTGTAGGTGTAAGAAAACGTAAAACATGAGTGAAAAAACTGTATTGTGAGAAGTGTCTCGTGTGTATGTTTTAGGGTTTATTTCTTTTTTAGGCATATCCTTTCTTAACTTCTCTTCTTGACTCATTTTTTATTTCGCTGTGCAGTCTGTTTTCACTAGAATGGCAGTAATGAAAGCCTTAGAGAAGATAAAAGAAGAGGATTTTCTCAAGTAAGTATATACTGAAACTAGTTCTTAGTATTGTTCTTTTGTATAGAATTAGGATGGGGAGGAAAATATTAGGTGGATAAGTGGTAGTAAGATGACTATAAAAGAACTAATTGTTTAAATTCCACTAGTTTATTATTTTAAATGTGTTGCATTTTCTGGGCTTCTGATAATAAAATATAATTCCAGATTTTTTAGTTAAAGCAATGTTAAAATGCTTGAATTAAGCCACAGGAGATGGAAAACTGGACATGATGCCATCGATGGTCTTCCCATTAGTAATATTGCTTCATTGTTTTAGTATCCCAGGAGTACCACAGAAGAGAAGCTGTAGGTCAGGGACTTGCAGTTCTGCTCGGTGCTGCTGGCAGCGCGTCACTGCAAGTCTCTGGGCTGGCATGGGGTTTAGAATGGTTGGAAGTGAAAACAGTTCATTGCAGTATTGCCAATCACACACATTCAAACGAATCTTTATGTGCATCCTCAAAACCACAGGAGAGATTTAGAAATCATGGAATTTCCACCTGTATTTTGAACCTCAGAGTCTGTAAGGCAAACTTCTCTTTACTACAATGACATTTTTCCCGTATTTCCAAAATGTTAAGGGTGGGTTGAGTTTTCAGAAAACACCAAACACTGTAATATGGTTAAAATAGAGAAACAAGCAAGCAGCAAAAACACAAGCAGTGGGAAGACATCAGTTAACATTTTCTCTGTAGTTCACTATGTTTAAATGCACTAAATCTTGACAGCTCTTTTCTTTATTCATTTCTTGCTGTTCCAGCTATTAATGTGAATACTGAGTTTATACTGTAGCTGTGTTTCTAGTACCTGAAGCCATTGTCTTCCGTGCCATTATTACTAGGGTGATGCTCTGTTATGTTCTGGTATTACTAGTCTTTCTCAATCTTTCTTTTACAGGCATTTTCCGTGTCCCCCGTGTTCACCAAAGAACCTCTGCGTTGCACTGGAAATTCAGTGCAATAATGGTGCAGTTTTTGTGGCTGGTAAAGTGATCCATTTATTTGCTGCTCTGTTGTCTTAAGCGTAACTTCATAATGCTGCCATAAAAGCCAGGAGACTCTTGCTATCTGTTGATTCCTGTAATTACTTATAAGGAGCAAAGAATTAAATCTAGTTCTATCTAAGGGTGGACTTGGAAAGGGGAAGAAATTATATTGGTCTTGCTTCCTGTCTCCTTGGGATAACCCTTATCCCTGCAAATGCTGCAGTTGCAGTATGGCCCCTCACAATGAGTGCGTGGTTTGGGAAAGGCACTTCCCCACTAGATAAGCTGTCAGCAGTGCTGTGCTGTTCCTTTGCTGGGATTTTGAGTTGGATTTAGCAGTGTCCACCATCTGGATTTATCTGCGTATTACTTCAGCCAAAACTGTCGATCTTCATGAAATCAATAAAAGTGAAATTTTGGAAATCTTAGCCCCCTCCAACCCAAGGTAACATCTGGAATAATTGGGTAAGACAGGTAGTGGAACAACATTTGATGTCCCTGTGTTGAGATGATTCTACAGACTTTTCTGTTGTTGCCTACAAGTGTATCTAACCTTCCCCAGCCCTGTGTATAAACAACCACTTATTTAATTATACACAGATTATTAAAAAATACAATTTTAAGCCTATATGCTATGTTTAAAAGGATGGTAAAAATCCTGAATAAAGGAAAACTTCAAATGAAAAGAAAAAAATGTGAAATTGAATATTCTCATGGCAGGCTAGTTGGTGTTCTCTATATACCTGTTTCTTATTTTTAATTACCAATTAGACAGTTAAATGTACATTTTCATGAACCCAAGATACCTGATTTCTTTTAGCCTTTTCCAAACACCCTGTTTTGTTGAGTGGTTTTATCATGTACGTACAAAGACATAGTCAGTTTTCTGCATGTGATTGAATTGAATTTTGTTTTTGTGTTTTGTAACTTATAGATTGGGATGTTTTTGTGTTTTTTTGGGGGGTGGTGGTGGTGGTAGTGGTGGTGTTCCAAACAAACAAAAAAATCCACAACCCTATGTTGTCTCTAATTTATAAAGAATTAAATCCAGAAGAATTTCTTGAATACAGTGCATTTTTTTTTGCTATTACAGCATTTTAATTGAGATTGGGATCTTAATTTGTAAGCACAGTTTCAGAGTTTGTGTTGCCCTCTTGACCTTACCTTTGGTGTTTACTGATCCCTTCCCTCTGCTACTCTTTTTTTTTTTTTAAGGGCTCAGGAGAAGTTGTCAAACTGAGAAATACCTGTGTTTTTTTACCCACTGTTGCTCAGATCAAAAGCTAAAATTATTACAATGGGGAGTTGAAAGAAAAAAAAATATTATTTTCCTATTTCCATTTTATGGAAAGAGAATTTAGCAGTGTGAAGCTGACTTCTGAATGGTTATTCATAGTACTTTCATTATTTGCCCCATCGAAACAGTATTAGTCAGTGTCCCCATTTGTTTGTGTGGGTTTTTCTGCAGATCAAAATGCAGGAAGGAAGCGTTGTTAGAAATAGGAAAGTATGATACTGAAAGCCAAAAAAATTGAGATGACAAAGACACAGGTACCATATGCATAGCTACTTTGAACTCCTTTTTTTGTTTCATAAATGCAGGGTTTCAGTTTGGAACTTGTTACTGCAGGGGGGCTGCTCGTTCTTTTTGAATGAGCTCCCTGTTTTGTGCATATTTTCACTTCTTATAAAACCTATCAATAAGAAAGCTCATCTTGGTCATCCGTGTCAGACTCGTTCTTGGTTGTAGCAGTCCTTGTGTCGCGTGCAGGCATGACATAATACCAGACTAGGGCTGGAATCAATCAGAGGATGACAATCTCTTTACATAGCAATGTTCCAAGGTTCTTGAAATTTGCACTGGTTTATTATTGAGGTATTTTGCTAGCATTGTTTTCCTTGTAATGAGCCAAAGCATTTTAGTTTGGGTTTCTTCTGTTAAACATTCAGACAAGGCAGAACTTGGATTGAAACCTGAACTATTTGGTATAAGGATATGGGGGAACTTGTTTACTTAGGACATACATAGATTGGTGGACAAGCATATATATATATATATTTGTGTATATATATATATATCCTATTTATCTAGTGAGGATGTATCAAGCTATAGCCCAATATGTAGTACTGATTTCATTTATTTATTTATTTTTATAAAAAACACTAGTTTGGCTTGGAGGAAATTGGCTCAATACCATACTCTGATTCAAAGAATAATTATTCAGAACTAAGTTGCCTCAGACTGGGTACTTGGATCTCTGTTTTTTCCTTCTCAGTTTTGTTAGTCTTTGTACAGTTTTGTTTATATGCTTCTCATACCTGAGGGTTTGACTGCAGCAATAGGTTCTCCACATGTTCCTTTAAGCTGGTCATCTCAGATGCTGAAACACTTGTAGGTCCAGGAGCATGAATTTTGTACTGTTGCTGCAGTGCTCTTGCTGTAAAACAAGGTTAAGTGTGTAAAATTATTTTCATGAGGCTCCGATGGAAGTTAAATGCATTTTAATATGGAATACTGGTTCTTTTGTCCATTACTTAAGAACGATTACAGGTAACATACTTGTTTTTACAGGAAGGTACAATAAATATTCAAGGAATTTACCTCAGACTCCCTGGATTATTGATGGGGAGCGAAAGCTGGAGTCTTCAGTGGAAGAACTGATTTCAGAGCATCTCATGGCAGAATTCAAAGCAGACAGTAAGTGTCTAGGAGATCTTTTACCATATATATTTTTCATTATTACTAGAATTTTTTATTTTAGTAGCTACTCACTTAATACAACAGTGTAATGGAAAACACTACATTTCTTTATCCCTCTCCTACCCTTCCGAGTCAAAGCCCAGAAGCTGTTTTTTAGCTATGGCCTATGAGTAATTAGATGATTGTATTTCATACTGTATCTTTTATCCTTCTAAAATATCTCCTCAGCTGATCTGATGATGCAAAAAGTCTGCTTTTTTGTGGTAGTATTTTTGTCTAGCCATGCCTCGTAACAGTTGGTAATTCATTCAGTGACTCCTAATGAGGAGGTTTTTGCCATGGGCATTCCATAATATCTGCCTAGCCTTCAACCCCTTCATGTTTCTTACCTTGATTAATTTATTTTCTTCAGTGCATAGAATTCCATAAGATAAATGCTTATCCAGGGATTACCCAGATGAGATGATCACTGCCTGTCATTTGTTGCCTGCTAGACTTGGAATTAGAGACCTAGAATGCCCAAGGAAAAATTGCATTAAATATTAGTTTAGAAAAAAAAGAGTTTCTTTCCCCTTCTTTCCTCCCTCCCAAGAGTTGCTTTGTTAATCTGAACACTAGAAAAATTCTCAGACTATGTCTTCAGACCAGTTAGTATGTAACACCCGACTTCAGCTTGCAGAATTACCACAAGTGACCGCCAGAAGTGCCTATAAATAATGGTGAGGAGCAATATAAATGTACAGGAAGACCATTGCCAGCAGGTCAAGGGAGGTGATCTTCCCCCTTTTCTCAGCAGTGGTGAGACACTGTACTGGGCCCCGTTTGGGGCTCCAGTACAAGAAAGACATAGACATGCTAAATTGAGTCCAGCAAAGGGCTGTGAAGATGATAAAAGATCTGGAGCTTGTTTTTTACAAGGAGAGTCCAGCAAAGAAAATTCTGATATCGTGACAGAAAGAAGCCTTCATGACCATGGAAACATTTTCTCACTGTTATTTAGTTCTCATTACATGACTGGAGAAGTGAGGGATAATAAAAACTAAGAAAATCTTCATGTGGTCTTGTTTGTTCCCTAAAGAGGGGAAAAAAAAAAAAAAAAAGTGAAACAGTTTTTCAGAGACCCTTTGTAGTGGAGCTGCAAAGTTACTTTTTAGTGCAGGGTTTGGTCTCCCAGTCCTCCTTCAGGCAAAGCTTGAAGATAGAAGGGGTGTGATACAGGAAACTAAATACCCAACAATACATGTTTGTATCTTGAAAGACAAAAACAACTGAACAAAAAAAAAAAAAGTGGTTATCTTTCACATTGGGCCTGAATTTTCTTCCTCTTCTGCCCAGGAGAGCAGACTAGCAGAGATTTCTCTGAAATCTTTGGAAACCATTGGGTGTATGTAAGTTGTGTTTTGGAGGAAGACAGCTTACACTGATTGGCGAAAAAATTAGGAGTGCTCTTCGAGAAATTAGCATGAAGGAATAAACAGAAACTGTTTCCCTCCTGATTTGCTCAAATACAGTGCAGGCTTCATTTTATAAAGATAACTATTTGAAATATATTTGCAAACAAATTTAGAATATCTCACCTTTTAAAGGCATATTAAAGAGAGTATTAAAGTATTAAAGAGACTATTATAGAGAGTATTAAAAATGTAAAGTAAAATCTCATCTCCCTTGTTCAAATCTGTTATAGGCTTTACTTTTTCTTCCTCTGGAAGAGAAGATGTGGATGTACGAACACTAGGCAATGGTAAGGCTTGGAACATCTCTTGTGAAGCACAGAAACAAACAAAATGGTTAACTGGAGCTACCCTGATAGGTCTTGCTGACTGCTAAGTGCATAAGTGTGTGACTAGACATGCTTTGAAGTTTTATGGTGGAAACATTTTAGTGATATTTATGTATTTATTCCCAAAGACTTCATAGTTTCATAAAAAGAACTGAAAGAGGAGACCTTTTTCTGTGTCCTTGGCTGCATAGCTGCATGGAAAAGCAGAGCTTGTTAAGAATGTTTATTCTATTCACTTCCTATTTTTAAAACCTTTATGCCAGACAGATTCGTGTCTTGTTTTCTGTTGGGTCCTTGTGCTTTGCCTGTCACTGGGGAGTGGGGAAGCCTTGTTTTCTGTTTTAACTTGGCTCCTTTCTAAAGGTCAGTATTGGAAAATACGCTGAATCTACTATATCCAAAGGAGGAGGGGGGAAGAAAAAGTGAAGACTAACAACGATGCATTCCAATTCTTGCCTGATTGGGAGCGTAGTTCTTGGCATTGCTTTTACTGGGGATCATCCCTGGCCCTCAGCACAGAAAGTGCAGCTATTGCAACAGATGTTTAGCTGAGGGAGCGGGATTTAACATCATCCTGCACCTGGGCATTGCTGTAGGTGACAGAAAATAAGCTAATTAACTTTTTTTCTTATTTTATTTTTTAATTAGCACAGACTTGTACAAGATGTCTTCTGGGAAGTCGTAATTTGCACTTATTGCTGATACTGGGGTTTAGTAGCCAAAAAAGTCCCTTGTTTCTTTCCTTCCATCTGATGTTACATCCCTAAGCCTGCAAGTTCCTATCCCTGTTTGCATAACAGCAGACAGCCTTCACACCTTCCAACCTTACTGCATAAATTCAAACGTTAATTTAGAACAACATGTTTTTATGTTTTGTGACTGTGCATGTTGCCAGGAAGGCCCTTTGCCATTGAGCTTGTGAATCCTCGTAGAATACATTTTACTGCTGAGGAAATGAAGGAACTTCAGCAGGTAAATCATTTGCACCTCATGGAACTCATAAAGCATGTGTTTCTTCTCGAAGAGAGAAGTTTTGCTAACTGATTCTTTTTTTAAATATCGCAGACAATTAATAACTCGTCAGACAAAATACAGGTTCGAGATTTACAGCTTGTCACCAGGTCAGTATTTATCATTGCTGGCAAGGGATTTCAAAGTGACGCTTTGGGAGTTTTGCAAGCGTTCTTGCTCACAGCATTATATAATTATGCTTATGTTATATGAGTAATTAATTTTTTTTATTTAGAGAGGCAATTGGTCGTATGAAGGAAGGTGAAGAGGAAAAAACAAAGACCTATAGTGCCTTAGTATGGACAGACAAAGCAATACAGAAAGAAGATATTGCATTTCTAGATGATATCAAGGTATCTGTAGCTCTTTTTTTTTTTTTTTGCTAATTTATTTAGTACCTGGCCTGGTGTCTTAGGGGAGATTTTATATACATGCACCCATGGACATACCTCCTTCCTGTGGTTGGTTTTTTGTTTAATCAGGGTTCCTTTTGCTATACAACTTTCATATCTCTTTTCCCTTTCCCCCTTCTCACTGTTAGTCTGTTACAAGTTACTGTATAATTCTGACTGTCCAGCAGACCAAATAAGAAAAAGCAGGGAATGGGAGAGGGGGAAATCTGGCACCCATGCCCCTTTCTTTACCTTAGATTGTTTTAAGTGAAAGGAATGGTGATTGCTTCTTCTGCAAGCTCTAAAGTCATTCTTCCACAGCTGCAGCAATTAGGAGTTTGTAAGGTCTATGGAAAATAGTACAAAAAGGCCCAACCAAATGCTCAGTGCAACAAGCATGCTGTGTTAATGAGAACTTCCTCCAAATGCTAGTCAGAGGGACAGCACTGGTGGAGGAATGTCTTCTGTTTTTGTTGTGTTGCGGTGTTGTCTATGGGTGTTGGCCATGAAATCATTCTCAAATTGAGGCTTGAACCACTGCAGTTCAGGGAAACAACTGTTGTGAACTGTTTTTATTGTTTTCTTTTTTTTCAGTATGCCTACCCACTTCCCGAAAGGTTGCCTTTCAAAGTGTTGCAAAGTGTTCTTTGGGGAAGGGGATGAGGATAGGGAATGAGCTTCTTAAAAGCCTATTCTGAGAACTTTTTTTTTCTTCCCCCCCCCCCCCCCCCCCCCCATTATTTCTAGAGGGTTGGCTGTAGTTTAGACAAAGCATTTTGTGGATGGGATTTTTATTTTATTTTTGATTGCCTGAGGCTCTCAGTGAGGTTTCAAATCCTGGAGTTATTCCAGCAAACGACCGTGGAGATTTCAAGGTTATTCCTCTGTATATGTGATTCCATTAGTTTGTGTTCATATGAGGCTTTCTCGTGTAACCTCCGAGATGGCTGTCCTTCTTTCTTTCAATAAACATGAAAAAAATTAGTCTTTCCTCCAGAAGATTACTCAACTCCCATAACACAATATAAAAAACAGATGCGATTGGCTAATGGTACATATAACTTCATCTCAATCCGTGCAGTGTGTTGCATGTTTCCTTCCTCGTTTATTTTGTTCCCTCTTGTAATAGGAATTAAAACTTGACCAGAAGACACCTCTCCGGGTTCTTCACAGAAGGCCTCTGGCCGTAAGATGTCGGATCATTCACACCATGAAGTCTGAGTACATAGATGAGCATCACTTTCGCCTGCATCTGAAGACTCAAGCAGGAACGTATCCTTAGCTGCTGTTACACAATGCCTTTACGAAACACCTTGTAGATTAGAGCAGTTCAGGCAATGGGAAGTTTCCTGCTTTTATCTCTGCAGTGTTTCTAAATCTCCGTTCTTCAGCAGTCAGATCTTGCTGATGTTTGCTTTTATGTCAGAATTTCACGTGGGCTTTCATTCAAAAATGCTACCACTTCGTGCGTATTTTGGTGGTGAGCAATCTGATAGATGGAGAAGTATCTGATAGCTATAAAAATGTATAAAAAGCCAAGAATTAGTAGTCTTTTAAAGATGGGTATGAGCTGAACAGGATGTGAAGGATAGTTTTAACAGGATGTTCACTTCGATTTAGATTAGCAGTAGAAAAATACACTATTTTTGCTTTGAGTACGTTTTTTCATCACACTCTTTTTTTCCCTTCCCCCCCCCCCCCCCCCCCCCCCTTTGGAGGCCTTTATGGTACAATACACCTTTCCTTAGCCACCCTTTCTAGCTACATTAAAGAATTTGTGCATGGAGACTTTGGAAGAACAAAGCCAAATATTGGCTCCCTACTGAACAGAACTGCTGACATTCTGGAGTTGGATGTAGAAGTGAGTTCTTCGTTATTTATCTGTCTTGGAAATTAGTAATGTAGTTGCATTTGTGAGATGCTTTCAATGGAATCGCTCTAACCAAATCAACATTTCTTACCTCAGTTAATAGGAAAGTTGACGTTTATGCAAAGATAATGGTTTGTACCACACTGCCACATGCTTGTGTCATGTGATAGGCTTCCTCTGCTGAGTTCATGTTGGGGGAGGGATGGGAGGACATAGCAGGAATTGATGACACCTATTATTAGGACCCATTGTAATAGAGCCTTTTCTTTTTATGTTATGTTTACATCATTTCTTTTGAAAAAGGGGGCGGAGAAAAAATAGGAGAGACTTGACTTCCTCTTTCAACACTGGTTCAAACTAAATATATTTATTCACTTGCTGGAGTCAGATGATGTAGATTTGACTTGTAACTGCAAAATTCGTTTTGGCTAAAAGAATGTATGTAGAGATTTGAATTGAATATTAAACCTGGTGGTTTGGCAAGATCAATTTAAAACCTGAATTTTCACTTTGAGTAGCCAGTTACCAGCATGCTTGTTGTCATGTATTTCTGGAAGACTGTCTATGTGTTAAATTTTGCACAGCAGACATGCAGTTTTTTGTGTATCTGTGGTGGGATAATACAGAAAGAGAGCTTGCAGGGGGCACTGAAAACAGGAGCATCTGAACCTGGTGCAGGCTGATCAGTATCGCTCTCACACGGATAGGTGTCACTACTTTTATTGGATGCAACTATGAAGGATGTCTAGGTATTTCCAAATAATTAGTCATCGTGCTAGTAATGCATTTTAGCTTAGCCTAAGAGCCTAATCCTGTGATGAAGCTGTAGATTAGGCAAGGAATAGGTGTGATTAATGTAGGCAGTCTTGGAGCCAAGGCATTTAATGTGCTGTGTTGTGATTCCTGTGTTGCGATCGCAACAGCACAACATTTGGAAGAGGGTGAGCAACAAGTTTATGCCCGAAGGAAATTGGAGATGTGGCCTCAGGGAGACCAGGGAAGAAAGACATAATCCAGTTGTAGTAATTATTACAGTTGCTTCTAATAAAGTGTCAGGCATGTTCTGTCCCTTTTGACTAACATCAGAATTACTCTTAATGATGTTGCCTTGATAATTCTTCTGCATAATGCTTGCCTGCTTATTCTTTTAGTGTAGTTTTCCTTGCTGAGGAGGCAGATTTGGGGACAGCTGATGGCTTTCTACTCAAGTCTTGCCTGCACTGCCCAATACCTGAATATTTCTGTGGCATCAATCAACATGTTGTTTTCACATTGTAACAGCCCATCTGTAGGATTTACAGCTTAGGTTAGAAGATAAGAGATAACTCATGTTTCTAAGTAGCAGCTTTGGATACTCGACAAATACAGGTCTGCATCAACTGATTCTGGCTAGTAATAGTAAAAGGAGTTGCAATTCAGCATTTTATGAAGAAAACCCAGCTCCAGACGATACTCGTGGAGCCAATAGAATGAGGTGGCTTTTTCATGCCACCCTCCTCCTCACCTTCTCCCATGGTGTCTCTCTTTACGTATTGCTTCTTCCCACTGTTAACCTAGACCAGACAAGCACAGCAATGGCAAGTCTTTCTGTATACATAAAACATCGTCTGCTGATTTGTACCTTTTTTTTTTTCCTGCTCTTCTAGTCTGTTGATGTTGACTGGCCTCCAGCCCTGGATAATTAGCTCTTCAAGCTGGGATGAGGAAAAAACAGCTCCTATGTCATCAGCTGTTTACCGAACACTGTATGGTATTACAGCTCGGTTGCAAAGTGTTTTTGTCAAATGTTTGGATCATGTTGATCCGACAAAGGATATTGTTAGTTTGAATCAACTTCAAACACTCTGGAATAGGTAGTGTTCATTTAATATCTAGCCCTATTTTAATTCTTTCTGTGCATACAACATATTTGGTAAGCTAATGTATTGATAACAAATCTTTTTTTTTAAAAAAAAACATAAGAAAAACAAACGGTATACTGCCTGCAAACGGCGTGCTGAGTACATTAAATGTGCTTTATGCTGTACTGTTTGAAATGTTTTAATTAAAAATCACCCTCCCTAAAGCCAGATTTTTTTTTTATTTTTTATTTTTTTACTCTTTTTATATAGGATGTTGTAGCTTTCTTGTCTGGATGCAGGTAGCACTGAATTGCCTGAAATGCAGTCCTAGCATTTTCTGAGCCCTGTTCATGCAGGACTGTTTCACAAGAGGAGACTCTGAAAGCAGTAGGGTAGTGCCTGGAACGAGGTGATATTCTACCCTGTGCTGGCTGCTTTTTTGATCAATGTTAGCTTCAGAGACAGACAGATTTGCCTCCGAGTGCTTTTCAAAGGGAAACACAGTTTGCAGATAAAAACTTTGCACTTAAAACTGTTTTTCTCATTGTAAAACATCAGCGATGCTTCCTAGGAACTACGCTCTGAGGTAGTAGTGGCCTCAGCAGCTCTTTGGCCTGGTTACAGTCTTCACGCACAGGATTTCCCCGTGAGTCACCAAAAGATAGGGAATTCCTGACAATGCGTGATGGAATTCTAGAGAAAAATAGGGATACCGGGAACCCCAAAGTGCAAATAAATATAAAACATTCTGAAGAATGTTGGTGTTAAAAGACCAAGACAGAGATAAAATGCCTTGTTTTGCAGTATGGTTGCAGCATGCTGCATTTTTTCTAGTACCTAGCCTTGGATGGATACCTGGATGTTAATTCGGTTAGGAAGATGTTTCTGCTCAGCTCTAGTACAAAAGAGTTACACTGTCCTCAAGAAATTAAGGTTTGGAATTTAAGGGCTCTTCATTAACGAACATTTCAGAGATTGAGGGTAATTATTTTCCAGGAAAAAATAGTTTAGGGACAGGGAAGATTACTGAGATGTGTTACCTTGAAGTCAGCGTTGCCAGGACTTTACAGTACAGCAGATGAACAGTAACTTTAGTTGAAGGCTCAGAAAGGCACTAATGCATACAAAATGTATGGAGCTCCTAAAAAAAAAAAAGTGCCTAACAAAGGAGTGCCTAAAAACTCAGCTTGAAAAATTAGTCTAAATATTGTATACTCTGTCTGTGATGAGCTGTCAGAACTTGTCTGTCATCATTTGTTTTCCTAGTCCACTGTGACACGAGTATAGCAGCAGTTCAGAAGCTCCTGTTTTTCCAATACAAAACAGTACGAACCTGATTCAGACAGCAAGATTTCTTTGTTTTTAATCTTAAAGCTGTTATGAGCAACAGATTCTAGGAGTAGTTGCCTCAGATAGTAATCAGTACCCAGAAAGGAAGTGTCGCGAAAGATGGAAAATTTAAGAAACTGAATTCAGAAAACAAACAAAAGAGAATTTCAGTCTCGTATCAGTGTGATTTCTTGACAGAAACTCAGAGTGAGCTAAAATATGATTTATAAATTCCATAAACTAGAGGGGAAAAATGTAAGCAAGGCTGCACTATGGGCATGACAGACATTAGAAGAGCTGTCCCAGGGGGCAAATAGAACTACCAAGGCAGCAGCAGGAAGGACTCCTACTCCGGTCATAGTTCAGAGACACTAAAGGTGCGCTCACGTTCAGCTTCCTGCAATATGCTGTACAATGTCATGGTGCCAGTGGACACCATGTTAAGAATCAGAATGCAGAGAAATGAGGCTCTAAAGACTATGCTAAAAGTGCTGAGTCTAATCTTCTCCATACAATGGAGCGAGGTCCACCAAAAAGCCTTAAATGGCTTTTTATGATAAATGTGAAATACACCAGAGGAAGGAAAAAGAAAAAAGTTGATGATGCAAATGTCTGTACAGCTGTTTAGCTAGTCATTTATTGTTCGGTTATCACGCGGCTCTATGAAAATGAGCTGTAATCCGGTCTTTGAACTTTGTTTAAAGTCTGCAGTTTCTAATATAAGGTAAACATTTTGAACTAGCATAATCTGTAAGGAATTTTGCAGCAATAATGTTAATGTTCTACTTTGGCCTTCATCTTGTTTTTAAAAGTAAATTACCCACTTGTGAATACTCAGGATGTTTTGTGAGAATAACAAGAGCAAGATTTAATTTTGTTCTTGAGGTATGTGTGTAAGAGGAAGGTATTTTCTAGCCCGTTATGTGGAAAATGCTGAAAAACAAGGTCCAAGCAGTGTTCCTTAGCATCATCTTTCTTCATACTGGAAAGATTTAAAATGAAACTGCTGTATTTCTCCAAGCAACTGGGCACCTAAAATGTCCCCCTCCATTTTTTTGTATCAGCATAGCCGAGCCTGAAGACAGCTCTTTGCAGGGAAGGCGGTGAGTGCATGCTGTACCTGGTATACACCTCTAGCTGAGCCTGAGTGCGTCTGTGCTCTGCGCCCATCTGCCCAACAAGTCAACTCTTGTGCCACAAAGAAATGCTGAGTGCAAATGAACCCTTAATATACACATTGCTTAAGGTTTCACAGCAACCAACAGTAATTGTGAACGGAACAAAATAGTCTAAAGAGCCCCAGGATAAGTAAGCCAAAGCCTAATTTCTCCGATTGCTCTGGCCTCCCTAATGTGAGGGATGCTGTGAATCTGAGAAGGCTGCAGAAGCTGAGTCCTTAGTATAACCAGTTTTTTTAATTACCAAACCAACTTGTTTACAAAGGAAAACAGAACTTTGAAAATATTTAATTATACTGTAAAAACACATTGTACTATAAAGAGCATTCTATAAAGTAAGGAAAATGTTTACTTTTAATAAACTTAAAGTTGAGAACTTCAAAAAAAGAACTGAATAAACAACACATTTCAAGCTTTCTTTGTATTTCTTTGGTCTTTCTGTCACAAGACTGTGGCGGAGCTCCTGAAAAGGTAAGTGTTTTGCAGAAGTGAGAAAAACTTGCTTTAAGTAAGTGTGGAGAGTCAATTCATTCTGTTGTGTATCGGAGTTACAGGAAGCAGCGTTCCAAACTTCATTTATGCACCTTGAAAGAACCTTTTCCATCAAACCTATGTAATTGGTGTCATGCGTTACAGCTGCAGCACCTCACTGCTTTGAATGCAGTGAATTACTGCACTTAAACAGTCATTGCTTTCCCATAAACCACTGAGTTTTTTGGAGTTCCTTTTTGCCTTGCATACAACTGTACATCTCAAGTAGCTTTTTTGATTTGGGGTTGTGTTTTTTGTTTCTTTTACATTCAAGTGTGCTATTTATTGCATCTTTTCATGGTGCAGTTTTATGTTGCCAAACAGTAAAAATTAGATTCTTAAGCCTTATCTGCCATATGAAACAGCTCTATAACTTAAGAAATGCACTGATACATTTATTGCTGTCTTGCTTTTTATAATAAAATAGCAAAGCCCTATATGCAGACGAGTGTCTCACCTAGCCAGTTAATTTGTGCGAGCTGTCCTCGGACACCTCACACCTCAGGCTAAGAATGAAGATTGGGAAGCAAGTGAAGAGAGGAAGTTCTGGTTTCTGATACAGAGCGTAAAGGAGTGTTTTTAATTAGTACGGACTGAAATGGCCTTATATTGTTAATACAGTGCATCTAAGTTAGGCTGCACTAAGACTGCCTCTTGGTTTGCCCCAAGCCTTCTTGTGAGGGGGTGGTGGGGAGGCCGGATCTGAGCCATTTTTTAAGCAGTCACTTGCATAGCAGGAAACTGCCAGGATACCTGAGGAAAGAATAGGTAGAGGCTTCGGCTCAATAATATTTCTGCAGATCAAAATAAAATACGCATCACAGCTACATACACACAAAAACAAATTCCGGAGAAATAACGGCATGCTCCATTCCTAAAGCAACAGGGTTTTGTCATTTAAAATAGTGCACTTGGGATGAAGTGCAGAGAAGTCCTTACTTTCTGTTCATTATTCTGTGCAGTGATTCATTTACAACAGATCTGGACTATTTAAAAACTCAAACCTTCCGGTCTTTTAAAATATATCTAACAATGACATAGTCATTAAATTTTTTTTAGAGTAAATTTGCCTTGAAAGCAAATGGAATACGGTGAAAATGTGAAAAATCAATGCATGATCTTGTTTTAGGAGAAAAATATTTTATACGAAAGAGGGTAAGAAACCTGAATCTTCCAAGCAAATTGAGTAAAACTTTAACATTAGGTGAATCTGAACTAGAGTGCCCTTGTGCAGTTTCTTCCTAGTTTCTGTTCTATCAAAACGTAAAATACTTTCCATAGCAAAAATAGTTTCTTTGCAGGCAATTTTAACCCTGTGAATTATATGAAATTTGACCCTTTTGAAGATACCAACTTTTACTATCCCCAAAGGTAAGGATGCTTTAAGTATTAACAATTCCCTTTTCCAACAGCATAAAAACATCTAAGAGGCACTTCTAAAGTACAGAACCCCAAACCCTACTCCCACCTTTCTTCTTTATGGGCACCAGTCTTTGGGCTGTAATATATAACTTTAAGTTACATCGTGAAACTTACATAGTGACATTCTGAAAGAGAAAGCAGGGAATCCAGAAGAAGGGTAAGTTACTCGTTGCTGTACGTACCCCACTTCAGCCCAACAGTGGGGGCTCAATGGTTATAGCTTTGTAATATGGTATCAAATTGTAAAGACTGATAGAGCTCATCAGCGTGGACACCGTCGGTGTCATAGAACTGGCTATCTGCAATGCTGTTCTGATGATTTTGGATAGGGTTGGTGGATAGTCTTGATTCGCTTAAAACTTCTTGGTCTAAAAAACTGTAAACTGCTGGATCAGCTAAGTTAGACTGTGAATTAAAAGGTGTGCTGCCAGGGGCTACCACAGGTGGACAAGCTGGAGGCACCTGGTGGAGCTGCTGCCTGTGATTGCTTACATTTAACACCTGATTATACTTCTCAAAGTTTATGCTAGTGCAGTTCATGTCATCGGTCTCCATGTTCATGATGCTTGCTGTGGTGCTGGCCTGATGAGTCTGGTGCACGATGCTGTTAGTAGAAACACTCTGCACATCTGCAGTTGACACTGCCACTGCTCCCATCCCGTTTGTGCTGCTGAAATTCCTGTAAAAGCTGGAATCCTTCTCATCAGGCCAGTTCAGAGGGTTATCGTGGAAAGCTGGGAGAGTGCTGCTGCCCTGCGCGCCAGGCTGAGGCACGTCTGTCACAAAGCTGTTCTGTGGGTGCGCGTTGAGCAGGCTGCCAGCCGAGGACGGGGTGCTGTACAGCTGCTGCCAGCACGAAGAGAGCGTGTCTTGCTTCCCTGGACCCACCTGTGCGGGCTGATGGGGAATCTGATTGCACCCGGGGTACATCTGACTGGAGCTGGGCAGAGTTCCTAGCCCTGGCATCATCAGCGTGGATGAAAACATGTTTGGTTCTGTGAAGAGTAAAGACATTACTGTATTTTTATGCCATTTTGTATGTTTGTTTTAATTACAAATGGCAAAAATGCATAGCAAAAGTGGTTCTGTCTTAACGAGATTATCTGTGGATCTGCATTTCAAATACTTGCTCAAATGCTGTCCGGGACAAGCGCTGTAATTCTGGACAGCAGCAAGACAGCTGTCTGCCTTATGCCCCTTTATGGGGCATGCTGAAGGTGACAGCCTACATTTAAACAAAGAACTGATGGGTTTAGCTTGTATAGCCAAAAGTACCAGTATCATACAGGGAGAAAAGCTTGAGGAGATACCAGAATTTTTAGCAAAGAGGAGGGAAGGCCAGAACTGAGTGTTAGGGTTGAAGGACAGAGTACCTGAACCCAGAGAAGATGAATACTCATCTAAACTAAAGACAGCAGTGCTTAGAGAGGGCCTTAGTATAATTTTAATTTTATTTAAATGTAAGCATTATGATGAAGAGGCTAGAGCACTCTCCTGTGGAAAAAGGAAGTTACAGCATTGCTGAGGAGGAATAAGAGACAGGTACTGCTGCTGCCTTGGGACCTTCAGTGCTTCCTGAAAAGCACCAGCCCTTCCCCACAGCAATCGGACACTGCTTGTTTCAAACTGCTGTTGGATTTGGGACATGCAAGCCAAAACTTACCTTTCTTGATCATCTTCCCTTCAGGGTTGGCTGCAGAAAACAAAGCCACTTTGGGCCTCTCTGTCGCATTTGATCCTGTGACGGAAGAAGCACAAATCTATTTTGAATGTTTGCTCTCAAATAAAATGACCCCGTCTAACCATTAAGTTCGCTCAAACAAGAAATAGACAAATATTTCCCTTACCACAGTCTTGTATGAGCTTTTGCCAAGCCAGCGTTGATCTTTGCCTTTTTGCTTTGTTACCATACGGATCTACAACAAAAGGAGTATACGGAAAACCAGTGTTAATTAAAATTCTCTTTGATATAATAATAATAATTTGTAAAGAAACTCTCTAAGGGCCCACTCGTGTAAGTTTTACTGTAGAAAAATGTATTTAAAAAAATATATTTCAGATGTGGCTACACTCCTAACAAACCAAGACACTGTTAACCATGACTCTTGATATTTTCATTGAAAGAGGGAGCAAACTGACCAGTGTTAGGTTTTTTGTTTTTTAAATTTACATTGTAAAAGTAGCATTGTAAAATTTTTACTAATTAAGTTACTGTTTACTCTAAACAAGAGTTCTGCATTGATAGTAACTTTTAAAAAATTCAACTAATGGGAACCATACCCTTTTCATCTGGTAGGTATCTGAAGTCCATTGGTTCACTGACTTCCTGGTCGGAAGGTCTTCTTAACTGCATCTTCACCGTGACAGGCTCGGTGATGTCTTTGAGAAACGGTGGCGTTCTGAACACAATTGCAACTTGGCGGTGAACATCAGCTTGTGAGAAGGAGCCTTTGGCCTCCCAGTTGTCCAAGACAAATCTGACTTCTATATCATCTAGTCCGATACAAACACAAGATGCTTGTTAAGCTAAAGAAAACTGAAAACTTGCAGGAGAAAAAGCAGAAGGGGGAAGAAGAAAGGAGCCTGACTCAGAATTCAGATGCGAAGTATATGCCTTGACCTTAAAGGCACAGAGCATCGTTCAGAGGTGCTGAGAGCCCTTGAACCTGAAAGCTATTCTGCCTAGCTAAAACCAGAGCACTTACACAGGAGTGCAGTGAAGGGTTTAAATTCCCCATCTAGAAAGCAGTAGTGTCAGCCATTTGGAATAAAGGAAAAAAAAACTAGCCAAGGTTACCTTTTTGAACTTTGTCACACAGTAGAAATATTTCATCTCCTCCTTTTACACTTCCACAGTTCTTATTCACACGGCAAATTCTCAGTTCTGCTGTGTTGGGAGCTCCTGGAAACAAACAGGCAAATTGGATGACAAAGAATTGTTGTAACTGTCACTATTGAAGAGGAGGTGCTGGGAATCAAGGTATTTAAAGGGAAGGCAACAGCTGGAGGATGGTGACACGCTCTGAAATCCACACTAAAAGAAAATCATTCCAGCAGGGCTTGATGTTCCATGCAAATCCAGAGTCAGCAAGCGGCACAGCTATCTTACAGCTCAGCCGCTCCTCTCAAAACACAAGAGTCCAGGGCAGATGTGCCACTTACTCCCTAACTATTCTAGAGTAGTCTCAAAATATTTCCCTAAATGATGCCATTATGCTCAGCACTGCTGCCCTTCAAGATGTAGAATTGAAAACAGTTCTTCAAGTAACTGATTACATGTTACAGTCACACTTCTTTGGAAAACGCTGAGCTAGTAAGTCAAGAAAATTCCTGAGTATCTGGTTGTAGCTTTATTCACAGGCACACTTGGCCACCAAACCTGTCCTCTCTCACTGTATCTGGGTGGTTGAGAGCAGGTCTAGGAACCTTCAGGCCTTTACTCAGGGCAGCAGATTTCACTCAAAAATGCTCCAAATTCCACCCCAAGCCAGGGCTGTACGTGGGCAGCACTCGCAGCCTGTGTGCAACCTCTGATAACGTTGTACACTGCAATAAATTCAACACGGCTGGAGCGTGCAGGTTGTGCCTCAACAGCCTGATGGCTACGAGGGACTTACACTGCCGACATCCAAGCACTGCCTGGTACAGCTCTTGTGTCTGCCCCGGTTCACCAGCAGCAGCTTTTCTGCAGGGTAAATAAGGAGACAGGAGACTACTGCAATGAAGAACAGCCCCTAGACACTTTGTGGGCTGTCACAATTTATTTAAAAAGGCACTAATGTCACGATCTAGCGATTGAGAAGTGTTAAAAGATCTTCTCCCAGTCCAATCCCAGCAAAATGAAACTACGCTATCCTGTGATGCTCTCCAGTTTTGTTATGTCACGACCCACAACTCCAAATGCACTTCAGTGCCCTCCCATCAGCACAGCGAGGCGCGGTCCCACCACCACGGACTCCCTGTTCGAGGCGCAGAGAGGAGACGCAAAGCCAAAGCTCGAGGTGTCACACAGAAAAAATCCACTTTAGGCTCCTGCCTGGATTTTTGTGGTGCTGTATAGGTACGCCGTAGCACCACACAGGTGCACAGGTTTAGAACAGAGCTCCCTGTAAGCTTGGGCCAGACCCAATTACGTAGTTACTGTGTGCAGTGATGAGCACGGTAAGTGGGTGCTACAGCCTCGTTTACTGCGTGACACATAACACTTCATTCGCTGAATGAATCAGAAACTTTGAAGGGAGGGGAAACAAAACAAAACCAGAAACAGTACAGGATCATATGATTGACAGTGTCATTGTGCATTTTTCACAGGAAGAGTAAATTAAGAATTGCAAGGAGAAGCTTAATTTTACCTTTGTTTCACTTCTGTATGCTTAAATGGCACTCAATGTCTTTTGAACAGGTTTTGGGGAAGGTGTCCTGGGCTACAGTTTGTTGTTTCATTTTGTCTTTTATTTTAATGGGGTTTAGAAGGGGTGGAAAGTGCAAGAAACGTGAATACCAACAGATGTGGGTGCACCACGGCTGGCTGCCCCGGTGCTGGGCAGGAAGAGCGAGTTGGGTGCCAGCCTCAGAGGGAAACACACCGTGTGGCCTGTCGGGCCAGGTCGTGTCCTGTGGTGTCACGCCACTTCCCATCTCTCTTCCCTCGCACACGCCCCTGCCTCCCTGTCGCTTCTGTGCCCGCCCTGTTCCTGTTCCTTGCCCCCAGAAAGCATGGCCACAGTAACAAATATCTGGAAGAATGAGCTCACCAAAAATCAGGCCACTTTCCACGGGGGCAGAACAACACGTTCTTCCCAACTTCACTTCTCAGAAACAGCACGATGCTTTCTATGACTCTTCCCAAGAGTTTTCAGCGCAACTTGGTAAATTTCTGTTCAAAACCAGTTAACATTACAAGCAACTGAAAACAGAAGCTGCCTGTAACACTGTATGTTATAAACTCCCAGTCTCTGCTAATGTGATTGCTTCCACGTAATGTTCAGGTTATTCTTACATATCTCTACTACCCAAAGCACATGGAAACTAAAAAGTGTTGGAAAGGGAAGAAAATACTGGAATTAAAATGTGAAAGCTGATTTTCTGAGAAGCTCTGGATATATTTTTTTTTTTGATCCTGAGCTGAACAGGGCTGGAAAAGCCTTAAGTGTAACAACACAGGATTCCCAAACCCACTGCACCATCCGTTTTTATCTTTTATCTAAAGCTATAACCTGTTAGCCAGTACCGTACAACAGAGCTGATTGACAAATGCTAACGTTTTTTAAGAAATTCAGATCTGAAACTGCTGTTCCAGACAACAGCAGCATAATTTTTATGATTTGTGGTTACAGTTATGCACTGTTTTATTTACACTGCTGCTATGTTACACGGAGGATTTCAGATACCTACAGTGTATCAGGAGCTGCCCACATATACCCACACTAAAAAACCAAGCTTCCCCCTCCACACAGCTATCTGTCATTTCAGCAGCTTAGCAAAGACTGACGTCAATCAACGCAGACGAGTAATCATGATTTGGCATATTTCTAAATGGCATCTGAGATGTAGCTGCAAATCTCATCTATCATTTCTATCTCAACCCTAATTAATACTACAAGTGTTCTCAGTAAGACAATGCACACAATTTCAACTTCTAGATAACTCTAGAAGAGACTAAAAATACCAAAAACACCTGATTTCGTATTAAACATTTCCATAATGGTTATGCACACATCAACAAAATCCTGGGCATCAATGTGTAAAATGCAGATCTCATTTTATGCTGTAGCTTCTGCTAAAATAATGGCCCTTGACCTTGAATATCTGACACGGAAATACTTTCACTGCAGAAACAAAAATCACTGCCAAAAAGGATTTTCCACGATTAAGAGCTCTTCTGCTATTCTTCCCCAGGAGAAGAAATCCAGCACACAGTGAGGGCTGAAATCCTCAGCTCCCCTGTTACCTACCTCTACACTGAAATATGACTGAACGGGATACTGAAGGGCTGTACAAAAGCATTAGGACAGCGTCCCACTGAGGTAAATATCTCCTGAGAGCTCTGTTGCAGAGCCCTCACAAGTCAAAGGCAAGACTCCTCACTGGTACAAACAAGCTTTAGGTGCATAACAGATAGTTTGTGGCAGCCATCTATCTCATTATAATTTTAATTGCTTGGCACATCAGAAGCAGGCCTGTCCTTGCAGGCATTGCTGCATATGTGAACAAGGGCCGAGAAAGCACCAGTGAGTGGGCCCGTGGCAGCAACGGACAATGCTGACTCCAGTGTACCGACATTTCATGCTGGGATCATCTTTTGAGAGGATGCCAAGTGTGTTGTCATGCGTTAGGTGTGAATCTAACAGTGCCAAAACAGAAAAGTGCCCCAAGGGCTATCAAAGAGCTCAAAACCTCAGAATCTGTCCTGGTATTTTTCATTTCAGGCAAAGGGACCAAAAAAAAAAAGTGAAAAAAACCACATTTGACTGAGCTGGTACTTACTGTTGTCATAGATCGGGTTGGAAATCAAAGGAGGAAGAGCTAACGTGTAGTTGCCATGTTCATCAGGGAGGAAAGCTTGGAAGCAGAGACGGACGACGTTGAGATCGTACTCATCGATGTTGTGCAGCTGCTCTTCAGGCACTAAACAGCAGAAGGAAAGACAAGGCTGAGAATTAGTCTTCAAAAACAACAGTAATTCTTTAATAAACTACAGATGGGTCTCCGCTGGTAAAGAAACAGCGATGCCGATACAGAGGAAATGTGCCCATAGTCCCTGCTGGTGTTACAGGAGCTGCATGAATAAATCGGTTGCACACAGGAAACGATGGAGAACCCTTTAACGCTTTCCCTTCATCAAACAGGGCTAAATCCAAAGCAAAAAAAAAAGTAAAAACTTCCCTTCTAACACGGCAAACTCGTCCCTACCTTTGTGTTTCTCTAAAGGCTTGTTCTTTGACCAGATTTCCCATGGATGAGTTCAGATGAGCCAAACTGGGACTGCCCCTGAGCAGCTGCAGCAGAGGAAGATGACCGTGCACCCCAAAACAGACTCTGTCACACCAAGGCACGTCCACCTTCACAACACTTTCATCCTTCCTCCTAGTTCTCCACTTGTTCCTCGAGTCCTCACCTTGCCTTGGAGACCAGTTTCACGTATTTATAGTTTAAAAGTCATTCTCTGCACTTGTTTCTCCCTCGTTTGTGCATAATGAAGTTTACATACAGAATGCCACTGCCAAAGGGAAAACCTTCACAAAGAAGTACTTAGATTGAGCTGAAGATTGCAGCAAGTGAGAGATTTCTGCTACATGTTACCATTATTTTCCTTTAGAAACCGAGATGGAAAAGTAATCAGGGGCAAGACCGAAGGTAAAACAATACAGATCAACTCCCCCTTCCCATCAAATCTGTGTCACTTCTGAACCTTTGGGAGTAGTGATTAGCAGTGCCATCATGATATGCTTCTGTAGCTCAACAAGCAAACCCTGGCTGGGAAGGATGTGTTTCCTTACACGTTCCTCTCAGTGTAAAGAACAGTAACGTGGAGCCCCAGCTCAGCATTTCAGTTTTGTTCACCATTTTATTTTCAAAACATGGGACTTAGGATATCACTACTGCACATCTCATGTAATCCCAGCTTTGTGGGCAGCTCTGGGAAAAGCAGCACTATCCGAAATCAATGTTTTCCTTTAAGGTCTGGCATTAAACTACTATGTTGATATTCAGTGATTGACAAATGAGAAACTGATTTCATTTCATTCAAGTAGAAGTAGTGATAATTAAAATCATTTAAAGTAGTCTCTTCCAAAATTGTTCAAAGCAGCAGCTCACCATAGCCAGGCTCTCCTTACAAGAGAGCAGGCTGAGGGAGGCCTCATGGCGGCCTGCAGCTCCCTCACGAGGGGAGCGGAGGGGCAGGCGCTGAGCTCTGCTCTCTGGGGACAGCGACAGGACCCGAGGGAACGGCATGGAGCTGGGACAGGGGAGGGTCAGGCTGGGTGTGAGGGAAAGGTTCTGCACCCAGAGAGCGGTCGGGCACTGGGACAGGCTGCCCAAGGAAGCGGTCATGGCACTGAGCTGCCAGAGTTCAAGAAGTGTTTGGATGCCGCTCTCAGACACATGGCGTGATTTTTGGGTGGTGTCGTGTGGAACCAGGAGTTGGACTCGATGATCCTTGTGGGACCCTTCCAACTGTGGATAATCTATCGCTCTGTGATACAATTACCTAAAGTGAACGTGTGCCAAGTCAACAGATCACATCCTCTGAAGCTCACTCCCTCCCCTGCCCTTTCAAAGACCTCTTGCAAGAATAAAAGATTAAACGTGCTTGTGATAAAAAGCCTGGGGATCACACCATGCTGATTAGATTGCAATGCTCTGACCTTTAGCATTTATCATGGGTTGGTCTCCACCCTGCCATGAGCCGATTCCACAGTACCCACTCAAGTGATTTCTTCCTTTCACCTTTTGATAGTGTGAAATAACAAATGCTCTGAGCTCAGAATACTTTCCACTGGCATTTTTTAGTCTTTCTGGTGTTCTGAATATCTCAGTTTCTCCCAGTGTCTACTGTAAAAAGAAATCAAATCACCTTTCCGCTCTACAAGCCCGTGATCAGCAGTATTGCAAGACGAATACAGCAGTAAGTGCTAACCAAGTACGTATGTAACCTCACAAACGTTAGGGCCCAGGGGAGTTCTGCCTGTGTGAACTTTGCAGGTTGTTGTCTGACTCAGATGTGCAGAGTGAAGTTTTATAATTTAATATACTTCATTAGCTGACCTGCTAACTTAATAGAAGAGGATCTTTAGAAAGCAGGTTTTCTCTGATGCTACACTTCAAGCTATGTGCATTTACATGTAAATGCTGACAAACTGTGACAGAAACGCAGCTCGGCCCCCAGACCAGAACCACCCCGTTGATCCTAGGACAGGAGCAGAGCATCACAGTGGGAACACGGCAGCCAGCACTGCCTCACCGGGTGCAAGAGCACTCCTTGGGTAACCGCAGCTTGTTCCAGAAAGCCTGCAAGTGGGTACTGACACAGCATCCATGGTGTTCGCCCCTGCCCTTCTGTTAATCAGAGCCCTCCGAGCCGATCCTGGGTCTACATCACTGGCCGGCTCTTCGAGAGGCCAACCAAGGATGAAGCTAGTGCCAAACACCTGATGGTGATGGTCTGCAAACTTCTGTTAAAACTATACTTGAGAGCATGTTCATGCTTGGACGAGTTGCTAGGTATGACGAGGTCTCTGCACCTCAGCACTTTGCAGGAACAGGCAGTGCTCAGCATCACGCAGGTTTGGCAGACTCAGAGTCCAACTGCCTCTAGATGCAGCCTGACTTAGGGAAATAAGGGGGAAAGAACGAAAAAAGAAAAAAAGTGCATTCTCTAGATTGGACCTTGCATAAGGGATAATCAGAAGTTTAACACTACTTTGTTCTCAGCTGTTGAGGTGACTCTAACCCCTGTTCTGACACCATGCCAGTGAACAATTAGTTCCCAGCTGCCATTAAGACTTACATTAGTGAGCTCTATCACCCACTGATGTTAATTGGATCCGGCCCGAGAGCCCAAGCTGTAGTCAAGTTTCAAACCTCATAAACATGAAATCAGGTACCTTTGCACCAGTCAACTCACTGCAGACAGAAGCCAAGCACAAGATCTGGATCTGGCTTTTGATTCTGAATCAAGAGTGCGGGCTGCATGGCCGTGTAATCAAGTCTCTCTCACACTAAACACCAGTCCTGCGCTGCATTTTCCGCAGGTGCAGCAGCCTCTTTCTCAGAAACAAATAACAGGAGGCAAAGTTTAACAGAACTCTATAAATGCAAAAATACATTAAATAGGAGAAAATGAGTAAGTAAATGCTAATGATCAAATTATCATGTTTCCTATACTGTGAACTTTCATAAGTTCCCAACAAACGTGTTTGACAACTTGGTACAGGAAAGGTGTAGCGTGCCGATCACTGCAAAACATGGAATTGCTGTATACAGCTCGTTACATTGCAGCAAAAACACAGCTCTTCATTTGCATATTCTTATAAATGACTTAATACATTATAAAAATCTGCAGTTTGAAAGAGGAAGTGCTCAGTCAAGACTGATTCCTCTTGGGCTATTTTTAACCAGATGAGAAGAACATAACAGAGCAAAAAAGGAGAACAAGACAGCTGCGACTCCATCTTGTGATGGCACGCTTAAAAATATAGAGGCTAAATCCCATGCTTGCGTAAAGCAGCACATAGCTTTCATCAATTTCAAAACATATTTCATTCACACCTAAAAGACAGACAATCATCCAAACAAAATAAGATGCTGTTATTTTTAATGAACATCTAATTCTGCTCCCTCTGAAGTCAATTTGAGAGTAACCACTGACTTGAGCGGATGCTGGCTTACACCTTCAGAATATTAAAAACAAACAAGAGCGAGGCAGACAAACACTGACTAATTCCTGGAGTATGGCTGTGCAGAGGATGGTCATGTCATTCGGTGTTATTTCATTGACTTCCATACCAAAGGAGAGGAGACAGCATTAAACCCGACAAACCTGAATTTACTGAAGTTAAGAAATGCTGCTCAAGATTTTGGGGAACGCACACCATCACCCTGTGCAAGCTCCACATATGCAGCTTTAGTGAAATCAGTGGCATCACACATGTGAAGCAGAAAGATTGCACAATGCAGTATGTTTAGAACAGACACGGCAATAAAGGCTTGAACACAGCACATAAATAAGAGGAAGAAGTGCTCTGCTTTTGGCAAGGGTTCAACTTCCTCTCTGGACTTCTTGCTGTGTGGTACCACACCTTATTGTCTGCATGTGAATCTGACCAAAAGAGCTGCAATCCAACCAACCATGTAAGCACGTTCCTGCGATGGCCCAACCTAATAACAAACTAGCCTTAATCTGGCAAAAATTCATTTTCTGTATTTATCCGTGCAAAGGGGAGTAAATGAAGTAACGTTTATAAACACAGCTACTTTACAAGGGGAAGGAGAACTTTCAAAAGTAAAATGTAGCAACCACGTAGAAATAAAAATAATAATATTAAAAAGAGCTGACAAGAACTGAAAATTTCTAAGGTAATTAAGAGGCTTGATACCATGAAATCCATAGAAACACAACCAAACAAAAGAAAACTAACATCACTCACCAAGATTCTGGCAACAGGATTTTAAAAACAGTATCTAGAGTTGGGTTTGAAGCTGGGGAGTACAGGCTCTTCTACCAGCAACCAGCTACAGTAACTAGTAAATCCTTTATAAATCTGTTTATGACGACTCTGATAGAAATATTGGTCCCCCAACTTAAAGATAATAATAATAATAATAATTGTATTTGAAAAAGATTCTTTACTCTCTTATCACAAGAAGAAACTGATACAGCCCCAGGGTGGACACAAAGACACCCCATACAATTCATGAACTCCTTCCACCTGAGCTGGTGAGCCCAAGCAGCACATGCGACACAGGGGTTAGGCTTGGGTTGCCCTTGCCTCAGAGATCTTCATCACTGAACTCCAGGACTGCTCTGTTGGGTTTCTACTGAATTATCGGGCTTCCTGTATTTGGCTTCTGTAGCACAGCTTTCTGGGTCCAGCTCACTAGCACAATTCCAGATTACGGCACAAAATTAAAGATGCCAATAGCATCTGGCCTCCTGTTTATTGATCTCTACTGCCTTTTGCTATTTTAAAGTCTTCATCATCCAAAACGATCAGGAGAATACCATTTACCTGGTGAAATTACTGGGGGATTAAAGGGCCTGATATTTACTCATCAGGTGATGCTAGAGGGAAAGTGAAAGTTTATTTTGAACACTGAAGAGCAATGACTTAATACGATACTAAATATTAGATATTAAATAGGTTCCTCGCATACAGCCCTCCCTCCACCCAGCTTCTAGACTAATGATGTCAAACTTCTGGAGTGGGTAGAGATGGGAGGCACGTTAGCACCTAAACATAACTTACACGGAAACTTCCAGGGCAAATGATGTGGCGTGACACATTCAGAGCTAGCTGCGCTGAGAAAAGCAGCACGCCCTGCAAAGGGACATCTTGTGACCTTTGCTTCTTAAAGAGGGGCTGTGGGGGCGTATGAGCAACACTAGGTCTCAGACAAAGAGAATGACCTGCAAATAAAAGCACTTCACTGTGGAGACCACTCAGGAGCGCACATCATTAATAATCATGATGAGCTATATTGTGGAGACCACTCAGGAGCGCACATCATTAATAATCATGATGAGCTATATTCTGCCTTTTTTCTTACGCAGGCAGTGCTTTTTAATTCAGGGATATGCTAGGAGCTCACTTTCGTTTAAGCGATGACACAGAAGTTGTTTGCCTCCAGTGACCTCAAGCCCTAAGATACCCCCTGTAGCCCTGATACCTGCTGATCAGTTAAACCCAGCCTACGACAGAGGCTTTGCTGTAAAAGGGAGGCTTCTGCCCAAGCATCATTTCCAGCACTAACCTTGTGCTGGGACTAGCTCTCACGTGGTGAATCAGATCAAAGAACTGAACTGGTCTGGCTGAAAACTAACCTGACTAGCAGTTACTTCTGCTGTAGCAGAAGGGCTACAGCAGGCAGGTGACAGCACACGCTAAATTGCCTGGGTATTTGACCAGGGTCTCCTGCAGCTGAACTCTACACAGCCAGAAGGGACCTTGCCAAATCATTTTCTGCTACATTTGCTGTTTCCAAATGCAGCCATACTGATACAAAAGAAAGAAGAGATAGTCCCGGTGTGCTATTTACCCCTTGCTGACAAAAGCCAAATATTATGCTCTCTCTCCTTTGCACCTAGGCTTTGGAAACTATATGCAGAGTTGGGTGATAGGCCAGGCTGTTCGGCTACGTGTCCAGGGGCATAACAGCATCTACCAGCACTTGCTCAGAGGGAGGAGCTGGGAACGAGGACAGGGAAGGGCTGTGGCAGCGCTATGATTCCTCTACGGATAAATCCATGCCTGGTTTATACCTCTGTGATGCACGAAGAGATGAGTTCAATCAACGCTGAAGAAAAAAAAGACAACTTTTGCATGTATCTATAAACATAATATGCAACAGCAGAACTCAATAATTCAACAAAAAAATCAATGAGGGTGCAAATGACTAAAATCTGGATGCTAACCTACTGTCAATAAGTGCCCAACAGGCAATAGATTCCCAGACTAGTGAGGTTACATCTCCCTCTCGCATCTTACTTGCTGCTCGGGCGTAAGGAAGTGACATCACCTTTCTTTTAACAGAGGACAGAAGCACAGGAAAGGTGAATGACCGGGCTTGAAACAAAAGCTGAGGGAAAGACTCAGAATACAAATGTAAAATTCTGAGTTGGAAAAGGTTTGTCCAAACAATATTTTACTGCAGGTGGGTTCTCCTCCTGTTTTAAGTCTGATATCAAAAAAAAAAAAAAAACACCATAAAATCGGAACAAAATTGAACACATATGCATCCCCCTCTGTACGTCTCTAAGACATACTTTTTAGCTACTTCTGTTTACAGTATAAAAAAAGAAGTCAGAATTTTTGTCTCTCTAATTGGCAATTTTTCTTTTTGTCTTTTAAGGAATTTGAAGAGAGGGTCCTTTAGGTTAACATACAAGCTTCAGCATAAACAGCAAGAAGCATATGCATGAGGAACAGAAGAACAGAGGGCTTTCCAAAGGTAAAAGCTAAAGGAATGGCATGATCCAGACATTTAGCCTTCCTCTGGAGGATTCGCCCTGCCCCTCTTATAAAGCTGGCCGCTCTCACTTCCCAAGATTTCCAGCTTGAAAATTTGGTTGGGGTGGGGGCGGCAATACGTATTTAATTTAAGGACAGTAAGTTTAAAATTTTAACATCTGGGACAGTCACTACAGAAGACTGTGGTGCTTTTCTCTTTCTCAAGCCATTCCTCACTCCCCAATTCTTGCTCAGAGCTGCCTTTTGGTTCAGGATATTGACCTATTCGCAGATCAGTGGCCAATAAGCCGCGGTGCAAACTGCGTGCTGCCCTGCAGCGGGTGGGCTGGCAAGGGGGATCCTCGCGAGCCCAGCCCATGTGGGCGAGTGGCGTCAGAGCTGAGGGTCTTACGGGCGCAGCCGCACCGGGGCCAGCAGGGGAAGCTGCGGAGAGGGTGACGGGGCGCGTGGGCAGGAAGCCAGTGCGACTTGTGTGGGGAGCAGCCCGAGCGCAGCGCGGAGGCGGAGGCGTGCAGGGGGTGTCGTGGAGACTGTGACGAGTGCGAAGCGAGCGTGGGGTCAGCTGCCCGCGGGCGGAAAGGGGAAACAGCAAGAGGAAAGACTGCGGAGGCAAACGGAGCTGAGTTAGTTGCGGGGTACGTGGGACAGCCTGAAAATTAATTAAGCACTTATTAGCAAGAGCAATTACAAAGGAGCAGGAACCTTAAGCATATGTCAAGCTCCAGGGAAAGCCTATTTGTACTCTCGTGATCAATTGCCTGAAATCGGGCAGTTCTCCGCGTTTCGCACTCCAAGCCAAGCCTAGGGTTTTCACGCTGTCATCCATTTAGCTAGAAAAAGGCTGGTCCTCTGTAATACAGTGCAAAGTACAGTTTTCCCCTAAATTTAATGAACACATCTAGGGCCTTTCCTCATTGATAATTAACTTAGGTTATTATTAAGTCAATTGTTGTCTCTGCTTCAAGTCACACCCACCCACAAAAGCTC
Organism: Anser anser; assembly: GCF_964211835.1. Lineage (NCBI taxonomy): Eukaryota > Metazoa > Chordata > Aves > Anseriformes > Anatidae > Anser > Anser anser. The sequence continues at coordinate 117,043,508 of NC_139722.1, read as the reverse complement.
TTAGCTCAAGACTGGCTCTTCTTTTAATTTGAGTTGGCTACACATCAGACAGTACATGGTAAGACGAGGATATGGCACAACTCAACAGCTACGAAAAGAAAACAAACACCCTAGAAAGCAGACGTGGACCAGCTCCACTGGAGGAGTAACTCGGCTCCTTCGAAGCTGTGCTATTTGTATCGTCATCATGCCAAGGAGGCCTAGTTACGCATCAGGCTGCCAGTGCACACTATTTTCCTGGTGTGCTCAGGGATAAGAGACAATAGAGATTTCTGTAATTGTTTAGCTTTATAGGACAAAAACATATGGGACATAGCCTTGTGAGCAACGCGGATCATGAGCACATCCAGTGATGGTGTGGTAACAACAATTCTCTCTTAAGGCCAAGTCAAGAGGAGCAGCCTTCTGGCAGATCACCTGAGTGGCATCACAGTGAACTCACACAATTCGCACAGAGGATGTTTAGAATCTATACTGACTTTAACAATGGACAAATGGTGCCAGCTAACAGTGGGGATTTCAAGTGAAATAGCCTTACAGATACGCTTTCAGGGTGACTCAGATGTAGGCAGCCCCAGCCAGGCACATGGCATGATCTGCAGACACAGCCTTGTTATCACCCAGGAGCTCGGAGGTAGGCATCAGTCGCTTCAACAGCTAGGTAAGAGTGCTGGAGAACATTATCTTAAACATGCATCTTTACTAAGGAAGTTCCTACTGCTGCCCATTATGGCCACGCGTGTCCATGCCATGTGCTGTAAGGTGTGGAGGAGGGATGACACCGCCAGAGAATTTGCATTAGGACTCACTCTCCCTTCGCCACCCCAGCTGCCTGTGGCACCCTGGCTTCCCTGGAAGATGAAGGCCCCTTTACACAAGGAAGTTTGGAATGCAACCTCGTGGACCTACACCTTGCTATTACTTCAGCCTTTACTGACACAGGTAATACATATGGTGGCAAGCTGGAGACATATTTTGTCTGTTAATAGGGCCTCTGCCTCAAATGGGGACTCAGGACAGGGATTATATGACTGATCCAGAAAAAAGTGGGGAAAAAAAAGAAAAAACACCTAGCTCACAAACACCGTGAAGGCTAGTTTTCAGCTCTATGAGAACTTAAATGTTCAATACAGCATTTTTCACATAGCTGAAAAATACTGGCAGTCCTGCAGAACCTGATGTTCCTACAAGGAATGAGCAGCATTAACTTGCAACCTGCTTAAAGGATGCACCTAACTCTAAGAAACTTCACTAATTAGAAAAGTTGGATAACTTTCCGAAGACAAATTAGTAAATAAATGCACAGTATGGGATGTATACAATACAACCTAAACCACCTTGAAGAACGCAGTGATACTCTTGACCTTACAAAACAAGCCAACTAAACCCATATATAAAACTTTCAACCTTATCAAGCAGTAAGCATTATGGTGACTGCTGCTAGCGAAAACCTGTTTTGATCAACTAAGCACACACAATAAAAATACTTCTGTCACTAATCCTGTTTTATTAAACCTTGGTCCTGCGCCCTTCTGGGCTCTGCGCAGTGTGGGACTGCCCTGAAGCGGCTGGAGGCCATTCTCAAGGCGGCTCAGCTTTGTGCTGACACGTTAACAAGTGCTGAAAGGCAATTACGCAGGCTGGGGATTGCCAGCAGCCCCTTCTCAGCACAAGCCCTGCCAAGAGCAGGGTGCTGCCCTGTGTGTCACCCAAGCGAGGCTCTCCCCTGCTGCCAGGGCAGGTCTCCCTGCTGTTGGTCGGGCAGAGAGGAGCCCAAGATCCGATGCTACCAAGTGCAACCAGTTGCAATTGCCCCAAAACGATTAGTGAACTTGGAGTTATGTGCCAACCACTGCAAGAGTCTACTCTCAAATTATTTTAAACATGTCTTTACTCTGTTACGCTGAGCAGCACTAAGAACTCTATGTGATTGCTAAAGCTTCTTTGGTGAAATACACCTACATAAAAGGATTTTATCATGTTCTTTTACTGCACAACATCAAGAGAAAATGTCAACTCATTTTTTACTTATGGAGTAAAACAGAGCAAGCCAAGAGGGCTGAACAGAAGCGTTCCTCTTTTTTTGGTTCAAAATCAAGGTAGAGCTGGCTGAGTTAAGATAACAGTAAATAAAACACTACTTTATACTCTTTAAATTGTGTTGAAGGACTAATTTTAAAACATGCTGTTGTGTGTAAATTATCAGAACTAGGTTATGGTTTTGATGGACTATTAGCCTGACTACAAACAGCTGTTCTGAAAGAAAATAGTCTAGAACATTTCTCATCCTGCAGTGAGTTCAGCACATTTCTTTTTGCCCTGTTCAGGACAAAAGCAAAGTATGTATTTTGAAGCTAGCTGGAAATCTAGCTCCCAACTCTCCAACAAGGGCCTTACCTGAATTTAGCATGACTTCTGTGGGTATTGAAAAGGGTTTGAAAAATCTCCAGGTTTTTGCCACACCTAAGCAAATACATAACTGCATTTGTAATAATGCCTTCTTCTCAGAGGCACTATTGGTGCTTGGTACCAGAGAAGCAAAAGAAGAGTCCACAGCTTCCTTTACACAATTTCTTAAATTCTATAATTAGGGAAGACTATTAATAAGAAAGTCAGCATTGAAGCAATACAATTTTGAGGTAACAGTATGAACTTACTGTTAGCCTAAATGATTTTTATTTTAAATAGGCAGTCAAAAACTGGGGGCCTTTGAGGTTTTAAAAACTCTTCATCATTCTTGATCAGTAGAAGTTCAATGTGTCAGCAGTGTTAATGGTGCTATGTTTGCAAGAGGTTATTTATTTAGCAATTGTATCATTGTGTGCATTGGCTTCAGAATGAGGAAGTTAAAGGGTCTGGGATGTGTTTTTTTCCTAATGCATGCATGTTTTAGTTTTGAAACTCCTTAAAACGATTACTGACATAAAACATACTTTTTCTTGTAACTACAATACACAAGTACAAGATGTTCATACCATCAGCTGAAGTATTTTGACAAGAATGTGGAGAAATTGAAAGGTGTAAATCGTACTTTACATAGTACAATCCTGAAGAAGATTGCACTTCTGTGCAGTGAATTCAGATGTCAAAGAAACCTTTCTCTACAGGATGACCAGGAGCAAGAACAGAATTCTGTGCATTGATTTACCAATCATGTGGCTGTAAGATGCATTGGTTCAGCAAGTTGATCTGAGGGAAAACTTTTTTTTTTTGCAAGTTGGTTTTCCATTGGAGCATCTTGCTGAGTCTGTTCACCATGTAGCCACACGGCTTCTCTATTTGATGTGAGGGAAGTGGTAGGAGTGTGTGACCAGGGATGGAGGGAAGGGCAGGATGACGCCTTTTGAGAGCAGCCCACAGCTAGGTCAGATCAGCTATCATGTAAAACTACAGCCTGTGGGTAGGTCCCTACAGGTGTGGTTCTGTAGCAGCACAACTTGCCCCTAACTTGACTGAAATCAGTACTGCTGTGGATTTCCTTATTGCCTGTACCAGCTCCCATGCTGTAAAATCAAGCAAGGAGCAGCATCTGCACCTCTCCTGCAGATAGCACCCTATCTGCAGGGTGGGAGGGACAAAAAAAGGCAGCTATCCAAATAGATTCATAATGTGATGCCAGTGAGGAAAGACTAGGAGGGGCACAGAAAGGGAAGAGTGTTTCTCAAAAAATATAAAAATTGGGGAAAAAAAAAAAAAAAAACAGCAACCCATTGCTCCACCACAGAAGCAAAAGCAGGACAAAAATAAACCAACCAACCAAAACAGTAACATCCTTGAAAAGAGAACTTTCCTTTCAACCAACCAGATAAGCTCTACTCACCATTAAAAGGGTTGATCTTCTTCGAGATTCGTAAGGAAATTGATTCTTTCAGGTCTCTCTTCTTCACACACTGAATGCCCAAATTCTGAAAACTGAAGCACATATGGAGGGATTTCACAAAGTAATAAAATCCTCAGTGTAGAAGAGTGAATAAATTATTTGCTGTTGAACAATACTGTGATAATATATGCTATAAGAAATGAAAGAAAATGTTTATTTTGAGAAAGTTGTAACAGGTCTGAAAAGCAGGGATGCAGTTTTTCTAAAAAAAAAGAGCAGAAACAGAATAGAAAAATACCAAACTAAAATCCTAAAGAGGAATATATATTTCTATATTAAGAATTGTTACTCTGCAGTAAACCCAGTGATTAAAGTTTAAATATTCAGTCTTGTGTAATTGAAAGTGAAAACTATTTTTGTAATCAATAAACCTGCTAGTGTGCACTAGTTAAAAATGTGTGCTCCTGGTTTTATCAGGGAATATAAATCTTGAACACTATTTTAAAGGTTTTTAAAACAAGTAAAAACAGGTTTTGAAATCTCATGTAGTTATGGAAAGGTTCTGAAGAGCTGCAGCTCTTCCTTATTTGCATAAAAGTGCAGGTCACCCCGATGCAGGAGGTGGGGGGAGTCCCAGGCGAGCTGACTCTTTCCCACATGGAAAAACCATGACATCATCAAAGCTGAGTGGATGTAAAGCAGGAAGTATAAAAAAAAAAAAAGAAAGAAAGAAAAAGAAAAAATACATGTATATATAAATTAAAAATAAATAAATCCATGTTTCATAATGTTACAATAAGCTCAGAAGATAAACTGTGCCAGTAGGCTCTGATGATCTTTCTCCAGAACTGGCAATTTCCCTTACTTTGAAATGCCACAAAAGTTTTTAACTTTGGTTTTTTGGTTATGCCTAAAAAACACCGTAATCCATCTAAATCCTTCCTCCCACAACTCTCAGGGGTAGTCTTATGTTTCCCTGCTCTAACCAAGACTATCCAAGCGTGACACTAATTTTAATTCCCCTAAAGCCCCTCGCCTGTGCCCAATGTGCTCTGTTCAGAGGTTCCCACATCCTCTGCTATCAGACTCCACTTCCAGAATCTGTACTGTAGAGGAATGCATAAGCTTCCCTTCCAACTTGATAGAGTGACCCAAAAGAAACTAAACCACACTAGCATGTCACAGCTCAGTGAAGCACCTGGACTTCATGTTGTGGCTAGTGACATGGGAGGTTTGTAGCATACCTTGGCAAGCAATCCTATTTGTAGGGACTACTCCTTCAGGGCTCGATCATGGCACACAAAACTTTTTTTTTTTTTCCCCAAATACCCACTTTATTCTACTAATTCAGTGTGAAGCACACTTCACACCCGTGAACAGACCTGCTTCCATGCTACAGCCCCAGACTGCCACCTGGTAGTGCCAGACTCTCCAGTAGTCCCCTGCAAGTGGCAGACATCATGGAGCACAAATGCAGAACTGGACTTGAGAAAGCTGCGTCCAGCCACGCAAGGACTGACAGCCTTGACTCTGCGCCTTTCAGCCATTGTGAATGAAACCTCTCAGGGCGAGAAACGAGACTTTTAAGTGCCCCATAACTCTCAGATGACAAACGTTTTCTAAAACATGCTCTGTCACAGTGAAAGTGTCTCTTTAACTATCGCTGAAGGGAGGGCTGGGTCAGAAAAGAAACCGTCGAGAACCTCAGGAAGCCTGCGGGGTTTCACATCAGCGCGAGCTGACAGGAAGCAAGCAAGATAACGAGAAGAGAGGGAGAAGTAGGAAGAGAGAGAAAAAATGAAAGGCACTTGGAAAAAAAATCACCTATGATATCATCCATGTAGAGAGAGTGAGAACTAGGAAGTAAAAATTTTAGTATACAGGCAGTCACATGGACTCAACATTTGTACTTCTGCCTTGACAGCTGGGCCACGGAGGGCTCTGATCAAGTTTAGGCAGCAGTACCACGATCATTATACAGCAGGAAGAACAGAAGACTGTGTCCAACTGCAGCTACGTGGGGATAGTTAAATAAGTGGAGTGCAGAGTAATTGCTCAGACCAGCCCCAAATCTGGGATTAATAATTCCAGTTACACAGAAGTAATTGGGATTTTTGCTCTGTTTGAGATGCTCAGCAGGAGCACACAGCCAGAACCACTACCGAGAGAGGACATCTCCTGCTCACTGGTATTGTGCGAGGCTTTTCTCCAACATGGACTTGAAGGGAAGAATGTGGACACTGAGTCACCAGCCACAAAAAGGAAAACGACTTTAAACATCCAGATCCAATTATGGATCATGCTGTTCTTTCATCTTAAAGTAACCAATGATTTGTTAAAAAAAATGAGTGTACCAATGCTGGAAACATTTCAAAGAGAATATTTAGAGCCTCTTCTCATCAGAATCTCGGATTTCAAGCTCAATTGAAGCTCACAGTTGTGTATTATCAGTAAAGGGAAAGTAGCCCAGACACCATTCTGTAAGAAACTAGGAGGCCTATAACCTAAGGATATTGAGAAGAATTCATGGATTTCATGATTTCAAACAATCACTAACGCCTTAAAAGAAATGGAAGCACAGCATTATGTCAAAGAACAGGATTTGATGCGTGCATATAATGGAAATGAAATTACAATTTACAAATAAATATTTGCAAAGCATGCCAGTGCTTTTTGGTATCACATCCTACAGCTAATAGATTCAGGAACAGAATCTCTGCAGGCTTAACCTTGTGCAACAAAACGCCAAGAGGAAAAACAATCAACAGTGTCTTCCTGTGCCTGGTGATTGCCAGAAAAGGTGTTAGGCAATCAGGCTTTTTTGCTTCAGATCAGAAGCCACAGAGATGAGAGCAGGAAGTGGGATGGGCTACAACAGCAGACATTCTTTGACCCTGGGTGACGAAGCTTGATTTGAGAAGACAAAGGGGAAGCTGGTGAATGGATGGTCAGAGGAAGGCGGGAGGCCCCTTACCAGATTAAGATGTCTACAACTGCCTTTTAGACAAGGTAAAGGGAACTCTGCAGGGAGGCTGATCAGGATGAGGTTACAACAATCAAAATGGGAGGTAAGTGCCTGAAGGGACAGCTCTACCTTTCTAGAGAGGTATTATGGTGGAAAAAAAATAGAAAAATGACACTTACTAATCCTTTTCTACCATTTATCAATAGGAGAACATTGTAAACAGACCTAGAAACAAAAAGCTACTAAAATCTTTTGCATCTGTAAGAGCAGAAGACCGTACAGCCAGCACGTTATGTGTCACCTGAATACATTTGCTGTGTACATTCATGATCACTTGAGCCTGAGCTGTATGTTGAAGAAATATCTCCACTTTTAGAACTGTTTATTTCACCATCAGGCAATTGTCATCATCAAACAGACCGTGTCTTCAGTTTGTTTCTTTAATAGTGTTCTACTGACTAAACCCACATAAAAACGCAGTGATTTCACTAACATCAACCAAATCACATCAGACTGAGAGCAGTAAGTAAAGCTACTTATACACTGAAATATTTACCTTACTTTCTTCCCAGCTCAGTTATGTTTACCTCATAGCATTAGCCTACTTCCAAATCTACCACGTTGCAAGCTGTGAACCACAAACAGCTTGTCAATTCTAAAATCTCCTCAATGGCAATAATCAGTCTACAGTTGTTGCAGTTTACTCTGCTTTTATTTTATTCTGTTAGACTTGGTAGACTTGCAGGGAACACCACCACATACAATTGTACTTGAAATACTCCTAATAACCCTCTGAACAGCACTGAGAAACACATACTATACGAAGCCTGAATTCTCCTTACTGCCTCCAGAATTAGATCCTTCTCTGGCATGCTTGCTCTACAAAACTAAGCCTGAGCAGAATCTATTCTTTTACTCAAAAAAAAAAAAAAAAAGCAGCCCAAAACAAACAAACAAAACCCCCACCAAAATTAACAAACAGCAACAACAGTGACAACTGCCAACACATTTCTAGATGTGTCACAACCACCATCATCTAAATGACGTGATATTCAGTCACTACAAACTTTCTCCACTGGTTTCCAGAAAGTCTAACTAGAGTTCCTGCAGAAGACATGAACTTCCCTAAATCTAGGGAAGCGCTAATTCTAATGTTGTCGTTAACAATTTATCATTTTTGCACACTGAAGGAGAAGAATATCAAGCTCAGGAGTGAGAAGCGCTACTGAACCAGACTGAAAAGCAAACAAGTGGGAGAAAGAAAAAGGAGACAGACACTGGGAGAATGAAAGCAAAAGAAGGGCAAAGGGGACAAAAGATGAGTGTGTGAAACATTGAAAAAGAAGGAAATACTTCTAAGAGAAAGTTGCCTTATCTGAGACGGATTCGAGGCTTCAGCAAAGACAACACACTAACTGCCCTCTTAATCACTACTCAAGAGTTTTAAAACATAAGATTAGCATATCACTTGCACGGTTAATCAAATTCCCAAGCAACACCACTACTCACGACAGGACTCGCCGTTCTGGCCCAAACTCTGCTTCGTAGTAGCCATCTCTGCAGTCTTTTCCAACCAGGTCATGAGGGTGTGGCTTGTAGGGTTCATTCTTTGTTACCAATGTAGTTCTTATTTTGACTTTTCCAAAATAATTCAGAATCTACAAAAAGTGAGATATTTTCTAGACTTTAGATATTAGGTCTAGGAAAGTCCCAACATGGAAGAGAAAATACATTTCATCCTAAAATATCCTATGGAAGAAACACCACTGCTAAGAAATTATCCTAGACCATTCAGAATTTTTGTTCAATCTACTTCAGTTCTGTTCATTTCACACTGAAAACCAGCTGTTTGGCAAAACATTTGTGAATTTATTATTCTTTCTTAAAGCATATCTTACCTATTTCAACCCTGTGCAGAAAGCCAAAAGGTAATACGTAAGCTATAGAAACTTAGAACTGAGAGTAAAACAGCTTGTAATGCTGTAAGACCAAGCATAACAGGACACATTTCTTTACCATATCTACACTTACAATGAAAGATACAAAATCCTGCCTAGGTGACCACACACAAATGCTTATTAAAAGGACAGGTCTAGCTCCAAAGAGCTAGATCCCAGGAAGAAGCTCCTAGAGCCTCAGGGATAACCTTATTACCTGTGCTTGGACCACTAAGTAGCAAATGAAGATCTTAGCGGTTGCAACATGGACATAAGCCCCCATGAAGTCTTTTTTTCTTAATTCTTAGATGAATACTCAGTCTTATGTTCAAGTAGAGGGGCACTGAACTCTCAAGCTCCTACTAGGGGGCCTTCACAGAAGTCATCAGACTAATTCAACACACATCTCTCAGGTGCGTAGAAGTCTTCCCTCGTGCTGATGGCTACCAGTGAAGTCAGCAAGGGTTGCGCGGGTGAGTCTAAAAAACAGTTTGGCCTAAATTGTTTAGAGCGTAACAACTTGAAAGCAAATACGAGATTCACACCAGTACATGTTTGTGCAGAGGCGTGCTCTCCTCCTCCACTTCCCCTGTCCTATAACTAGCTGTTCCTTCCCTCCTTCAGCCTTTTCTTTCCTCCTCCAAGGAGACTCAGGGATCCATCACATGCTTTTCAATCAACACTTCAACCTTTGATTTGACCTACGCTCTTCTAACTTCCACCATCTGTCAGCTTCTTCTGCCTCCAATTAGGCCCCTTTCTTGGCATTCATGTACACCACTGTTTGCCCTTAAATAAAACTTCCATCACTCTTCTGTTTCTTCAAATATTACATCATTTCTCCCTCATTGCACATCTAGTCCCTTGAACTTGAAGCATGATTGAGCCACTTTGATTCTCCGGTTCCTCCTTGATGTTCATCTCAACCACACCATGAAATTTAATCTCATCCTCATTGAGGTTTCCATCTCTGGAGGGGCCTCCCCCAGCAGCTAATCAGCATTAAAGCCTCCTACAGGCTTCAAGGAGGCAGGAATTCACCTAGAAATCACCTGCTATCAGTATCCATCAGCTCTGTCATTAACAGTCACCTTTAGAAAAGAACAAAATATGCCAGGATTGCACAGTCACCAATCAAGTCCCATCTTCCCTTTGGGTTTTCTGGCTGACTTTCATGTGCATCACAGCACACGCTGAGAGGAATCGAGGGCTCATACTGCCCAGTCAACTTGCGTCCTGACACGGCCTCAGGGTGAGAGTCTGTCAAAGTTATTTATTTTTGCCAGCACACACAGAGATCTCGCCAGCTTGTTCGTTCTGCACTTCACCAACTGAACAAGGAACTATTTTCTGCATTCCTTAACCAACTCCAGCACTGTAATAGTAAAAAGGGGTCCTTCTTGTCTGCTTCTTCCTGTAGTAATTCTGCCTTCAGGGCAAGACCAGCTTCCACAGCAGCACAGTTGCTTTACCTAGTAGAGGATCTCTGCTGCTCAGCACATGACCGCCAATACCATCTTTCTCAAACTCTCCCTCCTCTGAAGGAAATTTTATGCCTCAACTTAAAACATTTCATACTTCTCAGATATCACATCCACTGTATCTGTTCTTTTACTGCTGTGATTCCAGAGACTCCATCTTGGCTCCGCTTTTTTTTTTTTTTCAATATTGCATTATAATAATGTACTTCAAGATGGCAAGCACTCCTTACTTCCCATTTATATTTGAGCTTTCTCTTCTAATCTCATTTCTAAAAGACTTTCTCCAGATTAATAGTATTTCCTTGATCTCTTTCAATTTAAACATCAAACAGGAGACCAGAAATTCTTCTATTTTACACTACTAGTCCAGGTCTCTGACATTCCTTTGTCCCAGATATGAAAGCTACTGACCAAGTGCTTCCATTCTACCTCTACTGTCCATGTCTTTGTCCTTGCTTTGATCAAAGCTGTTAGGACTAGTCTGAATCCCTTCATTCTGAATTTCCCAACCTATCCATAATGCAACCACCCAGTTAGTTTTCATTGCAGGTGTTCTAACCACATAATTCCCCTTTTTCAGCTCCTTTTTAAATTCTGTACCCCTTCTGACTTCACATACTTCATGGCAGTCTTTTGCAGAGCCCAATCACCAATCCACCAGCTGCAAGGCACCTTCTTAGTTTGCTCGCTTGTACAAAGTATCTTCTTTCACATTGTGCCCAACAGCTAGACCAGTCTTGTCAGATTTTGTATGCAGACAACCTCCTTCAAAGCACTCCCAGAATTCATATTACAACCCAAGTAGTTAAAAAAAAAAGCCCAAATCACAACTAAGAAACCAGAACAAATGTAGACACAGAAAAAGCTAATAGCGAATGATTCCCAGACAATGAGTAACTTCAGTGAGTTCCCTCTCTACAGGCACTTCGTTACCAATGACTACACCTTCTTCTTTTCCGCTAAATTGGAACAAAATCTTTAATGACAAAATCTTTAATGAGGAGCAAAGAACTCTTTTTCCACTCTGTTGCAATCACATTTGCAAGCCAAGGAAAAAATAACAGAACATGTAATAAAAAGCATTTTATTTACTGCACCAACGTCAACACATAGCTACAGCACAATGTAAATACAGGCACTGGTAACTTATGGAGAAAAGTAGTATTTCTTACCTGTATAGAAGGGAATGTCTTGTTGTTTTCAGTACTGTGTTCTCCTGGAATGCTGCCTGCTGATCTTCCCTCACATTTGTATCTGAAACGCATGCCCCTTTGCCTGGGTTGTTCAAATATTTCAATGTAGGGCTCAGGGCCACCTTAAAAAAATAAAACACAACATTTTCAGTGCTTCTATACAGTAGAGCTTAAAAAGCGGCAGAAGGAAGGCTATATGCTTAGGTGCTACAAGAGGATTAGAAGATCTAGATTCTTTGATTCATATTGCCCACTTTGATCTGCCTTCTTGGACAATATATTTTTTATTTTATTTTAACGTGCATGCACATGACTGAAGAGGGATGGGAGTGAGTGGGAGAACAGACTTCAAATGAAGTACACAAGTATCAGTGCCATGTAAATAATTAACAGGAAGGACTCCCCTCCATCTCACTTAGAACTTAGCTTGTTTTAGCTTTTAGAGACTGTGTGTCTGATGAAAGAGGATTTTATACAACAGAAGACATTATTTCAAGGGGATGGTTGATATTTTTAATAACCACATGCTTTTAGGAATGGTTATCCTCTCAAAGTACAGGTACCATCAGTACTATGCTTGCTTGAATGCCCTCTGAAAGGGAAGAGGTTTCCTCAGAATTGATTGATTTAGTTACTATTATAGTGAAGCAGAAACTATGCAAATTGTGCCAAAAAAAAAAAAAAACTACTGGTTTGAATACCATCGCCGTGGGCTCAGAAAACACCTGATTGCTTGTATTGAATTCTACAACTTGAGCTGCCCACCTCCCACAGGGCCAGCTTCTAGTTGCAGTATCTCTCCAGAACACAAAACCTTACTGAAAGCTACTGGGCAGTCGTCAGAAAGAGTTTTTCAGGAAACATGAGATATAGACAAGAATGAGAAGCAGAACTCCTCATTGGAGGGTTTAGAAAGACATCACCTTACCAAGAGTATCAGTACTTTTAAAGCTATGTCTTATTGCCAAGATAGTTACAAGCTATACAATATATCTTACTGAGAACATCAAACAGGATAGTCAATCAAGCAGTGACAATAGTGGGATGGCATGTGAAAAACAAATAGCGGAGAGTAAGTAAATATTGTAGAGGTTGAATCATCGTGGTTCTGCATGATCAGAAGAACATAGCTTATAGAAATGTCTACCGAGCTCTTTGTCATTGTATAATAGCATCCTACTCAGGCAAGGTTTGTGAACATCAGAAACAAACATGACAGGCAACATCCTGTGGCACAGCACTGAAAACAGTGCTTAGAATTCAACATAATAAGCAAAATAGTTATTAAATAGATTGAAAGCATTAAAAGGGTAAAAGATCTCCTACTTCCTTTTGCCCAAGGTCTGTAGTATGTTAGTTTTGGCAAAGAGGTGGATTCCAGTCCTAGCTCCATAACAAATCCTTCTGTTTTGTTGCACCTATAGTGACCAAGGTATGCCTGCAAACACACGGCTTCAACTTTATGAGTAGGATTTGGTGATAGCAAAAGCGATCCTGTGCTGCAGCATTTCATGCCCCACAGTAGGAAAATATATCTTAACATATGGAGTAATTAAGAGAAGTAGAGAATGAAAGGAGAGAACTAAATCTGAGGTGTTTCCTGTCTTACTTGAACGTATGGTACCACAGTGACAGACAGCTGGGGAGCAGCAGTACATGAAAACAGCTCTGATGCTGGAGCTGTCTTCAACGGCACGTGTCTTTTCAAAACAGGAATGCTTTTAGAAAAGGCATCATGCGTTTCAGGTCCAAGCTGTATTTGGTGGCAAACAGCTGAGAACTACAGTTTAGGATTCTACACGTTCCTTTCTAACGATTTATCAAAATGCACTCTCTCATCTGATCACCTCCCATCTAGAAAATTTTAAATCAGTTTCTGAAAGCCAACCATGAACCGTCACATTAAATAAATGTTAGACACCACTCCAGGTCCAGTTACTTACAAGTATGGTCACTTCACTAGACACTTCCCAGAACTCATCTAACCTTCCCTGTAGGTAAGTTTTTTCTCTGTCTGGAAAATAAGCAGGGCCAGCAAAAGGTGGGGCGATGGGAGATAACAACAAGAAGCCTAGAGCTGATGTCAAGCTGGTTTCAGAGGGAGATGGAAGTCTGAGCTCCTCACAAAGCCAGCCCCACACACTACTGTAAGGCTTTTTAACTTTCACACTTAAATTCACATACGTTACTATATTTTTCAGGACAATCCAGTGGACCAGGCAACTTCCACCAGCAGTGGGAAGCAACTGCTGCGTATCAGCCCGCTTCCCATTTCTACGATTCTATGATTTCTGTATCTTCCCATTCTACGATTTCCCTCAGGTAACTGAGGAGAGAAGCATCTCACCTTCCCATTCTACGTAATGCTGCACCGCAAATACAGACGCATATCCGTATACTAAATTAAAAATGCATTTTAGATGTTCTAATGACAAAATTGCAGCAAAGTACCTACTAATCATCTTCCTTTGGAGATAGACACGCTTGCATAGCTGCTAACCAGACGCACAGTACACCCACATACATTACGTATTTGCCCAAACTAGCTGGAGCCTTTCTGTTTCAAATTACTATAGAACAGAATCACTTCAAGTCTTTAATCCTTTCTGCTTTAACCAACAATTGCCCTTCATGGTCTACTAATGCTTGCTTAAGAGAACCTCTTTTTTCTCCCCTATTAACAGCGCTTTATTTTAAAACTCCAGGCTCGATGATCTCTGTGGGACTGTGGTTGAAACAAGTACCATTGAAGGCAAACCCACTGCTCAACAGCAGGTGTGTTTGTGGGAAAGTAAAGCTCAGTGACATGGTAGCCTCCAGAGATTAAACATTAAACTTCATTTTATCTTGGTTCTCACTCTCTCCATTTAAGAATCACATAATCATCTCCCCCGTGATTTTCACTGTCATCGTGTTCTGCGCAGGGAGGAAACGCACACAAGTGTTTGTGTGAACTAGAGGTATTATCAGCACTCTGCAGTGAAGTGGAGGTCTGTTCAGTGTTCCCTATTTCTGTAAATGAGCAACGTGCTTGTGAAGTGGCCTGGTTTAACTCTTTCACAACCTACACTCACACAGAGAGGTCTGCCAGTTCCCACACAGGGCTACAGACCTGTCCTTTTCAGCGTTGGTCAGACCAAAATGAGCCACGTCTAAGAACTCTCACCAATTTTGAAAGAGAAATATATAAGGCTACCCACATTACCTACACATTTGTTTCCTCCATGCTCCGAATACTTCACTAAATAACTTTAAAGGAAATATAGGAAACCAACCATCGCAACTACATCAGCAGAGAAAATAAGCCAGTAAGAGCCCAGCCAACTTACACTCACGTTCAACAACAGAAGGTTGTTTTATTCCAACCTGTTCCAAGCAATACAAAAAGGAACAAAAGACAACCCCCCAAAATCGAAGCATTTCCATCAGACCCCTCCCTGATGAAAAACCTGGGACAATTTTAAGTTTTAACGTAGCTCGTGCCATTCAGAAGGAAGGTGTCTGTGACACACTGCCACCAGAGGGACAACAGGATCACGGTCTCATGGGTGTCTTGCTCCTCTGCCTAAAGGAATGGGGCTCTGGAGGGACCATGTAATCTGTGATTTTCTAGGAGTGTGAACGTACTCTCCAGCAATCAGAGAGCACGAAAGCAAAGTAGCTGCGGGTCTTCGTGGAAGATGTGAAAGTATCACCGAAACTCTTACAATCTCAGGTGACTGCAGCGAAACACAGATGCAAGGGTTGCCCTTCAACTTTGGTATTGCTGCTCTGCACATATTACTGGTGACCTTACGTCCTCCACAGCGACAGCCCTTTCTGAAAAGCAAGGGCAGACAACCTGTATACTTACAGCCTCCTGCAACAGTTTAGGCAAAAAGACACGATGGTGGAAGATTTGTTACAGAACAATCTGGCTCAATCAGAGCACAAACAGCTTGTTATTTCAGAAAGCGATAACCTACACAGGAATCCAGAAACTGCACAGATTCTAGCAGAGACAAAACTACTCACAAACTTCCTCTTTGCCATCGTGTGATATTACAGAACAGCAACCAAAAGAAAAAAAAAAAAAACAACTATAAAAGCCAGCTAGTACCAGGAAGTTATGAACTTCCCCTACTGAAAAATTCCTTATCTGGTTCCTAATTACATTGAAAATATATTCTAGATAAGAAAAAAGTGCTAGCTCCTGCTTTGGTTTAGACGCTGTAAAAGAGAGTGTAACATTTAACAGAGAGCCTCCGTGCAAACCCGCTCGTTTTCTCTCTGTTGATAGCAGCTACACACACTTGACAGGAGTGAAAACGTACAGTCGGTGAGGGCTAACAGGGTCTGAACGCTGAGGCCACGGAGCAGCTTTCCCCTGAAGCGCCGCTCTAATTAACGCCACCCAGGCTGACGCTGCTTTCTTCTCAAATCCCTAAGAAAAGTAGCTACGAGACGCCTTCTGAAAGGATGACAAATTCGTTTTAATTTAGTTTAAAGAAACTTAATTGTGCTTTTTGATGTAATTACTCAATACAAGATGCCTTATCTGCGTTACTTTGCATTTATGACACCTCTGGTTCTCAGGGCTAAGTTCCCATGTAGCAGGGCCCTGCTGAGCATCGCGCTCTGGCCTACCGACGTCCGTGCCCCAGAAACAAGCCCCACAGGCTTATTTCACGCCTGAACTTTTTCACGACGCACTTTTAAGACTTTCAAGGTCCCTCCTGAACTATAACGGCCTCACAAGACCTTGTTGCCGCCGACCCAAACATCCCCGCGACGTTTCTTCATCAACCCCTTCCCTAACCCTACTCGAGGAGCTACGCAGACACGGGTTTGATACCAAAACCGCCTGTAGGGCCGGCGGCCTAGGAGCGCGGTGCCCCGTTTTTGGGGCCGCTAACCCCCCTGCCCGCAGCCAGCTCCCCAGGCAGGGCCGTGCCGGAGCCGCCGGGCGGGCAGCAGGGCTGAGGCGCTCGCTCCCTTCCCCGGCCTCTCCCCGCCGGGCCCCCCCTGCGCCGCCGCCCCGCGGCCCCCCAGCCCCGCTCACCGGCCATGCTGACGGCTCCGCTCCGGCCCCCCTCTGCCTGTCTGCCTGCCTGTCGTCGGTCTGTGTGTCGGGCCGGCCAGACGCCCGGCTGTGTGCTGTGCAGAGCCGAGCCGAGCCGAGCCGCGCCCCGCTCGCCGCCCTTTTCAGGGGGAATTTCCCGGCCGGGCCCGGCACCGCCCCCGCCCCGCCGCCCGCCCCCGCGGCACCCGGCCCCGCCCGGCCCCTCAGCCCCAGGGGACCCAAAGACCCGGCCCCGCAGCCCGGGGGGACCCAAAACCCCGACCCCACAGTCCAGGAGGGACCCCAAAACCCCAGCCCTTATTTTAAGGGGCTATATAGGAATTAACCTATATGCAGTTCTGTAATCTGCAGCTCCGTGTGTAACCCAGTCCGCTACACAGAAGGTACCCAACGCTTCCCAGTACTCCTGATCTCTGCTCTACAGCAACTCAACAGCATCTTTCTTCATAGCTTTAGTTCTGCCCCTTCGTTGTCCCTCAGTTAAATTAATGTTCACAGGTTGGCGTCTGAATAGATGCATTATCAGGGTGGAGCGTAGGAAGTGAGGCCCTGAAGAAGCTCTACAGCTTGGGAGCTTATACATACCTTATATATATAAGCTTATAGAGATTATATAAAGCTTGATATATACATTATCTATAAGCTGTATATACAGCTTGGGATGCTTATAAAATCCTGTGAAGAACAGCACACAACACACACTCATGGCGTTGTTAAAAGCAGGATTTGTTATGCCCCTAACACATTTACAACCAAAATAAAAACAGAAGAATCCTATAGGGAGACACAGGATAACCTACACGCATATGATGTTAGCTCTAAAGATTAAAAGGAAGAACGGACACACAATTATATTTAGGTAGTATGCTGAAATAATTCTATGTTTATGGGTTAGTTTCGTGCCAGAACATGATTTTTCATCTTCTTTCCCACAAAAAATCACTGTTAACATGAAAGATACAAACCACTGCGCTAAAACTATGAGAAATCAGGACTAGGTCTTCATCTTCAGGGATTTCTTGGATTCCCTATGATTGATGATGCAAAATCAAGCAGGAAAGCGGTTGTAGTATTTTAAATCAAGCTTCGATTTTACCTACACACACACACACAACCCCCAAAGCATACACCACCAGAGTCCTCAAACAACATTCCTCACATTGGTCGCTGGGGTTGAGGTGAGAGGGATACTTTCCTCTTGCATATTCAGCAAGATGCTTAGAAGATGCCAGCGAGCTGGGACACTAACACAGGAGGGTGCTCAGAGCTCTGTCTCACTGTTCGTGCTGCCCTATTGTAAAAGCAATAGCAAAGCAAGAAACAAAAGCCCACAACCCAGACTTCTCCCCGCTAAGTGCCTGCATGCAAATGCATCAGGCCCATGAAGATCTAACTACCAGGAGTTGCTTCAGTTTTTGAATTCAGACCTGGCTGTGACACACCAGGTTTGGGAAGCCTCTGTTCATAAAGCTGAACAGCTGGAGCTGTGCTCCCACTGAGAGTGTACACATCCTTGTGGGTCACAGGAGTGATCTGGACAGGATTCTCAAAAGGAGAGGGGAGGGGTGTGGGGTAGGAGCACACTGCTCACAGCTAGCTGAATCTAAAAGCCCAGGGAGGTCAGTACCCAGGAGCTAGAGCATGGATTGGGGTTCTGGTTTATTATGCAAAGCCAGTTGTCAGCACAGGTGTACGAAGAGACTAAACGTTTTTCCTTTCTTATATTCAGCCCAGTTTGCTACGTTTCAGACAGTAAGCTGCAGCCTTCAGGAAGAACAAACGTAGGTGCTTCCCTAACTACTGCTTACATCTCTGGCTCCTGCCTATTTCTCCAGCCCGTGACGCTGCTGAATAGGCAGGGACTGAGGCACCTGGGGAACTGTAGCTCAGAACAAAAGTGTCTACTCATTTCTTCTTAAGGAAAATGTTACGGTATGCTACATGGTCAAAGCTGATGTGAAATTAAGGGCAATATTCCAGGCAATATGACTATCTGTTATGAGTAAAACATCAATAAAAATTCCATATTTTTCCCCAGTTCTTTTGAACTGCATCTGTTAAGGCCTGTAGGAACAGGCTACTCAAAGATAAACCTTAAGACTGTATTTTAGAAATTAAGGAAATGTCTAACATAGACACTAGTGTCTATGGTACAAACTGTGGCTTGAATTTTTTATTTTTAAAGTTGAGAGGGGTGCATTTCATACAGCATCCAAAAAACTTTAATTCTATCCCTACTCTTTCCCTAAAGTGAAAATAGCCTTTAATGAAACCATAGGAAGTGTTTCACTCTGTGAGATCCATGAACCTATCATCTGAATACATAATAGATGAGATTTGTTTCAAGAAGTCACTGAACAAAGTGACCAGAGAAAGGACAGGGTGAACGAAATCAACATCTTCTTGCCCGTTTTTCTCTCTCCAGTATAGCTGTAAGTAGATGCATAGGGAAGAACACAATACCAGGCGAAAACGAACCCTTAGTCTAACCCAGCACAGCTGTTTTGTAATATGCTTATGTTCCTAAACTAGGGGAAAGTTCTACAGCAAGAGAAGCCTTCGATGCTAAAAGGCAAAATCCTAACCAAATTAATAGGAAGCCCTACTCAAAAGTCATGAAAGTATATAGACAGATCCCTCTGTTCCTGTGACCACCTCGTATGCAGTTTTTTTCTGCCTCAATATAAGTTTATGGCACAGGAATCATCCCATGAGAGTGATGTGAACTAGAGCATTGCAGTATAGTACTGGCAATTACAGAAACCTGGTCAGCAACTGACATGAAGCGTAGGAACATGTCATAACTTTGGGCATATGCAGATCTTCACAAAGAGGACGGAATTCCCCTCCTGTAACATTGCATAACAAAAGCCAGGTGCACCACTATTATTTTTGTCAGCTGGCTTTGGCTATAGCCAGAGGCGAGATACCAGAATTCTTAGACCAGTTTGATCCAGTACTTCACTTCCTGTCTTCCAGTTAAAGCAAGTGTTTTAAGATCCCACTTTTCTCCAATTATCAAGTCCAAAGACAAGTCCTCCCTCTTGCTTTTCACTGGCTGCCGTGCTAGCACTGTGAACACCGAGGTTGCTGGAAGAAATCTTCTTGCTTAGACTCCTTGCTCTGGCAGAGAACATCACAGGGCAGCAACAAGAGAAAAGGACAGGGTGGAGGAAAAACCAATTCAACCTACTCCTATAGCAAAGGACAACAGGGTGTTTGACATGGTATTTGTCAAGCCTAGGATGATGGCTCTTTAGTGGTGCTTAGCACAGGCATTGACCAATAAAGTCTGCTAAAGCCTGCTGTGGTATGAAAGCGGCATAAGGCAAACTGTTAAGTCTTTATTTCCTGTTCCCAGCTATCTGACTGAGATCAAAGATAAGCCACTTGTCACTGGCCTGATTAAGCAACCAAGCAGGCATTAAGGTACTAGGAGAACCTTGTTCTAGAACTAAGACACACTGTACTACGAATAAAAATAAGATTTTTTTTTTAATCACTTCTCTCCTTATGGAACAAAGTTAGAAGTTCTGTTTTCTAGCCCATTGCATTTCAGTTCTCACACACTCCCCTAATCAGCAATTTCCAATCCCCTGTGCCTTAAGAAAAGCTTCTGTTTGAAGTTATTTATTTATTTATTTAATCTCAAAAGCCTTTTATTTAAACACCAGCAGACCTTTTGAAAGTTAAAGCTTTTGTGGTTATTGGTCCTGCCGAGCAAGGTTCTAACACAGGAGCCGTTCCAAGAAAAGTCCTGGCTTTCAGATTAATGATAAACTCACAGGTTGTTCAAGCCCTTCTGCTGGAGCATTCCTGTATCATGCTTTGAGTTTGTTTGACACAGAACAATGCTACCATGCCTCCTCTCAAAACAGGGTGGAGAGAAAGGAAATGCTACAAGGGAAAGGTTGGTCTTGTGGATAAGGCACAAGGCTGTGATTCAGGAGACTGGAATCTGGCTCTTGGCAAGTCAGCCTTTCTACTCTTAGGCAAGTTGTTTAATTCTCTGAGCCTCAACTTCCCCAACAGAAAACAGAAGACACTTCCTCGCTCCTACCCTCTATCTCATACACTTATGATGCAACTTCTTCAAGGGGTGAACTGCTGATTGTAGGCAAGCACCGAACACAATTAGGCTTCAGTTCCATCAATACTTTGGACTGTGCTGGTATCAGAAAAACAGTCCTCACTCCTCCCCCTCCCCCTTCTCTCTTTACCTCCAGGCAACTCATCCATGTGTGCTCTTATGCTGTTGCAAGCACTTATTTGACCATACGGGAAGCTTGCTTAAAAACAACCCGGGGGAAATAAAAAGATTGTCTATGGAACTGGCTCAGTAACAACTGGACCAGCAGAAAAACAATCACAGAAATGACTGTGCCAGCAAAAAGGAATGGGGTGGCACCAAGGCTGGCCTTGAAACAAGATAGAGATGTGAGCTTTAGCGCTAGCTTCCTGACAGAGTGCTAGCTTCACAGAACAATGTATCCTTTGCTTGGGAAATTAATAAATCCCCCTGAAACTTCTTACTCACAATCCTTCTTTCCCAGAATTAGCTTTCAGAGCACAAGTTTTCAGGCACCTTCTCCCGCAACCCTCTGAAGTGTTTCCTATTCCTTTCTCCCCATCGTAATGATGAGAACATGTATTACAAGTTGGGAGTTTCTGTGGGGTAGTAGTAAAGAAAAACCTTTCCTGTTTGTTTGCAAGTAAAGGAAAAAAAGAGGAATGCTTTCTTCCTCCAGTGTGCTACATAAAAGCCTTAAGTTACAGTGAAGATGATGGAGTGGCCTCTGAAATGGACAGTCCTACTGCAGACTACTTCTTGCCACAATTAGGATTCATCTGATGCAGTAGTACTGTAGTGAGGGGGCTTAGGGAAGAGATGAGCTCGGACTAAGCACAAGGAGCCAAATTAGCAGAAAAGAACCTTTTTCTGCCCAGAAGGATTTTTTTTTTTCAAATAGATTAGCTCCCTGAGTCAGGTTACTATTGCTGGTGCAATGAGAAGCAATGGAATTACTCTAGCTACAGACACAAAAAATAAGGAGGCAGGAAGGAGAATGGGAATCGTCCCTTTGGCAGCAAGAGGCTATTATATTACCTCAGTCATAACATGAAAACCACATACCAAGAAAAAATAGGCAACATACGCTCATATTAATTCTCCTGCTCCCCCAAACCCCACCATATACCCGCCAGCCTTTAAGCACGGGATCCACCTACAGCGGATAACAATCACTCAACCAAAATTTTATTACAAGCCTTCCCTTTTTCCTTAGGGCTTGCAAGGAGTGTAGGCTACCTAGCATCAGTTTCAGAAGGCCAAATCTGCAGCCAGAATAAGAAAAATGCATATTGTTTCAGTACAGCCCCTCTAGATACATCTCCTTTTAATTTGAAGTCCTACACGCTTTATTTTTAAGTTTTTTAAGCCCAATGACTCACGCATTGTATACAACCAGGACTCACAGAAAGTGACACCATTCTGAACATAAACTCATAACATCTTTTGGAAGTAAATTTATGCATAAAGTCCTCCTACTTATGCAAAACGTATCTACAATCAGTCTGTAGATTGGCCAGCTACTCACCTTATCTGGACGTGCACTAGCCCCTTTTACAAATGGCCCGGGGCTGTGTCATACTGCCACCTCCCCATGCAAAGTCTTACCGTCAGTAGCTGTGAGTAAGCCACAGTCAGCACCGCTGCTTCACCCCATTTGAATAGTCAGTCTCAACAGTGCCTGTATGGACTTTGTATGTGCACGTACATCCAAATTACTAGCATGCTGCAATAAAGTAAAATTTATATTTGCTGAAAGGCCAGCATTCTAGTAAGGCTACACTTTTTATCTGAGCTTTCTAAACCACAATGCTGAAGCCCCTCGTGCTCTGGCACAGAGCAGCGATGGGTTCTGCTGTTTGTGTTCTTCGTTTGGCAGTTGCTACATGACTCGTTAATTTTGCTTTTAGGACATTTAGGAAAGAGTTCTACATCTTTTGTGTAATCAACATAGTGGTTAGCCTCTCTCTCTCATATCAAATACATGGCTGTAAGTACCAGTTTATCTGCATAGCAATTCCACTCACAAATGTTAATATTGATAAAAACAACACCCTCAGGCTTTTCAGGCTGAAGTATTATTGTGCTTTAGGTATAGTAAATGTGTAAGCCACCACACAACTCAGCATTTTCAGATTTTTTAGATGCCTGGAAGAAGTAGTTTCTTCTACGTGAATAGAAAATGTACTTATCAATCTTGTGACTTATTTTTGATTAAAAGGAGCAATAAGCCAGGGAAAACAAAAATTCTTTGAAATATCTTTTTTTTTATCAATATGTATTGTGCGACAGAACTAAGATTCTTTGCCCCATGCAGTAAAAAAAGACAGACACATAGCCTGTTGAATGGAAACAACACAACCAAATGAAGGGAAAATTGGGACCACAAGCTTCTTCTGCCATCTAATTGCAGGAACTAAAGGAACAGGTCTTCCTGCTCCAAGAAAGTTGAAAAAAGTTTGAAAGAAATGAAAAAAATAACTGCTTAATGCAAAAGTTCCTTAACGCGCAGGTGTAGAAAGGATGAATTGTGTACTAGAGCCACTGATGCCCTAACTCCACCTCTGATCCATCTCCACTGAGACTCCGGAGTGCAAGCAAAGGCAGCAGTGCTGAAGATCAACTTCTTGAATTATCTGCTTCAAGAGGTCTGAGACATGTTGCTGCTAGCCCAAGTTTTCCTTCGCCTATGCCTAAGCAATTAGAAGATAAGCACTACAACTTCCCATATTAACAGAAATTAAGGGTGGGGGTGTTAGGAATATGAAGCATCTGCTTATTGTTTTGCTGGCCTTACTCCTTGCCATCACAACAGCTCGTCCTTTAAGGACCTACAGGCCACTCCCCCAGCGACCATGAGTAACAGTTGGGTTTGCGGTGTCTCGATGAAATGCCCCCTCGTGGTCACTGTAAAGATTTCCTGAAAGGGTGTGCAAACTGTTGCGTTCCCTGTAAATTTCACTTACTCTGCTTCTGACAGTGTCATACTCGTGTGGTTTCATGCTTCTTCCAGCGCGAGGATAAAGATCTTGGCGCATCAAGCAGAGAGCTTCAGTCTCTGTGGTCTCTCCAGTTCTCTTGTCTACGAAAAGTAGCCAAAGACAGCTGACAGTGCCTCTTCCAGGAGTTTCCATTAGAGGAACCCTGCATAAATAATGATCTGCCTAACAGAAAACAAATGTAGATCAAAGTTCCCACTTCTGTAGATTCACAAAAATACTGTGTAAACTCAATCATTTGTTTGAAAAACAAAATCAGATTAAGAGAGCCAAATCTAAGTCTACTCTGAAAACTCTGAAAAGTGTGTTACTTTAAAAAAAACAGCCGGTTTTGTTAACTTTTTACTCTAAGAAGAAAAAAAGAATGAGAGGACCAGTTCAGATTTAATACCACTTCAAAGCTTTTGAGAGATTAGAGACTCTCTCTTCATGCGGTCAGCTCTATCTATACAAAATATGACTTACACAAAGCTAAGTAAGATTTCCTATTTGGCACTTTTGCACAACAATTAGCAAAGTGATGGGCAGATAAGGTTCCCATTTGGGGTACTCATTGGACTTAGCTGTAGCCTCAAGATTTGTTACAATACTGAAGACATCTGTATTTGCTAAGTAGGCTTGCTATCTGACATTATTTGACCAGTAGCTGGGATAAACACAATTATTGAAAACGTGAACTTGATCAAACAAAACAGCAATTAATGACTGCAGCTGTCTTGTAAATTGCTAGTGTTACCTTGTTTTATTATTTCCACCTGTTCATACTCTATTTCCATAGTGCTAGAGCTTCAGGGCTGTTTGGGGAAAGGAGATTTATCATCCTATCTCCACAGCGGTCTAAGACTGGAGTTCCTCATGTGCACTGCAACCCCATTAAATAATGACCATGGTCAATCTAATCTCTTATGTGTTTAGGCAACCGCATATGATACTATCTACCTACTGTTAGGCTGCCTATTGCACAAGAAGTATATATTGTATTCACTCTTTAATATACTTAGCAATCAGCTCCATAGGCCAGGAACTGTTCTTTTTTGTTTCATGGTGATTATTCCTGAGGCACAATGGTTACTTTAGGGCCCTGAGCTCTGTCACACTACTGCTAATTCCTTCCCCAACAGCAGGCAACACCAATGCTCACAGTGTGCAAAAAGCCCATTAACAAGTACACCCGAAATAATTTGTGTCCTTCAAAACCCATCATTTAGTAGTTGTAATTTTAAAAACAAAAGTTTATATTCCTTTTATATATTTATGTTACATACAGCATTATTTCTGCTTTCTGAATGTGCACCATTAAGTTTCAATGTCAACATAAAAAGTGGCGCAGCTATGAAATTCTAGAACTTTTGCTTCTGCAAATACTCCTAGGATCTACATCACACAAACCTCGGTGGCTGGTGACCCAGTTACTACAGACTTGGTCAGTTCAGGACTTTACACTTGCAACACAGTTAAAACCTTATTTGCAAAACAGCACTGCTGTAACTGGTCAAGTGGAAGCCATGTGACCTGACATGTTTTTAATTGTAATGCAGAGAACTTTTCATTTACATAGCTCAGGACTCACATATGCTTCTGTCCTGATGCCAGAGGACACCAGAAATGCTGGAAGTGAAAAAAGAAGGCCACTGGAATAATTTACTCAGACAATTACTGTCTCATCATTACTATCCCTGCTTAGAAGAATGTTTACCAGTGCCCCTAGAAGAGTGGAAAAATAAAATTAAATGCATAGCTGAATGGAACCACAGAATAAATTATATTTAGCATAGCAATTACAGTTTCTCCCAGCTTATACGCACTATGAACAACCTGTGTATTTGTGTGGTCAACAACCCCACCTCATAAACATCCTTGTAATTAATATGAAATAACAAAAACCAGGTGTAGATAAATGTTATTTTTGTTCCCTTCATCAGATTGTTTGACTACTTAGCTATACTTAGTTGATTCACCACAAACAATGAAGCTCAGGTGTGCAGCCAGGAGAAAGGAGAAGGACCCAAGTGTGCCAGGGATGAAGGTGGTAGCAAGAACCTCCTAAAGTGATAAAGGAAACCAAACTGATTACGATTTACGAAAACAATAAACAAGAGAGTGGCCACTACTTAAAAGACTAAGTTGTTTTTTCATCTCCCCTTAATAGCGACCATAGCCACTCTGTGAGCTACTGTTCTCTAACAAGCCTGTCCAGTTCTCTTTTGTGATATCCTCCCCGATTCATAAGCCTGTGGCCCAAACCCTTCAGCTTTTGCAAAAGATACCAGCACTTTCTAACACATCGTGTGTAGCAGTGTTTTACGAACAGAAGCTTGGTATCTTTATAAATTCCTGTTCCGGCTGAGTAAGATGGAGGGGAGCCAGAACTCTGTGGTTGCTTTTACAAGAGTGTCGCTATCTTTACTCATAACATGCTCAAGTAGCAAAGACTGATTAACAGCTTTATCCAGGAAATCAAGGAAGATTCACACTCCTAAAGCTACAGAGGAAGGGTACAACAACTTCACTCAACTGGGTTTCTTCTACCTTTGAGGAGATTTAAAGCAACAGCACATTAGGCCCTAGAGGCACTCTCATTGTGTTTCTCTTCACTGAAGATCCTTTGATTACAGCAATAAGTTTACTAAATTTTTGGGCCACACAACAATACGTTCTTAGCAATATATTTGAAGTGTCAAGAACGTAATCACACACCTCTTTCACAGAGAAAACTTCCACTTGGGTTGACTGGAACTTCATCTGAGTGATAAAAATACACAGCCATGCAAACATACCATTCATTTAACTATTGTAAGAGTGAGAGCTACCTATAACTTGTTGTAATCTATCATTCATTCAGAAAGATGCAGTATACCAGTTCACATATATGACATTCATAGTTCAACTTACCCCATTCAGTAGATAACCACCTTTTCCTAAAGGAAGGCATTTGGCTTCTGACGAAACCAAGAGTCATTTTAATGTTGAATCTAAAGGCAGATAGCTTTGGACCTAAAATGCACAATAATAATATAAAGTCTCATATCATGGCTGTGCGTTGGAGGCCAATCCGTGGACAAACCTAGGTGCTATGCTGCTTGCTATTGCAGTACGTAACACGTGTTTTAGGGATTCATGTTTCTCCAGTAACAGTGTCTCCATCTCATTCAGTTCCTCAGCATTATTTTGTGACACATAAGGCCTACGTAGCTTTAACATGACCTGAAGCAAGGAGCCTCCTACGCTGAAACGTACCTTGGGACATACAGCTTTCCATAAAATTTGGTGGGATAATTCTACAAAGATTTACTCAGTTAAAAGCTACGCTCATCCTTCACATAGAAGCTAGGGTTACGTGCTACAGCAACTACTCAGCAGCAGAGAAAAGCATCTCTAGAGGAGTGTCTAAACCCAAATCTTAAAGGCTAAATAAAAAGTCACATGGGATTTGGACAGTTAGGACTCTAGTACTTGTCTTTATAGTATTTGTCTTTTTTTTTTTTTAAAGGAAAAAAGAAACTCAGCATCCACTCATTTTTCTGTAGCAACTACTGGTAATTCCTACTTTAACAACTCTATCATCAGGAACTACTGGGATTCCCCCTTAACAACCTCACTCACCCCTGCAATGATAAAATAAAAGAAATAACCCATCAGCACCTAGTAAGCTGTTAACTTGGATTTGATAAACCTATTGTACTGTGTGTTGTGCTAAACTTCTTGGACTTTTTTGTGGAGAATGAAAAATAAGCAAGAAAGATCTGTGATGATTTTTCTCCTTCCTAGGAAGGTAATCAACATCTGAAAGGAAAGCTGTTTAATATTCAAGACTATAAAAAAGCAATAAGAATAGTGGGCTACCAGTTATGTAGTGGCTTAAAAAACAGTAGTCGGTTACAGTTATAATCTCTAGAGACAGTTACAGTCCTTCTTAGCTAGATGCAGTAACTAACAGGTACTGGGAACTCCCGCTGCAAGAATGGACAACATGACAAAAAAAATAAGGGTAAAACAACAGTCTCACATATTCAGGAAATTTGGCTTCAGTTTCAGGTATTGGCACAAGCTTTTTTCTGATCTCTCTCAACTTAATAGTTTCTATAACAGATCTGTTAATGCAGAGATTTAAGGAAAAAGTCTCAGAAATGTTGTAAATCATTATTAAGCACTGAAAAAGAATTTACATGCTGTCAGGAAAAGCCTTGACAAAAGTGCACAGTAGTACCAATACTCAATGCAAATTTTTAGTCTAAGGAACAATTAGTGGGCACCCTGGTTCATCCTCTGTCCTGTTATTTCAGATGAGAAATCATCTTCAACTTGTTAGTGGCATCCATTACTTATCAAACAGAAGATCATCCCATGTTTCACAGCAAAAGCTCTCCTTAATAAATAGCTGAAAATCAAAACTATCTAAGCAAAAGAAACAGTGACCGAGGAAAAAAGTTCACACGCAAGCAAGAGCTGATGAAATAACAGTCTTGCTTAGGAGTCACTAAGAACTCGTGGGTAGTTTAAGTTCAAGTCTTAAACCTTTCTAAGTAGTTGCTTTGCTTTTATTTGACGTTTGAGACCTTCATACAAGGACAAATAAAAGTGCAGCAGGGTTTCCCCAGTGATATCACAGCCACTGAAATAAGGGATGACCTTTAAGGCTGAAAACATGCAAGACTAAGTTTGAACATATGAACCCCCCATCTGAGCTCCACAGTTAGGCTTCTGGTCAATCCATCTCTGCTTATTTGTTACTGAAAGGTGAACTGAAAACAGCTTTAATTAAGCTGAGCCTGGAGAACACAGATACTGCCCTTACTGAATTTTCCCCCCATGAAGTCATAACACATAAGAACGGGAGAGAAAAATCAATTGACTTCATTACTTATTTCTGTAAGAGAAATATAATTTAGTACACTGATTTATAGTTTCACAGGCTTGTGCCAATATTTACCCTGAATTACAGAAAAGTAAACATCTCTGTACTTACGCAACTTATCATTTGGTGTAACCCAATGATTTATTTAGTGGGAAAGCAGGGGAACAGGGGATTCCCTTGCCTTCTCATTGCTAGCACTTAGCTGATTGCAACAGATTCGTTTTCCTCAAAATGCAACTTGCACAGATGTATTTTTATCCCATCTGATTTTCTTAACTTACTGCAGACAACCACTTTATAGAAAGCACTGTTATCTAGCATTTTCCCATTGCTGATGACTTGATAAATTAGATATTTGTTTTGTAAATGCACTGAACAGAACCTACTCTGGTTTGTTTTACAGAATCTACCAAAGCTGTTATTCTATACAGCAAAAGAGGTATAAAGACCTGTAAAAACACTCAAAACAAGTTGGAAAAGTTAACATACTCTATTACTATCCAGACAAAAACGGAAGTGAACGTAACCATCAGCTACAAATCTTGCAAAAAATACTGAAAGGTTTCTGGTTTCGCACATATGATTCAGAAGCAGGAACAACATTCAGTTTCCTGAAGGTCTAATGCCTGCTTCATACAGGAGAGCAAAAAATGTGAAACTTAAAACAGCTATTACTTCTTTAGTGTAGTTATTAGGAAGTTCTGAAGTAATGCTCACAATGTTAGGTTAATGTCCTTCTGCTTAAGTAGTGGAAAAGGCTGTACATAATAAAATGTAAGTTCTGCATCTAAGACAGAAGAGGAAAAGCAATCCCCCCCAAAAAATCACAATAAAAATTCAAGAGTAGTGCCAAAGGCACACAGACAATCATTTATACATTAAGTGATTCAACAAAACTTCAACTTTTCTTCTCTACATGCTCTTGAATATAGTTTATACGATCACTTTCTGTTCTTGCCCAGTGAGCACACAGGAAGAAAACTACTGCAACAAAATAAATTCTAGCAATTTCCAGCTCTACTACCTACTGACTAAAGCATTAACTACATTTTTTTGTTTGTTTGGTCATTTTACCATCAGTGCCTTTTGTTAGTTATGGCTAGTCAACACTTCCTATTTTAAGACCGCATTTTCAGTTACTCCCAAGTTTGCAAAAAAAACGTTCTCTGGAGTATGATTACATATGTTGCCCCCGTCTGATTTTTAGGAAAAACAGAACGAAATGACTTGGTCATTTCTAAGAATGAGTCACAGGGAAAATATGCCACCTTAATTGTATTCAAAGAACTCAAAACTTTTAAGAAACTCTCAACTTCTCCGGATTTCAGAAACAGGGACATGAAATCTAGCATGGAAGCTGTGCTGGTGTCACTATTGGACTTTTTACTGTTCCTTTGAAAAACCACACAAATCTGGGCATGTGTTGAGCCTTTAAAAAGTCTGAGCTTACATATGCTTTCAGACTTGCTTAGTAGCAAAAGAAGTCATCAGCTTTCTCTCCACTGCATGTACTGCCGAGAGTGAGCTAGACGGTCCCCTGCTGAAGGCTGCTGCTTGTCTGGCTGCCACAAACTAAAATTGAAAGTAGATTATTTCTCTGGTTTCAAGGCTCACAGGGCTTTCTGTCCAGTACAGAAAAAAAATATGACACGTCAAATGGGAGCAAAGATGGATTTGGGTGGGAAAGGAAGATGTGAATATCAGGGAAGACAGGAAGGTAGGCAAGAGTCTCAGACCAGGCAAAAAGAAAAAATGTGAAGTATGATTAAGAAACAAGGATGGGTGTCAAGCATGACGAATCAGACAGGGTCTTCCCAGCAAAGAGGAACTGCCCAAAGACGAGCTGTCCCAGTTTGATTTCTATCAATGTCCTGAAGGTCAGACAGCTGAGAACCCAACAGGTTTTATCTTCTGGAATAAGAGAATTATCAGTCCCCTGGCTACTGTTTTGCTAAGATTTCTACCACCTGAGAACAACACACGAGGTCCAGCAGGGAGACAGGTCTCAGCTGTCGGGCTGCAACCATGCTCTGGGCCCCCAACCACAAATGCAGAGAGCACCTAAAGAAACCCTGAGCTGCAGGGGAGTTGATGCCAGGAGGCAGCTGAGGGTGCTCGCAGCCTGTGCCTGCCCTTCCTTCTCAGCTCTAGAAGCTGAGAAACATTCCCACTGCACTCTGCTCGGCCCAGCAGGGTTCAAGACAGCGCTAGAGCCTGGGCTGGCGGGCACCACAATGCTGCAGGGGTGTTTCCCAGCCGCCTGCCCGCAGAGCACTGCCGTCACATGCCAGCACTGTCACTGCAGCTCTCAGTCCCCAGCCCGCCCCCGCTGCAGGCCCTACAGCAGGAAACCCACCCCAGCGTGGGAAGCCTGGGCCACGGCCCCCCATACCCGACAGCTCTCCCCACCCCGTGAGAGAGAGCACGCAGCCCCCACAGACACTCAGTGGAGGGGTAAGGCAGCAGCCTCCTGCACTGGTCCCATGGGAGGAGAAGGTGCCTGTTTACACAGGACCACTGTAGGGTGACCCCCACAGTGGTTTGATTTCCTTCAGAGCTTGGGCACTGGTGCCTCCAGCCATGGGGGTTATTAGCCCCTCAGCTGTAGGCAGAGGGGCAGCATGCCAAAGCCCAGCCCATACCTGTCATTTACTGGTAATGCACAGGACCAGACTCTTTATAAGAAGTGTGATGAGGTAATACAAAAATACAGCTAGGAGTTTTTGCTTGTGTTTAAGCTAAGCAGCTTATTTCACCAAATATTACACAAAAGCAGTAGTAAGCCCCCTCCTTCCCAAAAATCAACAGCAGCAGTTTCAAGATACCTCTCACCTCCCCCCCACCCTCTTTGCTTTTTACTCACTAGGACAAGAAATATTCTATCACTTACCCTTATTTGCTACAGGGACATGCATTGCAACAGAAACATAGGTAATTCAGTAACTGTTCCTTTGGTGATACTGAGCAAAGAAAACCCTGGGATACAGTAATTCCTGCAATGGAATTCCTTATATGTAGTTAGTAACTTGGAGTCATTTGAATACACAAAATTTGTGTCCAAATGTACGTACAAAATACAGCCAATCCTTTTAAAGGAGATTAATTATTCCTCTCTCACCCCTTCTACCTCAATCTCCAAGCCACACATACAGCAGCCAGCTACGAACACAGTAGAAAACAACACTTCCAGGAAGTCTGATGAAATATAGGCTCACTGAACTCTTTTACACCTGGGTAACTTCACTTCCATTCCCTTTAACTTTCAGTGCCTTTAACAGAGGACTTGCTCCATAAAAAAGAAAAACAATAAAGTTGTTGTAATTTGAACTCTCATCAAAACAGCTGAAATCTAGCCATTAACCCCAAGAAGAGAACACTCAGAACACCAGATAACTACACAGCCCTGGGGCAGCACTGCATTTCTGCAGTATCTAGGGAAAGCCCAGAGCAGTAAGGTCACTGTGCACTACACCAAGCGTTGAGCTGGGTATGTAAAGAGGAAATGTGTATCCTCACCTATTCTGGATCAAGTCCCAGAAATTAGTAACCTAAATCCTTCCTAAACATTCCTTACCCTAAGAGGGGAGGAAAAAAAATGGAGTAATAGCAATTAGAAGGTAACTAAAGCAAGAATAAAAAGAATTGTGAAAACATTCCTCAGTAACCATCAGCCAGCTTAGTTTAAGACTGGTTGTATTAATGTGTGCGCTAACAGAGGGGTTAATGCTTACAGAGGGGTTAAGGGCAAAACACCCCTGAATAGTCTTGGAATACTCAAAAGGAGTAGTTTGTTTAAAAGCATGATATTACAAAGTTGTAGACTACTAAGACAACTTTCCTGTTTAGCTTGCTATTCACCTTATCACCTACTTTAATTCCTTCAAACTCATAATAGATTTTTTATTTACATAGGTGCTAAAGTTGTATACATACCGTAGCTAATGCACAGACCTGACAATATTTAAGTAGCACAGTGATAAACATACCAAACCCAGGTACTGTTTTATAAACCTCAGTGTAACAATCTTACAAGCACTTAACTTGTACTATTACTTCATTTTAACCTGTGACTAAATGTAAGCCTTGCAAAGTCAGCGCGCTTTTTCTTTTGAGGAGAAGAGTGTTGAAAGGGAAGAACAGAACCTATCGAACCCACTAGGATTTTTTTGTTTTAAAGATAAATTCTCCCTATTCTTTTACAGTCCTTAAGTCTGGTTAAGAACATTACAAGTGGATGCTTAAGATGATCAGAACTCAGAATTGCTGTTAAAGCCAAGCAACTTCTTTTTACAGAAATTCAGGGGTATCTATTGTTCAAATAGCGAACTGGGAATTCAGCTGTTAATTCAGTTTACAAATTGCACTATTCATTCCGTGGGTGTTCATTCAAGGCCTGGAAATATCAACAGCAGGGAAGCAGCGATATTAACTCAAGTTGACTACATTTTACTGGAAGTTGTGCCCACCTGTCCCCATCCCTCTGTACAATTGGTTTGCCATTTTATTTTCAGTTTTGCTTTTCCTTAATCAGAAGCCATCTACATTAAAAAAAGAGGAAAGACAACTGAAGACTTTAAATTTCTTTGGATGATAGTATTTTACAGTACATACAAAAATACTCTGGAAAAGACATACAACTTCATTTACAAAAATCACCAATTATAAAGAAATTGCAATAGAAAGATAGCATATTTCCCATAATTAGAATCTCTCCACCCCCAAAAAACCCTAATGCACTTCACTGGGTAAGCAGTGTTATCAGTTTGTTTACAGAACCAGACTTAAGGCTACTACAAGTTTTCAGGTAACCATTTTGAACAGCTTCCAGGATTTCACTTAAACGCAGTACCACTTTCTACATGACAGTTGCTTTAAAGACTGCAGTTTACAGGTGTGCAGTGTCACAACAGCCTCAATTGCTGCAATGTTGAGATGCATCTTCGCTTCTGTGTTCTTAATTTAGCTCAGCTACCCAGTGAAAACAGAACTCAAGTCTCATGTTGGAGCAGTCTTAAGAAAAAGACATAACATGGCATGGGACATGTTTGTCTATCATCTCCATACCTTGGTAGCATCCTCTGTTGCATTTTCTTCAGTATTTAGATTTATGGGCCTCCATGGGAGACAATACTTATGTAGTGCATGGCTGTGCTAGACAGTGGAAAGCTACTGCCTGTGGAAGCTGAGCACAATTGTGACAGATGCACAGGAGTGTATGTGCCAAACTGGAAGATAATTTAAGATAAGAACACCATATCTACATCGACTAGGAAAGCTCAAATGAATACAAGCACATTCCTACATGCTTGAAAACAGAACATAGATGTCATGACTAGTCAACCCTGTTTACATACATTCTGAATCCAAGTTACAGGACAAGCTGTTTTTGTGGCTATTT
This sequence comes from Anser anser, assembly GCF_964211835.1. Taxonomy (NCBI): domain Eukaryota; kingdom Metazoa; phylum Chordata; class Aves; order Anseriformes; family Anatidae; genus Anser; species Anser anser. The sequence goes on along the minus strand of NC_139722.1, from coordinate 117,009,729 downwards.
CAGAAAGCTGTTTCAGCTAGTGATAGTTAAGACTCCTTAAAAAGACTAATAAAGACAGATGTTGCAAGAGTATACAAAGTAGTTCCAAAGGAAGAAAGCACCTAAGCTAATACTACTAAAAAGGCCATGATTTTTGTAGACTGTGACTTGTTACTTGATGATCTTGGAAAAGCTACACAGTAATAGGAGTATCCTACAGCATCTCCAGGTCAAAAACACAAACAGAAATATTTAACTGTCTGACACTGCAGTATGGCAACAGTAACAGTCCACTCTTTGTTAGTAACAATACACATTGATAATATGAATCACTAAACAAATATCTTTACCTGAAGAGATAAAGGTTAACGGTTAAGGGTAAGTCTGATGGATCTTTTAATAATACGAATATTAGTTGTTGGAACAGGAGATGAAGAATCTGGTAGTTCTTTACTGGAAAGCCTCTAAAACACAAAAAAGATGCCATTAAAAAAAGTAAGTTTTAAACACATGAACTTACACGTAGCAGCAGACAAACATTTTTCTAGCTGAATATAGTACCATTCTTTATGTACCAAATCAGTATGGCCCAAAATATTTACAGAAAAGGGTGTTTTCCACCATACCACTTACTTACCACTAGTTTTCAAAGGAAGAGCATTTTCCCCTCTGCACACTTCTTTTTGTCCTTAGGAAGTAATTATCTCAATTCATGACAGAAAAGTTGCTCAATAGCATAATAAAGGAAGCTACCACCCTTCTCGGGCCAATGGGTTAGGAATACAGAGTGTCTCTACTGTCTGAAGTACTTCCAATTTTCTAACTCATTTTTTCAACATTTCAACTGACACCAGAATTTAACATACTTATGTACTTCGAAGCTTCAAATCTTGTCACAGCGATGAGTATACAAGTGTTTAAAGTAATTACAGCTCTGTGAAATGTCTGCAAGGAGTATACACAATCCTTTAATAAGAAAATAGTGAACTAGGAAATGAACTGTCAGGGTTCAAATGAATGGAGACAGGGTCCTTCAAGTCCAATAGATTTTAGTCTGACTTCAATTTTGCAACCAGGAAGCTCATTGTTCAGCCATTCAATTCAGTAGAAGCATGATATGTAAAGGCTTACCACCTACTTATCAGGACCTATTCCACAGAAGTTAATAGTGCATAAAACTTTATACATGCAGGGAAAAATTCTAGTTTTATTTTACCTATGATCATTAAGACACCATACCTGTGACCTTGATGTGTCAATAACTGGAATCAGCATAGATTTTCCCCCAAGGCCAGCCTAAAAAGTTCAAAGGGATGTATTACATAGTTTTCTCAAATTCATGACTTGATACAGCAAGGTTTGGCAGTTAAGATACTTAAATGCCAAATACATACATGCATCGACACCCTTCACCTCCCTTAAGATTCAGAAAAATAATCAACATTTTTCTTGAAGCACGTGAGCTCACATGCAATGTTTCAGGTATTTCAACCTTTACTCTGCCAGCAAGACCACATCTTGATTTGAGGGTGTGCACGCAAGAGTTTGTTTCAGTAACAAGCTACAGTAAATATACAGTTCTGTATCCTCCCTGTGAGAGGTCAAATGCTTTAGTCTTCACAGTAGTCTTAGCCTACAAGATTAAATCAAGTGGTTAAAAAATAACCAATTTCAGGCATGGCAAGATGCTAGATATTAACAAAATTAGTGGTAGCATGTAACATATGTGGATGTAATATTTGGGAAATGAAGACTGAAATAAGTTATACTAAAAAGCATATTTTTGTTCACATCAATAAATGTGTAGAGTATTTATGTGAAATTGTCTAGGTACTAGAATATTCCATTCAGATTTTCATTTACTCCACTTAGAATAAAACCACTTAAAAATTACATTTTCTGTAGATCTTCTCTTTACATCTTCTGGATTACCACCATCTTTGAATGCTGAATCCTGGCCAGTTAACTAGAAGAACAGAATACGCAGACTCAAAAATTCTAGACTTGATATTCGGTTACAGATTCAAGTCAATGCATTAAGTGCATTAGCGGCCATTCTTATAACACCACTTAGAGACCATTACCAAACAGGTATCTCAGGTCTCTTGAATAGTCTTGCTACCCATCCATGAAAGCCTATACTTGAAACATTCAATACAAGTTAATTATTCTGAAAGTTGGTTCTTTTCAAATGGAAAAATTGAGTTTGAATTGTTCTTTGCCTCTGCCTCAAAGAGGAGGGCAAACCAGGAAAAGCAGTTATTTAAGGAGATTTTAATAGAGCATTCAAACTCTACCTGAACAATATTAGCTCATATTTTTGTATTTGTAAGATTAATATCCCTCTTTAGTTAGAAATAATTAAAATGTTTTCAGAAGCAGTTCTTAAAACAATTTAAAGTGAGCCATTTCCTTTGATAAGTGGCCAGTGCATTAAACAAATAGTAATATTTAGATATTCTGTCACCAGACTAAAAACAGTCATTAGTGTCACATTTTGAAGAAACTGTCTTGAATTTAATGTATGGCTAGTGAACAGTTTCTCATACCTATATCCTAATAAAACTATCATGTTTAAATTTAGATTCCCAACTCTTTTGGGAATGTATATATACACATTTGTTATCAGTCTTTTTTGGGAATGTTTATATATATATTTGGGAATGTGTATATATATACACACCTGTTATCATTTAGTCATTTCAGTAATTCTTTATCAATAATTCTGTATTAATAGATATCACTTTAAACCCTCCACAGCCTAGCCCTGCTTCCCTACCTTTTCTCTGTCTTTTGGTCTCTTAGGGTATTCTTCTGAGGTAGGTGAATGAGGTCGTTTAGGTACAGTACTCTTTAAATTTGTAATTTGAGTTCCACTTGGTTCATGCTGTCCTTGGACAAAATGTGTCCTAAGTCGAGAAATCGTGTTATGTTCTATTACTGCAGGAACAGTGCAGCCAGCTGGAGGTCCTGATGGTCTTACTGCAACTGCAGCCTCCATTTCTGTAGGAGACATCAAGCTTTTAGAGCTCAGCCATGAAGTTACAGACCGCATTCTACCTACTGCTTGAACACATACTTGAACCAATAACTGGAATGGAGATTTCCTTAGACACTGGTGGCACAGCTACGTGATTCATCTCCTCTCTGTTGTTAGCACCACTAGTTCTCTGAATCACAGCACTTCTGTAAAAGTCAGATTTTACACTGTTTAAGTTAGAAAATGCTATCCCAATAGTGTATGTCAGTTCCAGGAAGTTCACACACACAGAATGGTCTTCCTTCTTAGCTCCTTGTCACAGCTCCACTAAACAGCACAGACACTCACTGGCAATCTAGCATGAGATCACTTTGCAGACTGCAGATTTAAACTCAAGTATTTTCTTCAGCGAGTCTCCATATACTGATACTGCCTTCCAACCTAGTATATGCAGCACTCCTTGCTGCTTTTAATGGATGTCTGCTCTATCCACAAGTACCCCTGATTTTTATTTTTGCACATTACAGCACATGATACTACTGGGCTATTACTCTCAAGATTACACATTCCCATGTGAAGTAGCTTATGAACAAAGACTTCCCAGGAAAGTGACATACACTTTTATTGCCAAAGTTATTACGCAGTTCCATTAAGTCAGCAACAGCTCTGGCATTTCTGTGATCAAGATCAGTGTGTTATTAAAACTTAACATTGCTTGGCATTAACCATACTTCATGTATGTTAAAAAGAACAGTTACCTGCACATAAAATACTCCAGCTTCTGAATTGCACACTAACCTAAGGTTATTTATGCTCAAGGCCATACCATGTCTCTGGTACCAAGTTCTCCTTTGTTTCTACACATTCATGTAGATCAACTAATTTTTCAAGGATTTCTTTAGCCCATCCCCCAAGACCCACAAAGGAGGACCTAGTTTCATTCCCAAAGCCTTTACAGCACCCCACATACTTCCAATCTACATAGACTCAAACAAGAAATCCTAGACCTCATGCACATTGCAAGTCAGTTAACAGCAGCATCTTCAGTTTTAAGGTTATGGTGCTAACCTTTCCATCTCTGCTGTAGAAGTGTCCAATTTAGATATCCTATTTAATGAAGGGGAATTACGTGGTGTTCTGGAGTCCGTGTCTCTGGAACTGTCCAAGCTTCCATCCGAAGAGGCCCTTTTACACTGAAGCCCACTAGCATTTTGACTAGTATCTGGCATGCTTTGCTGAAACAACAGCTTAGAAAATTAAGTCTTCAAATAATTAGTAAGCAAGAAAAAATATGTCTAGAAGAGACAAGTTTTTATTATACCTTCTTTCTTTTCTGTAAGGTTTCTGGAGGCAGAAAATAATGGAGATGCTTTCTCTTCACATGAGCCGCCTCAATCTTCATACCTTCCTTTAGCATGTTGATGTTGTTAGCCTGCCTGTAAACTAACATGAAATTTACTGTTGTAGCTTAAATACTTAATGCAAACATTTCCATTATCAAAGCTACATATAATTTCTTTAGAAACATCAAGCTTTTAAGTCTGTTCTGCTCAAATGAAGAGCAAGAAGCTTCTAGTCTAACTGCATATAAAGTGTGACCTAAGCATTCCACATACAGTCTCAAGATGAACATGGGCTGAGCTGCTACTTCCCATCCAATACAGATCAGATACAAAAATACAGATTTGAACATAAATAGCTGTTACATACTCAGTAATAGCGGTGGTTTGCTAACTGTGCAGCTGACATCTGAGCTGATTTTAACTTATAGATAATACTCACTAGCCATTCTGGTTAAGAACTAAGAAAAGATCTAGTTGACTTTCTGAAACAACCCCACTGTGCACAGCTCAGAGACCAAACCCCTTAGTCAAGATTCAGGCTGGTTTGTCTGATATTTATGGTGGCAATTGTTTCTTTGACATAGCAGTTCAGTAACACCACATAACCTCTCAGTAGCTCAGGTGTTAGAATTCTATCTACTGAAGAAAATGAAGATTGGATTTTTAGGGACATCTGACTTAACAGAATCACAGCAATTTAAGCAAGTTTTCCTTAACTGCCTACAAACAGCCTTTTATGCATGTTAGTGTTATACTAGCACAGCAATTATTAAGGAATTAAGTCGCATTTAGACAAGCTTATCTAACAGTCCTATCATGAGCAGAACTACAAAGTCAGCTTACTAATAGAGTAGGAATCAAAGTAAGGACATAGCCACGAGGTGGCTTAAAGTATTTCTAAAGGAGAAATAAGAGTGAATAAGGCACAAATGAATATTTACAATGATATGAACTACTGTTTCAAAGTAAATCCAATCATGTTCTCAGGCAAAAGGGAGCTGAATTAAGAAAAGGCTCACTGCTTGGAAGGCTTACGACCTTAGGCCCAACAACTTCAAGTTAACCTTTGTCCTCTAAAGGCACTCTCAGAGAAAAGGCATGTGATGAAATCTTTCTTGCTCACAACTGGTCACTCCCAAATTTGCCAGAAGGACCTCACACCTCCCAAGAAATACCTTTTCTGTTCAGTCTAATCCAAACCCTCTGTCAGAGGAAGTGTGCTATCAGCTGTGCTTTACTAGATTTACTAAACGAAGAGCACAGCTACCTCAATTGAGTTCTTACATAGAAATAAAACAGTAAATCTTAGTTCTAGCCTGGCTCTTGGTAGTATATAAGCCTTGTTAATATTTGCCACAATGTTGAAACATTCCAAAATGCCTGAAGCAATAAATTAAGGTATAACAGTGCATCATATCTAGTGGGTTATCTATACAGATGTTTGTTTCCTACAAGTCTGAGGAAGCTGTCGCACTTGGCTTGACATTCAGACAAGAGTTTTGTTAGTCTTCCATGCCTTTCATATCAGAAAGCATGAGCCAGAAAGGTGGTCAGGTTTTACTTCATTTTTAAGTGGAGAACTGAGCAAGACAACACAGCCCATGCTGGTACTATGGATAAGTTCTCCATGAGTGCAAACAAATGCTTAAGGGAGTCCACTGTTTAAAATTCTTTGTTCTAACACACTTGTCACTTCAGAAAAGCAACCTGACTCTTATTTATGACAGGTAGTCATGGGCCTGACAGTATACATGCATTTCTGAAAGGCACGTAAACAGTCAGGTTGGGAGTGAGAAAATAGACGATGGCAGAGTAAGAGATACGATTTTAAGTGAGTCCTCCCTCTACAACCCCTTTATTCTAGCATTACCTGACAACAATTACAATAATACTTTTTCCTACATGTACCAAAAAGCAGAAATGGAAGATGAACATGAAGATTTACATGCAAGACTGCCCGTAATTACAGTGCGGCAACTCACTGACTTAAAGTTCTACCGATTATCATACACAAACTTATTTCAGAAAAATACAGTGAACTAACAAGTTGTTTTAGAACCTGCTACCGTTAACTCTCGCTTTCTGCCACCAACTTCGACACATGTAGCTATTCCCAGTAAGCAAACATCTACAGGCTCCTCATTTGACTGTCTATTTCACAAAATGCAGTTCCTTCAAGAAGGTGTTCAGTATAATCTGCACAACTATTTCACCTGACTATATTCATGCTTACTATGTGCCTATATCAAAAGGGACATCTTTGCTCATCCGCTAGAACAGTGGAAGTGTTGGGTTTACACTAGCCATGCCTCTTTCTTGTTAAATATTGCAGTCCAGCCCTGCTTCCATTGTATTTGCTATCCATTCTTTCTGTGTACTCTGAAAGATCTCCTCACTTGGTGTGAATGCAGCACACACTCGCGCCAAGAAGGACTTCACTGAAGTGTCAGAACAGGAAGGCTTTATTCTCTACATTGTTCTCTAGATAATAGAGGGAAACATTTCACTTAATGAAGCAACTTTTCCAGTAGAATCAAAACCAAACAATACGAGACTAGAGCAAAACAAAAATATAGGCTTACCTGTATCTGTGAATGACTGTATATCGTATGTTAAATCAATGTTAACACTTTCTGCACTTTCCACTTTCCTAAATATGATTCCAAGAAACCACATTGACACATAGCCACCCCTAAAAAGGACAGGTTCACAAATTTGTCAGATTATGCAGATACCACGCATTTGAATACCCAAAAGCCTCCAGAAAGAATTGGGCAACAGTTTAACTGTACACAGCAATATTAGAGTCAGCACATACATAAGCTCTGAATACTGCTCTCAGAAGTTCTCCCTTTAAAAAGATCCTACGTGTCCAGAACCTCCTGTCCACAGAACAGTAGGTATATAACTGAACATGTTTATATTAATCTCAGGTTATCTAACAAGTTAAATACATTTGCCCAGTTGTATTTAAGTAGAGTAACAAAACTCACTGTTTACGGTGTTCTTGGTTGCCAGGGAAAGACTGGGGATTTACATGTGCAATATTTATAAACTCATTTCTCTCCAGGTTTCCAACCAGCACACGAATTTTAGATTCAACAAGGCCAACCCTAAGAACAAGAAGTATTTGCTTGTTTTTACTGTATTCCCCACAGTAGTTATATGCCTTTTATGTAATGCTAATACAAAAATGCTAACCAAAGAGCAAGTTTCATTCATTTTAATAGACAGATTTTATACCACACACTGCAGCTTGAGATTGTTCCAGTAACATTTGAGCTTTAGAGTTTCCAAAGACTGAGTTACCTAAGTTATCTAATTGGTTCTCATCTTCATCATGGATTATATGTTTAATCTGAATTGTGAGAGTACAAGTAGCATATCCCTGCAACTCCAGCTGCACTTCAAAGTAGAAAAAAACAAAGATCATGGGAAATACAGGAAAAAACCCAAGGACAACTGCTTGATCACAGCTGGGTGAAGATGCAATTCTCCTTACAGACTGATCAGGAGTTTACTATTCTCCAACCAGAACTGAACTGAAAACGTAGTTCCTTTAACAGCAAATATTCTGGTCACCTTAGCTTCATTACAAATTTACCAAGCTATAAGAACCACGATGAAGGCTTTTCATTTCAAGGAAGTACTGCCATTTTAGCTAACAACACAGATAACTTTAAAAGCAGTTAAAAGTCTGTAGGTTATTCAGAACTATTTTACACATGTAAACAAGAGGTATGCTGTCTACTTTCAAATCCATCCAAGAGTTGGTGAATTAAATGTGGTCTTATGACATAAACTATCTTCTGCTTTTTAGTTCTCACAGCTGTACAACCAAGCCCCATTTGCTTCCACTTCTGTCATTACAAAAGTCAGCTCCTACTGGAGTCAGAACTTTCCTCATCTTTGTGAGGTGCATGAAAAACTTTGTTCTACTAGAAATAGTTAAATTCTTTAGCTTTAAGCCATATGCCTGTAAATCCTTGTTGCACACCTGATTGACTAACATCAAGCTATAGGTGATACAATTTAAATGAACAGATCAGAAAGCTCAGAAGAGATTAACACAGAATATCATTGCAAAGCTAAGAACAAAATGCACATTACAGTAACTGAATTCCTTACTACTTCCCCTTGCTTTAGCATTCATACAATTATTCAGCACATTCACATAGATTGAACAAGTTATATTGGCATATCTCCCCTGAGACAGTTACAAACATCTCATCATAAGCAGTGAATTCCTCTAATTACAACTGAGGTTGTTCTCAGTTTTGTAAAACTGATCACCAATTCAGCAATTAACCTATACACTATTGGCCATACTAAAGTGCCAATTTATTTTCAGCACTAAACAGAAGAGGTAAGAGCACTAACAACTTAAAACTCAGTAAATATTGTTTATCAGCATTCAGCTGATCTGCACTGAGTGCAAGGTTTCTCTCAGATATAACAGCCTGGTTTCACTTCACTGGAGAAAAGTAGACCCTGAAATTAGCTGACTATCTAGCTAGAGCAACTCAGCACCAAGTACAATTTTGTTCCAAATTAGATATTATATCCAAGAAACAAGTTATAAAACCAAGTCTTTCCAGGCTACAGAGTGGGGTGTATGCACAAGACAATTCATTAATATGCAGGAAGGAATATTAAAGCTTCAGTAATGTGTGATACATAAATTATACACATATTGAAGGTACGTGCTCAAAAAAAGTTTGAAGACTTTGGTACAGTCTTACCATTCTAAGTGATGCTCTTCAGTATAGGTACTAGCAGTCAGTACAATATAATGTCTAGAAGAAAACGGAAATATAATAGCTCAGGATGTTATTCCTTTAAGCAAAGCCAAAGTTGCCTTAAATATCTAGAACATAACTTCTACTAAAGACAGACTATGTCCTGTATTCAGCACAGTATTAACTGAAGAAAAATAGAGTGTATCTTTTAGAATCACATTCTGCAACATTCAAAATGCTGCAGTTCATTTTCTTCCTCAAAGACAGTAAATGGCATAACAGTTTCCTGCATCTCCCCTGCACTCATCATTATCAAAATCTAAATCTACTTAACTTTTCAGAAAAATAAATATTAACGCCATCTCCTATTTAGGCAAAGTTAGATCTCACTATGCCGATCAGTACACAAACCATTCCGAGTTCAGAAAAACAGATCGCATACATACTTGTACTTCTGAAAGAAGTTTGGTGGCTCAAGGAGCTTTGGCCAGTCTAACTTTCCTTGAAGAATCTCATTTGTTACTGCGAGACCTATAGTTGATGTTGAAAAAACAATTACTTCTTTGGATTTATTTAAAAATATCACTGCACGATATAAACTCTGCAAGATAAGTTCTGAACACTAAGAAGAGAAAGCATGAGTTCACTTGACACAGTGCAGATGTGCTATGATCTGTAGTAAAACTGGTCCATGTTGCTTACAAGTGGCCTATTTCTCAGAGATCCATTATGCCTAATGGAGCAGGACACCTCAGAGAATATAACCAATGCAGTTTCACATAGCAAGCACACTTCAGTTAATAAACACAGAAAGCTATATTACCATGTTTGAACTCCTCTACCATTACAGCTCGTGTTGATGTAGATACATTGTATGTAGAGTTCTGCTGTGGATAGGCTGGGGTGATGATAGGCATTACATGATATCTGTCTGCTGGGTTGACCTACAACATTTAAACAGTTCTGCTTAGCATCAGTTTAACCTAGAAGAAAGTTTAAAGGCTCCTGAATTTAATGTCTACATACCCTAGGGTCCCATACTGGTAAGTTAAGATTACTCTCTTCAGGTTGTTTCAGCAAAACGGGATTTGGCCATTCCCTATAAAAGATAAGCCATTAACTAATAACTGTATTTTAAGACTCAGTCATGTAATTCAGACTAGGACTCAATGTTGAAATACATTTTTAAAGAACTAGCCTTAAGTGTTACTACTCTATATAGGTTAAAATTGTCACAAAACTATAGCTCTTACCATTTTGAGAAAACCAAGAAGAACTTGTTCACAAGAGTAGACGCCAATGCATTTGGATAGAGTTGACATGTTCTTGCTACTAGCATTGCCCAGGAAACTCCACCAAGAAATCCCAGCATATTGGAGTAAATACCACGTCCTGGAATGGATACTCCATAGTTAGTATTCTTTCAAAAACCCTCATCCTTCAAATGTACACCACTGACTTCCCAAGCTGTAAGTTACTTATGGTACACTTCAGCCTCTTGGGAGTCAAGTATTTTTGCAGCAGGATGAAACCAAAAATGTTGGCCTTTACAGTGATGGAGAAGAATCATTTCCCAAAATACTGCTACTCTGAAATCTACCTGTACTGCTACAGCTGTTGCTTTGCCCCAACTTCCCTTCAGAGAAAAGTTCTGCCATTGTTTTAGCACTTGCCACAGCTACGTTCCCATATGGTATTTCCCTATTCAATAGATATCAAGCTTTTATGGCTTAACTCAGCATTTTTATCATTTGCAGTCACGTTCCTAATAAGCAACACAGCACCTTTAGATTTAAAACAAGTTAAGCAGTTAAGCCTATTAACCAGACATCTAAAGAACTATCCAAAACTGAAGTACCTCCAATAGTCTTAGAAACTTGTTTTTCATCGTGAAATGCCTCTGAAATGTTTAAAGATCATGAACAATGACATTACTCACGTTTTGCCCACAGTTTAATTGCACGGAGCGTGAGCCGGAAGTTCTCTTGATTTGGCACTAGATGTAGTATTTCATCAGTAACTCTGCAGCCTGTAAAAAAGGTTTAAGTATAAAGGTTTGCTGCAACATGTACAAGCCAGTTTTATGCTATACTGGACCAATAGTTTACAATTTAACATTCAAATCTACAAAAACTACTTTGGATGACTTGTTTTGCATTACCTTGATTACCCATTATACTCAGTATTATCTCCAGTAACTGATGTACTCAACCACTTTCGCATAGTTCAAGCTACAGCCAACACATTTTAATAAGGCCTTTCTTCATGGATTCTGAAAACTAGATTTCTTCCAACAGCCAGGCATGATTACAACAGCTGGTGTTAAACCAAGAGCAAATTCAGATTTGAATATTCTAAATACCTTTATTTCTGAATTACAACACTCCCTTCTCTATCAAGTTCTCCACTTATTCACCAAAGAGAGTTCTGTGGTAAACTGCAACAACACACACCCTGATGAAAGGAATGGGAAATACATGCCTATCTAATCACTACTCACAGAAACATTAAATGTCCCCTCCTCAGGTCTTAAGTATACAAAAGACTGGTTGTGCATCTTGTGCAGAAAGTTGGATTGTGTAATATGCATTCTACATCAGCTTTAGTAACATTTTCTTTTTAAATGTGTAAACATGCTTACCATTTAAGCTCCGTATGCATCTTATATCCAGGCTTCTTAGACTGGAGTCATCTCTTAGATCAAGATTATCAGAAATAGTTTGCACAGACAGTCTTGCGAACACAAGATCAATCTTAGAGCAAAGAAGTACCAAGCATGAGTTAGAATGCCACACTTTGCAAACAACCTGCTAGCGGGAGAGAACAAGTACTATCTACAAAAGGGGTGAACATCCATATTTAGAATCACATGGCACAGGTACATCTCCAAAGACTAACCCAAAAATTCAATTGCTAGGAGTTCCATATTTTTATTTACAAAACCTACAGTGTATCATCCTTCTTTTTAAACCAATAGAAAACCTTTTTTAATGTTGAAAAGACACTCTAAACTTACAACTCCCATTAGAAAAGGAAGTTGCATCTTAACTCCATAACTAAGCTTAAATTCACTCACCTCAACTACAGCAACAAGCTTTTCCTTTATGTGGTAAGCCCTTTTGATCCTGAAGTGTTTTTTCAGTACAGTCTGAGGTAAGAAAGTTATCCTGACAATGTCTTTACATGATAAAGACCACAAAAAGGCTGCTGAGTGTCTTCACAGCACTACCAAGCAGTAACTTGCTTGGATACTACAACCCACAGCTGTTTATTCATTGGAGAAGACTTATTCAAGATGCAAGGATTCCTACAGCTGAAAAGCCTAGGCAGGAATCAAATGAGTACTTTTCTTCTTATCACATTTGTTTCATGATTGCTTCCTTTCTGATTTGCAACAAAATGTTTTGTCTGCCCACAACTCACACAGTGAAACACACTATATGCAGCCCTTTGTAGAAAGTGAGCTTGGCATAGCCAAGAAGAATTAGCAAAGATTTTGCCTTTATTCCTAGTCTGCACAATCCTTGTGAAATAAATACTATTCAAGTAGGCTACCTTAGTCTATAGCACAGCTTTAGAAAAAGATGTCCCTGATGTTCCCATGTGTGCCAGGCTTCCTAGGGACTTAGCCTCCCATAAACTCCAATTCCACTGCAGTCTTATTCTGGGTTGTGTAAGGTTGTTCAATTACAGCTTCTTAAACACTTTAAGGTACCAAAAACCTTCTAAGATTTCCATGGACCTGCAACTGCTAAATTATACCATTGCAAAGCAAGAAAAATAAACCATGCTTAAAATGAAATTCTTACCTCAATGCCATCAAACTCAAACTTGACAACTGGTACGTAGGCATCTTCTACTGCCTGTAGAGGAGAGGATAACTACATGAAAATGCCTTTTTGCTACTTTCACATTTCCCCTAGACTACAATAAAATACAAAACTTACACTGTGAAGCTATACAATATAAAGACTGAGTTGCTTCTGAATCAACAAAACTATATAAGATGCAAGTAGCATAGTACACATATGGTATCAATACAAGCTTTAAAAAGTAGTTTAGCCTCATTAGCTATACAAACAAAGTCCTTCACTGTGTCTGCCAGAAGACTAGGCTAGGGGAACACTTCTCCAGTCCTGTAGTTTAGCCAGAGGGAAGACTATACTGTGTAGTTTGCCTCCCAAACTTGAAACAGGAGGCCATCAATACATCAGGACTTCTTTCCTATCTATGAAGACTGGCCTGAATTGAATCAAACCATTACATTTTCCCAAGAAAAGTCTGCATGTTCTATACATATTGAAAAGCTTACACCTCAAACTTCTCCCTTTTGTTTTTTTAATGGCAGTCAGGAATGAACAAATACAGCCCTCAATCTTCGCGTGAACACAGGACTGTTACACTTTCCAGCTCAGGTTTCTAGAAGGAACTGCTAAAGGATAACCATTCCAAGTGCTGACTGCCTGGTCCTACAGGAACAAAGCCTTTCTCCCCTATGCTTAGACTCAGACTGCATGCAGTTATTAAATGCAGCAGCCCTATCTGACTATTAGGGATAAGCAATTCAGGCATCCTGAAACTGGAGCAATTAACTTGAAAGCAAGTCTAATAAAATATTCCACACCTTCTTTAATTCTAATGTAAAAAAAAAAGAGCATCTGACATCCTGAAGGGAAAGTATCAGGGCAAAGCAGACTAGCCTCTGTTCAACAAGAGGCCACGTGACTGCAGGACTGCAGCAGAGGCCAGAAACTAGCATTAGAGCACAACTTGTTAAGCTAAGGAAGAAAGTAACTGCCTCTATCCACTGCACCTTTACTGAAGGGTTCACACACATCTCTTCTCAGACTAATCACCTCAAGATGCTTCAAAGTCTCATCGCAGCTCTCAAAGAAACATGGACTCATTGGAGATAGTGCCAGGAATCACCCACACATTGAGTGAAGCACTAGCAGAAGGTGAGAGGATGTCAAAGAGATTTAACTCTGGCAACAATGAATGCTAAATGGCTGTTCTAGTAGTCCCCGTAATATTACTTCCTAGATATTTTAAAGCAAACAGCCATCTTGAAAAAGGAAGGGTTTTTACAGCTTGCTGTGAAATGTCATGGTACTGTGATCAAACATCACAGTTCATCTTGATTAGTCATACAAACAAGCCTGAACATTGTCTATCTCCTGTAGAAGATGCACAGCAAGGCATCGAGCCTTCTCTAGACACTTGAGATACTACTCCACTAGAGCCCTGAAGGTTTATCTTATCTTCTTTTTTCCTCAAAAGGAAAAAGGGTATTATCCCTGTTTACGGAGCAAAAGTTGAGTGGTCAGGAGTTCAGTTTTACATGCAAGACAGACACGAAACATCCTGAAGGTGATTTTACAAAGCAGATAAACTTAACAGGAGCCATGCAGTGAACATACAATATTACATAAAGCTGTCAGTATGCATCACTAATGCTAAGGCTCAAGCTGAGAACCAAGAACAGGACTAGAGACAAACAACTTAGAGGTTCTGAAGTATATCCAGATGAACTCCATGGCACATGTACCAATAGAGGACTTTGTATGTCACATTCATCTGCCTTAATTTTCAGACTGCCCCTTCTTCCTGCATGTATGCAACAACTTCATTTCTGAGCCCCTTACTATATCTAAAATTCAAGCAAAGCTCTTATAGGGACAGAGCCTCATTTTTTGCTACAGCTGACTCATTCCCAAACCATGGGTAGGGTAGAAGACAAGTGTACCACAAAGATTCCTATGATGTATAGTCATCAGGAAGAGGAACCAAAAGTTTGACTTCAACATTTTCATACTACAGAAAATATTTTAAAAAGGGGTCAGAATGTTTTTTATTTTCTTTGGCTTGTAAGACATTCATTACTAATGGGAATTGTGAACATGAATGTTCTTATTTGTAGAAGTCAGTGTATGAAGGAGAGAACTTGCTTACTCTTAGATTTTTTATTTCTTCTTGATGTTTTAGTTTTTCAAAGAGTGACTGAAAGAAATCCGATCTTTCCACATGTCTAGGCGCAACACAAAGAGCATCTATGTCAGCACCTGCAGAGAGATTTCATTTCTGCTGTTATTGTTGGCAGTCACTTTCAAACATTAGAACTATGACCAGATAACTAAAGCTCTACCTTTGGTGTGTACTCCAAGCCTGTAAGAACCAAATGTAAATATTTTGCCACCAACATTTGCTACAACTGAAGGGGGAAGATTCTGTGGGTAGAAAAAGAGTTTACTTTAGAATATGATATATATTGACCTATGTGCAAGTTTAATTAACACAAATTACTTAGAAAGATTGAAGCACACTCCTTAAACATGTTTTCTCACTCCCACACTGACTTGTTAGTCTAACAGACTTGTTTCCTAAAGTGAGCCCTTGCAACTCAAGAAACTATGAGCAACACATCAGTCCTTTCATTAATTTACACAAACTATGACCTATTATTAGACTTCCCTGCAGATGTACATAAATTAACAGAATTCAGGAGCTACACAATAGGCAAGTCTAGCATAAGTTTAAATTAGATGAGTCTGTAAGCTGTTTGGGGCATAATCAGTGACCATTTACCATCAGACCCCACAATAAGTTTTCATCTTTGTTAACTGCTACAGTCAATTGATACAGCCACTTCTTAAATTTATGCACTGCCCCAAAGACTTCAAGAACCAGATATGAAAAATCTTTCATACCATATTTCAGTGGCAGTTACTACAGTCCTACTTGATACTTAAGAGGAAAGTTAAAAGTTGAACTTCAGCATAAGTCCTAGTGGTATGGCCTTAAAAAGAAGTAAAAAGACCTCAGCTCTTTTGATAAGATTATAAAAAATCCTTACCTTGCTCTCACCAAGTTCTGAAATCCATTCTTTGACCAAGTTATTCAGTTTACCAAGAACAACCAGCCTGTAAAGAAAACTCGCATTAAATTTGTCCTCAGAATTGAAAGATTAACAAATTAGTTTTATTATACCTGTGATTCAGTTCTTCTTCATCTTCAAATACCCCAAATGGCTCCATTGCTTCAACTAGCTTCTGAGTATGAATATAATCTATATCCTTAGGAGGAGCCAAGCTAATTGGAGAGGTAATTCCATAGTGCCTTTGAGGCTGGTTCTGCAGCATAGAGGTAGAGGCACTGTGGAAGAAAATAAAATAGTCAAGACTCCACAAAAGCATAAAAAACCTAGCTGGGTAACACTCTTCAGCTTACACGTTTCCAAATCAATTTTTTCTTTTACCTATCATTGACATAAATGCGAAGAAAATACTGCTTCTAAGCCACTTGTACTACAACTTCAGCTAAGTTGGTCAAGAAATGCTTAAAACATCAAGGTATCTGAACCATTGTGGTTGGAATAGGATTAGGAAAGACTTGCAAGACAATTTCAATAGCTGATTTTAAAAAGGCATAAAAATGTGGATTTTTAATTTCTAAATGCTGCCTTCATTCCTTCATTGAAGAAAGACAGAGTACTCTCTCTGCATAGCCTTATCCAAATACAGATGTAGCTTTTAGTTACCTTGGTTTTCCGTTCCCCCCGTATCTTTTTTTCCACACTAAGTTTCTACCACTACATTTTTTAAACTAAAATAGAAAGTTTTGTCAGTTTCCATTTTGAAAGTAATAGTTCTGATATTTACTATTTTCTTTCTTACAATACCTTTCTCATAAGAAATACAAGAAAGCCTATGTTTCCTCCATGATTTGGAGTACATTACAGCCAAGTTAAGACACCTGCAGCAGCTTTCCAGCATGCAGAAGGCCACCACCTGACTTTCATACCCCATCCTTGCTACAGAGATCAACATAAAACTCAGTATCATTCAAATATATCGAATGTTCTGAATACCAAATTCTTTCAGTCTATAGTAGAACCTTTTCAGCTACACAATGCTGCAAGTTTAACCTCAGTTTAAAAGTTGAGGGGAAACAGCATTTGGAAAGTTTCATTGAAAGAGTGATTTAAGCCCAAGAGCATTTTTTTCTTCTTCTGGAAGTTGTTTTAGTTTTCTCTCTCAACTGTACTGGACTGACAGACGCATACGAAGGGATCTTCAGAGAAAGTAGAATACACGGCATACTATCTACTCATCTGTAAGCCTTCTGCTTCAGTGAAAAACCTGTTGTAGTTTAAGATGCCCCCAGCTGTTGCTCTGTCTACCACAGGGAACTACTCCAACATCTTTCTGTTCATATAGACCCTAATTTTGCACAAGAAGATAACTTAAACTAATCTGCTCCAGGTTTTATCACTTATATGTAACTTCAGAAAGCTACAGACTGTTCTCCTGAATACTCTCGAAGACAGGAGATAAATTCACGTTATTGCAGTTCAAAGAGCTGTGCGAGCACTTCAACTCAGCAGGCCAACCAGTCCTCAGCTCTTACTACACCTCACTACTTCAGGAGTGGATCCCCAGGCACTCCTGCTCCCAACTACTAACAGCACAGGACTAAAAAAACCTCTTTTTTAATCAAAAAAAGTCACTAAATGACACCAGTACACACCGTAACAGGACTGCTCAAGCACCAGAAGACCCTGTTGCACTGCCTCAGGCAAAAAAGAAACCCTGCAGACACCTGTAGGCAAGTTAAAGCACCCTGACAAGTTAAAGTACACAGACACTCAGAGAAAGCCACTCTCCAAAGTTAAGCTAGACACACAGCACAAGACCAACATAAATGCTTCAGGGGTGGCAGGCAGCCACTAGATTATAACAACAAACCCCTGAGAACCTCACACAGACCCACACCAAACCAGGGCTCTCCAACACCCAGAATCAAAAACACCTGCAGTTGTTTGGGTTTTTTTACCAAAAAAAAAAATAAAAATCTTTAACCCGTGCAGCCCCTCCGCGCGCCCCAGCTCTTTATTCCCGTTATTTAAGGAGCTCTCCCCCGAGGGCAGCGCTCCCCAGCGGCCGCCACCTCACCCACCCGCCCGTCTCCTTCATGGCGCCCGCCCCGCGCCCCGTGCTCCCCTCTCCCTTCTAGCCCGCGGGCTGCCGCCATCTTCCCGACAGCCCCCGCGGCGCCCGCCCACCGGGGGCGGTGTGGGAGGGGAGCGCTCTCGGGGGCGGGGCTTGGTGCCGGCCACGCCCCCTCCGTGACGGCTCCACGCCCCCTGGCGGCGGTTGGGGGCCGTTGGTGGCGCGCGGCAGAGGCGTTGCTGGCCCGCCCCCCCCCCCCTCCGCCGCGTAAAACTTGGGGAAATTCTCATTTTTGTGGCACGGTTCTGAAAGCCCCCTTCGGAGAGAAGAGTTCTTGAAAAGCCAGAGCTGCCCCTGGTGCTTGTTTGTTCTCAGTAAGTGTTGGAGGGACAGCTCAGGCTTGCCCCCGCTCATCGCTTTTCTCTCAAGTGAAAATGCCGTCAGGCTGACAGAAAAACGTCTTTCCTCAGAGCTCGGTTACTGCACCCACATCTTCCCTCAGAGCTCGGTTACTGCACCCCTCCCTGGTTTTGGAAGGGTCTCAGGGTTTGTTCAGGGTAAAGAGTCACCAAATGTTAAAGAGTGATCAAAACTTAAACTGCTATTGGGACGATTTAACTTACACTGGGAGGATTTAATATGCGTCATCACTAACAGAGGCAACAGATAGCTGTGGATACAGGAGGTAACTTTATTGCAGTGTATTATTTTGGACCAAAGCAGTCTGTTAGGCTGTCTAGTATAAACTGGGTATTGAAGCAACAAAAATGGCCCTGAGAGGATTCTCCCGCACCATGGTATTTGAGGGGCATTTCCCCACTCACATTTTTGAGCTCGTATAAAGTTAACTTTTCAAAAACATTATTTTATTTTTAACTAAATATTTGGAAAAAGATTACTTTCAAACACCTTTGATGTATTGTCATATCAGAGCCGTTCTCTGAGATTAGCAAACCCAGCATTTCTGTACTTTACAGGATCACCTGCAGTGCCTTTGGTGAAGTAAAACACCTTTTGTCTTTTAAAATGCTTTCAAGAAATACAAACTAATCTTTTGACATGAAGTTTTCACAAACTAACAAAAGTTTGGTATTCAGACACGAAGGTAGATTTACCAGAAGAGCCTTACCTACCCTACTCAAATAACTTCCTGCTCTGAAATGTTAAAACCTGATTTGTTTCTATAGGGATTTTTGAATATTTGCATGGCAGTACTTGCACTGACATTTCAGTCTTCGAAAATCAGATGCTTCTGAAAGAAGTTGCCCCGGTAAAGCAAAAAATAAATTTCCAAGCAAATTTCTTAGTTTTTTTTTTTTTTTCCTAGTCCCACCCTTTTTATTCTCAGACACATTCAGAGATTTATTGGGGTTTTCTTGAACATTTCACGTTCCTCATAACATCACTGTTGTCCCAGGATCTGGAAAACTATTGTTTGTGTGCTGCCTTCTGTTCTTTACACTCCAGCTGACAGCGTCTGTGTAAGGAAAACACCTGTCTTTATTTTATTATTTTTTTCTGAGTATAGATGGCTAATTAGCCAATCTCCTTTTTATCTGTTTCTGCTTCCTGCTTTTAGTAGTGCAATGGTAGCTGCGTTTGCCTACTGATGGAGGGGTATTAAGGGAGAGGGGACCTCTTTCATAAATCACCTGCAACACTTAACAGGTCACCAAGCACACAAGTTTTTCCTCACATGCAACAGAGAAGCAGCAATTGTAATGTTAAACACAAATGGAGGCTAATCAAGCTTAACTTGATTGCTTAAATCACGTATGCTGTGAAAGAGGAAGGATGCTTGGTGCCTGAGAAGCAAAAGCTATTAAAGACAGGTGAAGTGTAATGGTCAGCTTGTAATTTTTTATAGTAGTTAAAGCTGGAGAAAAAAAGTAATATACTGTTTGTGGAAAAGAGTAGTTGTAAGGTGCTGTAAGAGCAATAGTTTAATAATGATTTTGTTATTTTCATTGAGTTTATGAAGTTTGGTATCTAGTATTGTCTTTTAAAAGATATTTGAGGGACAGAACTGAGGAAATGGGTTGGAGGTGACTGCCTTGTGAGTATTCCTTTATAGAAAACAAAGCATTTCTGTTTTTTACTAGCTGTTTATGTAAAATTATTTCAAATATGTAACTCTTGTGTTGTACCTACTTAGTTTCTGCGATGTCACTTGAAGCAGCAAGTGAAGCCTTTTATCTTTTTAGGTTCTGTAAAACTTGTGTAGAGTTTGTTTTAAGACGTTTTTCTCTGTTATGTGTCTTCTAATAACTTTTAAATATTTTTGGGATGGAGTCTAGTCTATAGAAATGCTTGATAACCATTTAAGTAGTTTTAGTATGGTATTATTTTTTTTTCTTTGTATTTTTTTCCTGTATAGAATATGTTTCTATTTCTATGAGTGATCCAAATCGTATATTGGAGAAATAAAGTCTATTTTTGTAAAGTGGTGTAGGGTGTTTTTTTGTTGTATTTTCTTCTTTTTTAATTGTTGATTTGTTTTAAAAGAGTAGAACTTCTTTACAGCATAAATAAGGCTGTGCTTGAGCATTCCCAGTCTGTTGGAGGTTGTTACTGACTTTGTGGAGGTATATATTATAAATATAAATGTATGGACAGTGCACTTTCATGTCTTCTAATCCGTATATTTTGTATTTTCATCTTGTAAGAAATGGTCCAGCAATTCGTGCCACTAAGGGGTTTTGAAGGGTTAACATTGAGGCCTGGGTTTAGGCGAGAAGAGAACAAAGGGATTTCTTCGGAGAAAAACTGCTGACTTCGCACGAATGTGCAGTAACTTCTGACAGCCGGCCAAGAGACCACTAGATAAGGAGGAAGAATATGAGCCTTCCTGTCCGAGCGGCCCCCGAGAAACTAACAGAGACTGATAAGCAGGCGCACCTGGGAGGACTTCGGATTCGGGAAACCAATTATAATAACCCTGCCTCTTCTAGAAGTAGTAATGAATATGTATTAGCCTAGGAGCATAAAAACCAGCCGCCTTACGTAACAGGTGTGCGTCCTGGTGGAGCAGAGACTCCCGGCGCACCCAGCGCTGTTTGCTTGCCTCTATTCGTTTAATAAATTGTAAACTCTGATTGTAATCCTATTTGGGACTCAGTCATTTATAACAATCTTATTTGTTAAGTCAACAGCGGTGTTTCATGTCTTAAAAACCACTTACAGGAGACTACATGCTTGTTAGGCTTCTAAAATTTAATAGTCTAAATTTTTATGTCTGGTGAAAAAAAGCTACAGGCTTAGTATAGGTTTTGCTATTACAGCTTCCTATTTGTTTTCCACTCATATCCATTCATATATTCAGTGGCTGCTTATATATTCAATTGGGCATACTTGTTTCTAAGTGTCCTTTTTAATTGGAAAGGGGCAATCTTGTCACTTTTCCTTTACAAATAATTTTTGTTTATTCGAAGTGTGCTTAAGTAGCTTTTTACTCACCACGCGTGCAGCTTATGTAAGTTAAAGTCCTTGCTGTGTTAACTTTGGCTAGATAAGTCAGGCCAGCTGTCCTATTACGCAGTCAGAAACACTGAGATAAGTAGAGGAGAGAGAATAGATTCAAAGGATGGAGGTGGATGAAGTGTTTTTCTAGTATTCCCAAGTGAAATTTGGTACCTTACACAGATAAGATTCTTTCCATTTAAACTATACCCTCATAAAGTAAGTCCATAAAAACTGGTTTAATCAAGGTTGTTATGACTTTTCTCCTTTCTGAAGAGTCCACTGCCAAGCTGGTGTTGAGCCAAGGCAGTCTCCTAACTGTCTGGGAGTGTGAGGGCTCCTGAATGCTGCTTCTGGTGCAAGGGAGGAAGCAGGACCACAATTTGGCTGTGGAAGTGGAGATGTGGGATGATAGCAGTCTAGATTTAGTTCAGCTTATAGTGCTTCCTCAGGGGGTAGCGTGCCCCCCAAAACGTATCCTTCTTCAGTATTTCAGATGACTTAAGAAAAGCTATTATTCTCCCTACAAGCTAGTTAGTGTTCCAGTTGTAGGGAGGTAGCTTGGAGGCTTACCTTTTGGGGGGACAGTACAACTATTAACTTTATAGGCTTGACTTTTATCCGTAGAGTGATGTATGTTAATACTACCATGGTCAAATATTGTGACTCAAATGTTGCAGGGTGAACTCTCTGTATCTTTTGGGTATGTGAAGGGTTGTCCATGCTCAGATCACCTTACAACCTAAGTGCCATCTGTCAGCTGACGTACTGGTAGTGTTGGTTGTATGCATTTGTCTGGAGATGGTTCTTGTACTAAATGAGATGTCTCTGAGGAGCTGGTGTTCATGAGGGAGAGCGCAGCTAGAGTCATGTGGCAATGGTATCAAGCAGTGTGCCTGTGTGAATGGAAAACTTGGAATGTTTTACTGTTATTTCCTCGTCGTGTAGCTCTTTATCAGATGAATTATGTGTGTTGCAATCCATAAAAAGACATCTTTGTTCAGAAATATTTATCTATATGCTATATATTTTATTTGACAAGTTAATTTATGATTTTTCCTACATTTGAATGTTCTGATGTGTTAATGATTGAAGGAGAATGAGAGTTAAAACCTTTGGTATATGCATGAAAATTTATATACCGACAACTGTACCCAAACCTTTCTGCTGCAACATACAAAATTGGACTGAAAGGTGAAACTGCTATGGAGGAAATATGTGATATTAAAACATTACCCACAGAACTGAGAATAATTTATCAGGCCAAGATTTTATTCAAACTTTGGATTTCTCTTACAAATGAGGAAGATGTTATCTGTGTAATGTACCATATTTCACTAAGGAAAGATTTTTGTCAGCAATAATTTGTATGTATACATTTAGGTCCTGATGAATATCAGCTGAAAATAACACAATTCAATTCTGGAAAGCTGTCTTCTAACAAATGTTCTTAAGGTTTACCGTCTATCACATTATGTGGGAAGATGTATGGGAAGAGATAATGTGGAACAATAGGAGGCAGGATTGCTGAAAACAGATTTCAGATATATGGATTCAAAAAAGTGGTGGTCGAAGGGTTTTTTCCCCCTCTTTCATAAACTTCAAGAACTTAAGGGACATAGTTCTATGTCTATGTGTTGGTATTGTTAACTGAATAAGCTATACAGAAAAGTAAATGCAGATAACTTATATTTTAAGCCAGTTCAGACTGTTATTGCTGAAACACTAGTTGCTTAGAAGGGTGTGTTCCTGAGGGGACTATTATTGGGTTGCTGTATATCTTTCTAGGCGTGTTTGCTGCTAATAATAGCTATTAGCTTTTAGTTCCTCATACTGACAGTTCTAGTGTAATTCCTTGCTTATTTGTGGTCGCCTGGTATGACTTCAGCTTGCCACTGTATGTTAAGCCAGCAAAACAATACTCTGCTTTGCATTATCAGGAAAGCCTTAAAACTTGTGTCCCTCAATGTGGAATTATTACAGTTCTTCACCTGGTCAACAACAACAAAAGACTATGCATAAGCTTGCAGCGGATTGTAATGTACAATGTCATCAGATGGATGGGTCACTCCCTTCTTTCACTTCAAATTGAAGCTAAGATTAATTATGGTATTACCAGCTTCTAAAACAGGTTAGTTAATGGGAACTAACTGTGAGCTCAGCGAAGCAGCACTAATCTTGCTGCTTGCAGTGAAGTGTCTTTCTTTGATCAGCTCATTCTCTCTCAGCAGGCCAAAAAATAGCCACAGGATACGAGTGCTTAGTTTACAATCATGTTAATTTTGCTTTAGGTTTGTCTTTAGCTGTTGGAGATTAATGAATCAAAATGGTGTTTAAATTTACAGCCAGTTCTCTTCTAATCACTTGGCAGTATTTCTAGCTATTTTCTGCTTTGATTACCTGAGCCAGTCATCTAAAGGACTCTGCTATTCTGTGGTGCGATTGTGGGGTATGGCCTGAAATGTCTAGGAACCTGCAAGGTGATGGCAGAGAGAGTTAAGGATGTTCTTTCTGCTTTTCCAGCTGTTTCCTCGGTGGTCTGTTTGTTTCAGCTGTGCCAAATCCAAAGTCAGTTTTGTTGTTCCACTTCACACATTTTTGATATTAGTTTGTGCTCTCCATAGAGGAGGAGCTTCCTTCACCTCCACTAACATGCATCGGATGTAGCAACAGTCTCTTGGAGATATTTACATGGAAGTGCAGAGAGGACCTTCGATGCTTGACAGCATCACTTTCCAAGTGAAAGGTGTGCTTATTGAGGTCTGTGTATGCTAGCATTTGGATAAGCGGCTGGCGGGTGGATTCATGAAGGCTGCTTCAATTTATTGGGGCTTCACTGAGGGGACAACTAAGGTTTGACTGTCAATGCTCCTGAAGTGTTTGCATTTCCTGTAGAGAACCTCAGTGTGTTGGTTTTGTAAAGATTTGACTTGAACTCTGGTGCCTTTCAAAGGTGGTATGCATACAGAATCTTTGCCATTGCAATTTACCTTTAAGTTATTTCCCTGGGAGGAGGAAAGGTTTGTAAGAAATGGACTTATTTTAGAGGGAAAAAAATAGTTAACTTACAACAGAAGTGTTCTCTGCTAGCAAACGTGAAGAAAACATTTTTATATTGTAGGTGTTGGCATAGAAAGTCTGTTGGGTCACAGTTAGTTGATAGGAAGGTATTGCACAAATTTGCAGACTGTGCCTTGGTTTTTCCTTTCTCTTTAGCTGTAAAATGAAGGCAGTATGGTAATACTTATCTTACAGAAGTGCTGGGAGGTGTAAATTTGTGATGTTTAACAAGTGTTTGATTTGAATGGAAACTTCTCTAGAAGAATGTGCTATAGCTTTATCTATGAATAGCTTTAGAGAGCAGGAACAGTTACTTCTTTTCTCCTCAGTAGAAGAAGAGGGGGGACTTTAATCTTTGTGTTGTTCATTGCTTTCTTTTATTTTGGGATGGGGGTGGGAACGTAAGTCCTTAGACAGCTGATGTTGTGTAGCACTGGTATTTGTTCTAGTTCCTTTATAGTTCAAACGTGGCAGTGAGACTGTTCTTTGGCATTAAAGCCTGATGCTAATACCCCTGATGCACTATCTCTTATCGTGTTGAGGAGTCGTCTTTGTCATGAATTCATTAGTTTCATGCAGAGATCGTATATAATTCTGATTACTGCTTGCAGGGAAACTTTAAAGAGAGGAATGGATACCGATAATTACTGAAACTCCTCAATTCTGTGTGAGAACTGGGAGAAATTTTCCTGTCCGTTAACCTTGTAGTAACACCTTGCAGAAGTTGGCCCCTCCTGCCCACCTTTTTACATGGCAGCCTTATGTCAAACTTTGTGCAGAAACTTAGCATCTAACCTGTTTCCAAAAATTAGTCAATTTGATTGTGAACTTGAGCTTGTTAAAGGGAACTCTGAGCTGGCCTGCTTCATCTAGCTGCCTTCCTATGCCTGAGGAGACCAGGTTCCGTTCTGCAGTCCAGGAAAACTGGCAAATCCCTAGGGAGGTTGTATAGCTGTGCTTGTTTTTAACTGTCTATAATCTTTCCTATTATTTGAAGGGAAATGACCAAAACCATAACCCAATAAGTAATTCTGCTTTAATGCTAAACATTGATCTTTTAAATAATTACTCAACAGCCATGTGGATGGGCAACAAAAAAATGTGTATAATCCTCATGTAGAATTGTGCTCTGGTGGAAACCTGCTGTCTCATGGAGGTTTCCAAGGAGGATGCTATTTGTTCTGCTGTTTGTTCACAGCATCTTGTCTTCCAATGGTATCTATTCCCCCATTCCTTATACTGAAATGGGGAGAGACAAAATTAAATGCGAAGACATTCCTGATGTTCTCTATATACTTACTTCCATTCTGAGCATTCCATTTGATATTTTCTTATACTGGGCTGTTTTTCCTGAGTAATTATGGAGGGGCAACTCACAGCAGTCACTGTATTACAGAAAGATGAAGAAGACGATAGCTTTGAAAAATGTAGTGGGATGTGAGTAGTGCTGTTCAGGCTTTTCCACTGCATTTATCTCTCTGCATTTAGAGGAGGAAGTACCTAAAGTTCACTAAAATCTGCTGCCCTGCTCTTGTGAAATAATATAACAGTAGCTGGAGAGGAGCTGGGGAAGAGGTGACCATGGGTGTAGCTAGAGCACGTTACTTTAAAGGCTTTGTGTTTTTGGTGTCTGTACCTAGTCTGGTGCATTATCTTTACTGTGCTTTCATCCACCCAATTCCTCCTAAATAACGTCTAGTTTTTTTCTATTAACAATTCCATTTTTGGTCTGAAAGATATCTCCGTTTCTGTGCTGTTTGCAAGCATGTCATAAAAGGGAGGTGTTCACAGGGAAGATTCCTCTGAAAGTTTTGGTCGTACTGTTACTGTTTTGTGAGATTATTCAAAATTGCTTCACTAGGAATTTGTTAGAGAAGCCTTCTATCTTTGAAGCACTGTTTTCCCTAAGGAGCTCTTGTTTAATTGATAACTAGATATAGTAACCATTTGGGGGATGGCTCAGTTCACTCTCCAATAACAAAACTCTAGCTGTTCATTTCTGTGTTGTACAAGAATATTTATTTCAGACACGAGATAACACTGTGCAAGACTGCTTCTCATTATGCCCTCATCTGCCAAGCCTTGGGAATGTCTTACTGTAATGCGAAACTGTGCAGGAGACAGGCGCATGCTCAAGGTTGTGCTTGAACACTTTGCTTTAACATACTTTTCTGTATCACCTGTGAAAACAGCCAGTACTTACAGGGATTAGAGTCAAACAGCTAAAATCATATGTATCTTGATAAAGAAAATGATTCTGGTCACATCAACATGGCCATGAGAAAAGCATGATTCAAAGATAGCTGAAAACAGCAAGTGAAAATATGTATGCTCTGTTACTTGGGGTGGGGAAGCGAAGGGAACAGCTGTGGTCTCTAGATCTGCCAGGTGGTCCACATAAGTGCAGCTATCCCTTTTGGTAACTAGTGTTTCCTTTCTCTGATGGATGACCAACATGTTTGTTAATGTTTCTGGGGATTCTTGATTAATGCATATGAATAGACTCTACAGTTTGGATAAATAAAATTTGTTGTGATGATCTTAGAAAGCCACAGATACTGTTAAGATGAACTTTTAGTCCATGAATTGTCTTTCTAATGTCTGAGTTGGAATTTGGTCATCATACAACCTATTCATGTTTCAGGGTGTTGCTGCTGGACTAAATGATTCTTGTATAAATTTTAGGTACTCGTTGTATGCAGTGGGGATTTAGTGGGTATGGAGCTTCCCACATGTGCTGTGTGAAGTGGACTCTGCTGTGACTCTGCATTCTCTAGTTTGACTTCTCCGTGTGGTCCTACTGGCTATGCCATGTAGTTTCCAGGTCACCTGTCTGAAGAGCATAGCAAGAGCAGAGCTCAGCTCTGAATCTCAGGGCTGAGAGCCTCTAGCAGCAAAACTAGTGATCTTGCTGGTGTGAGGACTGTCCTCACCATGGCATCCATGTGAGTGCAACAGAATTTTGTGAACTGTGTAGTTTTACTTTTTATTTTAATTTCCACAGCTGCTTTGTGGAAGTAAAACTAAAAGTAAAACTTTTTTTTAGGTATAACGTGATTAGGAATTTAGATGTTTGTGTAGTATGCGTTCTCCACCCCTAGTTAGTCATGGCTGGGGGAAGAACCTACTTGCCAAATATCCAACTTGTGATCATGCTGTGCGAATTTTATCGTGAACTAGTGCGAGGTAGAATGTAAACTCCAAGTGAAGGGCTCTTCTAAAGGCTGGGTCTGAAGTGGTAAAATAAACACGGATCATGAACTGTTAACTTGCAGCTTAGCAATGCGGTGTTTATTTTTACCCATGTTTAAATCTTTGTTTTTAACTAAGCAAGAGGCTAATAGTCTTTCCTTAGACTGCAACTTCCTATCTTGAAACTTTTAACTACACATAGATTTGTTCTATTCCTCTGTTTGTACCCTATCAGTGAAGCAAGTAGGAAGATAAAACTATTAATTATCTTCAAATACTGAAACTGAGAATAAATAGGTTTTCATATTGCAAGTTTCATACTGTACTGTAATTAACAGCCTTCATTCTGTACTGCCATTGTGAAGTACGGAACTTGAAAAAGATTAGAAAAGAAGCCTTTCTGCTATTCAATCTTTACCACCAGCACTGCGGCTTTCCAAAAAGTAGATGGTAGACTTTCAGTCTAGTGAATATTTCCTGGCTGGCAACAGATAAGCCTTCATTTTCCTGGGAGAGCACAGACTGCAGGAAATACTGGTTGCATAGTCACTAGTGGAATTTCTTTAAAATTGTCAAAATCATCTAGCCAGCTTTAAAAATAATGATAAGGAGAATCTAATTTCAGTGAAGCAGAGTTCATTCTTGATAAAGGTATTTCTAGAAACTAGTTCATTGTAACTGTAGAAATACCTAAATTCTCTAATCTTCTGTGGCAAATGAGAACAGACTTTTCCAAGTTCTCAGTAAATCCCAGAGCTGATAGTGAATGCTAAACACACTGCATGTAGAAGGGAAGAGGCTCTTTGGAACCTGATTCCAGTAAAACATTCTCTAAATCAGTGTAATGTCCTCACTGAGCTGCTTAATAATCAAAACAGTGGTCAGAGGAGTGTAGCAGTGAACGTCCTTGGAGGGGGAGGAAGAGGCTGATGTGGGGTAAAATTTCTGAATCTTTCATCAAGTGATTATTGTCTTTGATCACAGCTCTCCTTTAGGAAATGGGAAACAAAGTTAAATATACTTCATAGCATTACACAAGAAGAAAATAACTTCTGTTCACACTGAAAAAGAGTAGAAACAATACATCCTGGCTGCTGTGCAGGTAACTAAAAAATCTGGATAACACAAGGAAGATGAAAGCTTGCTTTAAAGCTGTCTTTATTGTAAAAGATGTGTGAGGTGAATGTAACTGAGAAAGTGAGCACCCCCGCTTAAATTTGAACAGGGTTAGATATGGAACCAAGTTCAGACTGAAACAATACAACTTGAACCTGAACTAGTTCCTCAAACTGTGTTGGAAAACTTGCCGCTTCTCCTTTAGCTTTTGACAAACACAAGGAAAAACAAAAGGTGGAACGATGGGAAAGATTTTCTTCCCAGGTGCTTTTTGTTTTCCAAGTAAAGGGATTTGTGCTTGTTTGGAACAGTCCCTCCCTGTAGGTAGCAGGTTGTGATGTGTTTTAGGATGTTCATGAAGGAATCTGGGGAGAAATTTTAAAAATAGCAGCGTGAGCTAAGTCATCTCACGTTAAAGTAAATCACAAGTGATAAAGCACAATGAGAAGGTATTTCCAAACAGCTATTCAATTTCATACTACTATAAAACAGTTTTCTATTTTTCCTGTTGCTAATTTTCCAGATCTCTTCACTTAAAAATGATGAACTAGCTTCTCAGCTGGTGAAAGTTTGTAATCAAAGTGGCATAATTTAATTGGAGCCACCTTGAGTACTTTTGGCACTGAAGAGTACAATTTTTCAATTGGCAAGGTCTCTGTCACTAGTGAATGCCACTTGATGCAGTGCATGAAAACTTAGTTTGCAAACCATATTGTTCAAGGATGTTTTTTTCCCCATTCCCTTCATGGAAGAGGGGAGAATATAATTTAAGTGTAGTCCCTTAAAATTTCTCAAGGAGCTGCATGGGTAGTTAGACACACAATGTCTTCTTTATCCAAGGCAGTTCAGTTTTAATAGGGTGTATGTCTCTGAATACCCACACGGTTCTCTGAAAATATAGTAGCTGGATTGCCACAGGCCGGTGATAAGCACTTCAAATGCAGTAACTCAGTAATGTTAGAGGAAGCTTACTTGATGGTTCAAAACCAAAACTGGAAATCAGTTAAATTATTTTTTACTCTTAATGCAGGAAGAAGTCTTTTCATGATTAAGACTTCTCTTTTCAAGAGTAGGATAAGATTTTTATGATCATCTTTCTGTAGCAGCTGGAAATTAATGTTAAACTTGCATAAATCTGGGTTGGCAAATTTAGCCTAAACAATAAGGTAAATGACTTGATACACTTCCTAGTCCCAAACATGGCGTGTCTGTGGTGTCAGGTCTTAACAATACCATGCCATCATTCTGTGACCCTATCTGATTTTTCATTCCTGCCTGCTCTTTTCCTTCACTGGATCCAGGTGCTTGTTGTGCAGATATAAAGTGACATGCATGTGTTTTTAAACTTGGTTGGTCAGGTAAAAAAAAAAAAAAAAAAACCTAAATCCCAGGTTTGACCTGAGTTTTCTATTTAATTTATGACTTCAATTGTTGTTCCATGTTGCTTGCTTAGTGTTTGTGGGTTTTAGCTGAATAAGGTATTTTGCACTTGTCATAAAACTGTTGCATGTTGTTATTTAAATACCATGCAATTCAGTACCATAAACACCTTTGACTCAGAGGAGGAGGTTACAATTTGATAATTCTGTGTTATTGTATAGGGTGACTCTGTCACAAGTCTGAAGAGTATATTCATCTCCACTTTCCATGATGATACAGGTGAAGGGACTTGTCTCTTTTCTGAACTAGAGAAACAGAATCCGTGAGAGTGAACTAGGATATAAAGCCCAGCATCCAGTTCATAGACCATGGTTATTCTCTGTTTGGGGGTGAGTGATTGAAATTGGCATGCTCTGTGGCTGACTTGCCTAGCAGCTCTCTAAGCTTGTTTGTCACTAAGGCAAGTCCCTGAGGTCAGGAGAGAGACAAAGCCTCTGGTGCAAGCCTGTGCAGCTGTTCTGCTTCTTGTTCTGCTGTGATGCGGGCAACGTTAACTGTAGCTGGTATCTGACCAGAGCTGCCTGCTGCACTATCTATACTGATCTGTTTTTCTCTAGTTCAGAAATACTTGTCTTGATATATTCTGTGATATCATTTGATTTTCTCCCTTTTGTTTTTTTCAGGCAGAGATAATCCCCCTCTGGAAGAGCTGGAAAATACACAAGTAAGCTTTTAATCTTTTGAGTTTTCTTCCTCCTCTGAGTCAGCTTTTGGAGGATGATGTCACTTGGCAATGCTCATCTTTGAGCTGGAGAGCTCACAAAGACTAGCTTTTCAACATGGGATTGCTTAAATTTCTTAAGATCAGATGGTGACTCTTTTCAGAATTCTTGAAAACTCAAGGCATGTTTCAGGCTTCCCCACAGGCAGTCCTGAAGTGAAAGTACATGCATGCAGTCTTGGCTTTCCATCAGCAGCAATACAAAAGCCTCAGTTTGAGTGAGAATCTAGAAAAACACCTATTTGGGCTTTTTTTTTGTTAAGAACTTGTATAACTGGAGGCAGAAGAGTGGGAGGATCTATTTTTATTTGACCTTAATATCATGTTTTGGTGAGCATCTGCACAGTTGCATTGATTGCAGGTGATCTGGATTTACATTGTACCTTCAGTTGTGTAAGTGAGCACAGAGCTTGCACAGATTAACCTGAGTAGACATGCATCTCTTTGCATGTTTGCAAGATTGTTTTTTTTACCAAGCCTATAGTTCTTGTCTAAAACTCTCCTATGGCAGATGCTCTTCTCTGCAAGTGTGCAGCTCTTCCTGGTGTGTGGGGGGGAACAATTCTACGTGGTCTTTTAAAAAGAGTAATGAACAGAGGATGAAATCTGTCTGCTGGGAACTGAGTATAATACTTGCCATCCGGAGTGTTGCTTTTTCTCGGGGAAAATACAACCTACTACTCCCTCTCCTGGCCTCATAGGGGAAGTATATGGAATTGTCAAAAGGGGGCATTCTTGCCTTTTCAGGCAGGTGAAAAGTAAGTCATAAAATCAAGTGTTATAGTTAAATCTGTCAGTTAGGTAGAACAGAAATTGCTTTAAGTTGACTAAGTCTTCAGCCAAAGCAAATATAACAGGTGGAATATTAAATATCAGAAGTGATTTGCAGGTTAATTTAATCTCTCCTTTTGTGGACAGATTTTATCTATTTGACCAAAGGTTTACCTGAAGCTTTTAATTAATGAAAATGTCCATTGTATGGTGACATGCTCTGTATGTATTTATTAGAATAATGAAAAACCTCAGTTGCCAGTTTATTCTGATATAGGACGGTTGTTCATATATCCATGAAAATGTGACAAAGTCCTGCCAGCCTGGTATAGGGACTTACTACAAATGATTTTGCGGCTTTATCTGGCATATATGAAGTTGCCTAGTTGTAGTTGCAAACAACTCGTTTATTGGAAGAAAGTCTCTAAATGATAAATCCTTTTGTATATCCAATCTAGATGTGCCTCTGGAAAAATGTGAAATAGCTGATGCCCTGGGCAAATCTTTTTTCACTGAAACTAACAAATCCAGGACTAAGCAAACAGAAGCTTAAAACCAATGTCTTCCTCTGTGCTGAGATGACAAGAAATATGCTCGCTTCTGAATTTGCCTAAGCACTTTTGGATTAAACTTGTCAACAAGCAGGTTCAAACAGGTGCTGATAAATCCTGTTTACTTTCTTATAGGTATTTATAATAGTTATGTTCTAGTGAAGAAAATACTTGTTATGGTCTGTATGATCAGCTAAAGTTGTCTTACAAACATGGCAACTAATGTTTTACCATTAATATTATGGGTAAATGAGGGGAAAGGAAACATGAACTGCATTTTAAAAATCATGTCTGAAATTATATTGTTTTGCCTTAGACTCATTTCTTTCTCTTTGTGATTCAATTTATTAGCCTCGATACCATATCCTAAAAAGACCTCAATTTATTCAACTGAGATTCTTATTTAAGTGCAGTGCAGTGTTGGGGTAAAGATGTTTCCCAAACTGGAAGGTATGTTTGGAAGACAACCAGTGCAACAAATAGATTAGGTGGTCAGATTTTTTGAAGTATGTGGCTTTAGAGCAGCTGTAGAGGTGACCATGAAATAGTCTAGCTTAAAAACAAACTTCATGAACTTTCTCCACTACCAGTCACCTTCTGTAGAATTACGCTGTTGTGGTTTAACCCGGCCGGCAGCTAAACACCACACAGCCGTTCGCTCACCCTCCCTCCTCCCTCTCTGGGATGGGGGAGAGAAACGGGAAAGTGAAGCCTGTGAGTTGAGATAAAGACAGTTTATTAAGACAGGAAAATAATAACAATAATAATATCAGTATTACTAATAATAATGTGTACAAAACAAGTGATGCACAATGCAACTGCTCACCACCTGTTGACCGAAGCCCAGCCTATCCCCGAGCAGCCGGCCCCCCACCCTGGCCAGCCACCCCTATATATTGTTTAGCGTGATGTCAGATGGTATGGAATACCCCTTGGGCCAGTTTGGGTCAGCTGTCCTGGGTCTGTCCCCTCCCAGCTCCTGCTGCACCCCTAGCCTGCTCACTGGCAGGACAGAGCGAGAAGCTGAAAAGTCCTCGGCTTGGTGTAAGCACTGCTCTGCAACAATTAAAACATCAGCATGTTATCAGCGCTCTTCTCATCCTAATCCAAAACATAGCACCCTACCAGCTACTAGGAGGAAAATTAACTCTGTCCTAACTGAAACCAGGACATACGCCTAAGGAAAGTGGCTGCAAGGTACTACCAGCTACTGCTTGGCAAATCTATAAGTAATCACTAAGCTGCAGAGGATTGGAAAGAGCTTACCATGAGAACATTAAGTGGAATGGAAGAAAAGCATTGTCCTAAAGCACTTGCTTCTGAACTCATATCTGCTTAGCCAGGGTGGGAGGTTAATTTGGAGTTAAATATTTGCATCAAATACTCATGCTTGCTATGCTTTAATTGCTACTGTAGGCATACTCCTGTAGACACTTGGGCCCGGGTACTTAAAGATTAAGTCAAAATAGAAAGGAGAAACAGAAAGAAAAGCTGAATGTCAGGAAGAAATCTACTAGGTATAACACTTATTGTCAACACAGCTGAACCCTGCTGAAGTCTAATGCTTGTTCTCGAGGTTAATGAAGAATGCTTTATTTACGGCATCACATCTTACTGCAGTTTCACAAAATTTAATATGCTTTTTCCCTAAGGACTGTCCTCTTTCTTTGTGCTCTGGTTTCAACAGCATTTTCTGTGTCACTAGAAACCAATGAAGCTTTTAGCTGTACTTTTGAACGGTTCCGTTATTACCAAGGATTCTGCTCTGAAAATGATAGTGAGCTTGAAACAGTACAGCTCTTTCTGTAATTATTTTATTGAGTTGTAGGTCGGTATCACTGAAATGGTTTTGACAGCTTGAA
Organism: Anser anser; assembly: GCF_964211835.1. Lineage (NCBI taxonomy): Eukaryota > Metazoa > Chordata > Aves > Anseriformes > Anatidae > Anser > Anser anser. Next base: position 116,975,568 of record NC_139722.1, on the reverse strand, counting down.
TTTGCTGTTGGCTTTAAAGTTCCTGGGTACGTAGCTTACATGTGTATGTGCTGTGGCCCAGAGAGCTAAGCAGTTTAGTTACTTCAACTTCAGGTACAGAAAGAGTAGGAGACTTGCATGCGGCGTTTATATAGATTCTTCTTGTACTTTGCGTTGTCCAATGGCCAGACCCAATTCCAAAACATGAAGAGGAGGGAAGGAACTTGCTGTGGTTGTAGGGAGGTATTGATCACGCTGTAACCTAAGAGGGTAAAGGGCCATACAAACAGCCAGGAATGGTCATTTGCAGGATAGCACAGAGTAAGTTCTACATCCTTGAGTCCTGCTGTCAATGATAAATTTGAACAATCAAAGCTATTTTGGTAAGACTCTAATTAAACTGCAAAAGATCTATATCGTTCCAAACATTACTCAAAGATCTTGGGGAGAGGGGAAACACAATAGGTAAAAATGGTGATAAGAAACTGAAAAATATCTAAAACCTCTGCTGGTTCACAGCACTAAGAAGAATATCACAGCAACCAGGTGTTGCAGAAATGCAGAGCTCTGACTCCTGAGAGGAACAGACGTAGACTGAGAAGAAATAAGATGCAAATAATCTAAGGGCATGTTGTTCCTCCAGCCTGATTCAGTAAAGTGCTGCATTTAGGGACCACTCTTGCCCAGCTCATGTTTAACCAAATGGATTTGTGAGGACTCAGATTATTTTGTTTAGTTAACTTAATTATGAAATTGTCAGGATTGCAGTTGTTTGTTTTTATATCATCACAATGCACTCTCTTATCTGGATGAGGTACAATTATAATTTCTGTAATAGTATTAATAAATCGATTGCCCAGTTTTACAGAACTGGGTACACAGCACTCTTAATATCTTCCTGTTTTAACTTTGGCCAACAATGATCTGCTTTAGACTCTTTCCAGCTCTTATGATAATTGCAAGGTCCCAAAAGAAGCTTCAGAGGCCTGCTTCTTATTTGTCCTAATTAATGCCTATTTGGGCAATACAAAGGGTAATTTTTTCTCAGCAGTGTAACGGACTCCAGTTAAGTAAGAATCAGCAAGAGGTTTGGATACTAAATTGAACTTTATTCTGTATTGAGTTAAAATTTAGTATCAGAACTATCAAGCTCTGCATATCAATCTACCTGAATTTCCACACTGGTGGTTGGACATGTTTCACATGAAACTACACTCCTGTAGACCTTAGTCTCATCTAAATGGGAGAATAAAACCAAAACTGTTCAGAGGGAAAACCAGGGTGCTCTGAAACCAGACTTTGAGTCTGTACCTGTGATGATGTAGTGCAAAACTATTTTAGGAGAATCGAGAGAAACTAGGCTGATCTGTTCTTCAAGTTCCCCCACAGAAACTACTCATCTGCTACCACCCAGATGGTTAACATAAGCCAAAATTTCCTGGTCAAGCCTCTACTTATCTTAGATATAGGAGCAAAACTCCAAAGGATTGCTAGCATTTGGGAGAATGCAAACCAGTTTTGGAACTCTTGGCTTGGCTTCAGGTATTAGTGCAAATATTGTATTACATAAGACATGAAGCTGGGAAGTGCTTTTAGAGTTGTAGAGCAATGGGTGGCAAGAAAAGGTAAACCAGAGCAGAATGATAAATAATGTGTTAGTCTCTGAAAGGAGAGGTGTCATCTTATTCCTGACACTTAGACTGTCAAGAAGATATTTTACTGATTTGACTTTGTGCTGAAAAACACGGAACAGTTACTTAGTAAGTGGTTTTATAGGGAATCTCACCCGTGTTACAATAAACTGAGCTTGAAGATAATATATCTTCTATGCTTTTACACTTTTTGGATGATAACTGTGAAAAATTATCTAGCGAAGGTTAGCAAACTGTACCTGTGGCCATTTTCTCATGACCCTTGAGCGATAAAACGTACTATCTTGGATCATGATGTGTTGTCAAACAACAGGTTCGCCTGTCTGGCCAACAAAAAGTAATTGAGGAATGTTATGGTTTTACAAGCCATGTTTCACCAAATTTGTAGCTTTTTGAGCTGTTAGATCTGAACAAAATAGGTCAACGCTGACAGAATAAGGGTGGCTCTAATTTTTCTTCAGTTTTTGACTACTTGTGTGCATGTGCCTATGCCTATAACCAGCATACAGAAAGTACATAATTCTGGAGGTATTGCTGTTATAATCTCACTTATAAGACTAAAATTCCTAACTTGAGTTACACAGTACAGTATTTCTGCGATTCTAAGAATCTGTATCTTGAATTCCTGCATGATCTGCATGAATTTAAACATGCAATTTGATAAGCTTCTGTAGCTGGGAAATTAAGAAATCCCCACCAGCTGGAACTACTTAATAGCAGAAGCTTTGCTGACCCTAGGTTAGCTGTCCACAAGCCATTTCTTTCTGTAGGTATGGGGCCAAGATATGGAGAAGCAAAATTGCCTCTCTTGCTCTACTTCTCACCCCTACACTTCAGCAGTCATCTGCTGTGCCCACATCATGTTCTGAAATGCATGAGCAACTCATGCATGGAGGGGAGCACAACAACCCACCCAACCCAAAACAAACTGTTCTCTAAAAAATACTCCTAGGCTTTAGGGCAGCAGTATCTGTGCAAGTAAATCCTTATGGCTGCATTTCCCTGAAGCTGCTCAATACCCACTGTCTCTGTGACTAGCCTGGTGATTCTTTTCTTAGACAGCTTCATTCTCAGATACCTTCATCCTCATGAAGTGTCTTATCTTGCCACTTTGAATCTGTACAAGCCTAATAAAAAAGGTGCGGCAGGGTTTAAGACTGGATGCTTTACATCCGTTACTTTTCCAGGCTAGCTATCTCTAGAAAGAGGAAACAAAAAAGGCTGCTTTGGCTACAGAAGACTTGCCCAAACCCCTGTAGGGGAAGAGATTAAATGGTGACAGCATACACAAAAGATAAGTGTTCCTTTGAAAAAGCTTTGTATGTGGTACTGTACTAACTAGTATAGTGTGCAAGATGCTCCTTTTTGAATTATACTCTGGCCTTAGGTTTTAGGGCTTGACTCTGAATTGTAGGCAAGGAGGGGAGAGGTGAGACTCGGTGAACTGCCACTTCTCTGTACCTTAGGATATTCTCATGGGTCTGAGAAGCAAGTTCTTCAGGAACTCTTTTTTGTCCTTTCTCCCATGTGCTCCCCTGGGGCTGGATAGGCATATTTACTTGCTTTGAAGAGCATTCTTTAGCCCAGTTTCTTTTCTTACAGGGTACAGAGGCCATCACTAGGAAACAGTCTGTGATGCCATACTGGTGGCCAAAGCAAAGCTGGTTAGTCAGAACTTTCTGTGAAAAGACTTTGCATGTTCTCCCCCAAAGATTGGTTTCCACTGATGGATTTCTGTGAGAAGCCTTTTTTCTCTAGAAAAAGATATTTAGGAAACTTTTCAGATGTATTCGTAACTTGCTGACTGGAAAGCAAAACTTGCATTAGTCAAATGTATCAGCAGGAAGACAAGGGCCAGTGTATGCTTTGAAATCTGTGTGTAGCTGTCTGTTTCAGGCTAACAATTCGATAAATAGACTTCATTGTAACCTGACAACAGCACAGGCACTGAGAATCCTCTGCTTCCATGTACTAGAGAAAGCAAAGGTAGCTATTTGTGCTACAGCAGTAAGGTATTTCGTGATCAAATACAAGGGGAAAAATGCTTTGATTTGAGAAGTTGGATGAACTAGAAGACTAAGATGAAAACATATTTGCATTGTGTAACTGTAGTAGCACAGCTGAGATGAGACTGGTGTTCAGTATGCGTAAAACAGTAGGAAAAGAGTTAAATGATCTGGAAAAATTAGGAAAGATGGAACTAGTGTGGGAACCAAATGCTTCTCCTCTATGAAGTGTCTGAAACTCCTTGGTACGGATTTGGTGTAAATACGTTAATTGCAAATGAAGCAATTATATATAATATCAGGAATTATGAACTAAGATGCCGAAGTAAATGAAGTGCTTAAATATATGCAAGAAATGAAAATACTGTTATATTAGCAATGGTCTTCAGAAAAGCACGTAATGGGATGAAGCAGCTTTGTAAAAGAAAATATCTGTGGGAGAAACACTTGAAAGGGAAAATCTTAAGCTTATATCATTATTTTAGTGTGAAGTGAAATATTTTAAGTTTTACTGTGTTAGGAAAGGACACTTTTCTGCTTATGTTTGATACTAGGAAAATATTTTTAAAGGATAATTACACACATTTTTCCCAGCCTTCAGTTATTATGGACTGGGGGGGGGGGGAACAAAACTAAAAGCATGCAAAACTAACCAACTGGAAGTAATTCAGGGATTTACTAGCATATAGCTTTGCCCTAAGGCAGATCAATTTTACCTGTGCTACTCAAGGCAGAAGTTTGTCTGGCTTCCCTTTAAAGCCCATTATGATAAAGACTGTCTTCCTGTGTTCATCTGTTCATGTGCTTAACTCTTCCTGATACATAGGAGTCTAACGCCATTATTTCTTGTTCTCTCTGTTACTCAAGTAACCTTTGCAACAGCCCTTCACATAGAGGAAGACTGTCCCCTTAGATGGGCTTTGATTCAGTTTCACAATGCAGCTTTGCTAGAGACAATTGGGAATAGCCCAAGTAAAAAATAAAATGTGGGAAAGACAAGATGATACTCAGAGCTGAATCCAACTGCTACTGCAGAAACACCCACGCTGTTTGCTTCTCATATCTTTCCTTCCTGATGTGACAGTTTTTCCTTTGAAATATTCCCTTACAGGGCAGGAATAATTTTCTGGCTTTGCATCGCTGCTGTTGTTAAAGGGTACACACAGCTTCCTCAGCATTATTATTTCTGTCAATTCTTGTAGCAGGTGGCTTTTTGCTGTGGTCCGTATTGGGGAGCATAAATTCTGTGTGTCTTTCCTTTCTGTGTTACTGAAAGGAGGGACTAGATAAGTTGTTTCATGAACTACTCTGTCAAATAGCCTGAGAGACACCTAGCCTCCCATAAGACTTTGCACATTTGAATCTCATCTATCAAAGGGAAGTCTGATATTTTCTAGGATGCCACAATTTGTGGAAATGAATGAGCTTAATTAAGCTCATGGGAAGCTCTCAGAAATGGCTAGAGATAAATATCAAATGGGGTCAACACACTGTCATGAGACTTTTGGCTTGTTACTGGATGTTCTCATCCCTTTGGGATGGCCTAGAGGGCAAGGACTTCTGAGAAGATTGGGGTCGGCCATGATTAAAGCTATATTTAGAAACTTTTTTAATTGCATAGACTTCAGGCACATTAGAGCTGGCTGATTTCTTTTTGATGGAACAGTTTTCTGTTAGAAAATGTAGTTTAGTGGAAATCAGAATGTTTCATGGGACTACGTCAATCTGACTACAGCTTTTGACAGGAGGAAGAGAAAATGAACACATTTTTCAGTATTTTAGTAAAGAGTCATTTGGACAATGTACCTTAATGAACTATTTGACATGTTTCATTGTTTTGAATTTAAACATGGAAGCTATTGTCCTAATTTACAAAGATAAAAGTTCAAGTACATAGTATTTAATACCATCAAATTGTTTAGTAAATGAAAGATTTAAATGGAACAGTTTGTTAGGCATATCTTTTTCTAGAACATGTCACTGTTGTAGATTTTATTTCAAATTGGAACAAAATTAAAATGAGCTTGAGGAACACTTAGCCTTGGCAGAATAAAAACAAATCCTGATGTAAATCAAACCTATGAGTAAACAGTATTGCTCATTCCTATGACTCTGGAAAGAAATGTCAGCCCAGATCTTCCTACAGGCTGCGTAGAAGCGTTAGAAAGTACCTACTGACCACAAGGTAACCAATGTGGTGACTGAAGAGGCCTGAAGCAAGGGGACTGGGTGAAATGATTTGGAAGACCAGCCTCAGGGAGAACCTGATCTGCTGTTCATGTTGCATGTCATGACATGAGGAAGTGACCATTGGCAAAAGCAATATATATTTTAGGGTACATCCAGGACCTTTTTTTCCTTTTAATATGGATAAATTCTAAGAAATTCTTCTTGAGTGAAAACATCCTTGAAGGGCAGTGAGGTGCAGGCCGGCTTCTCCAAAGCATGAAAAACAAATGGCAGAGGAAAGTGGTGGTGGCAGCAGCTAAAGGAAAAGAGAAAAGCGCCTTGGGCCCTGGAACTTCAGAGCAGTTGTAGCTCTGCAGATACTGTGTCGGTCTAATCCTAGATACTCACTGAATGTTATTGTGACTAGTTTCAGAAGCTATAATGGAGCCTTACTGGCAAAATCTGCATTGTCTCCAGGCTTTGGATTAAATCTGATGGTTGTCTCAAAGGATGCAGATACATTAACTTCCAAAAGGAGAGCAGTCTTCTGTACCTAGATAAGTGTGGTGGTTGTCAAAAGTGGAATAAAAGCTCTCCTTGTATCAGTGCATGCCTGAGTATTTATGTACTGGTGTTCTGAGCCTGTGCTGCCTAGTTCAAAGTACCAGCTGCACGAGGCCTTCTGTTTCATGTCAGGTAACTGTTTTGCACTACTGCCGAACTCTGTAGGTAAATTAGCTTCTTTTCAAAAAAAGGTGTTTAATTCCTCCACTTGCATCCTGCCTGTTGTGTCTCTTCTCAAGGGGGCAGTGAGAAGTGTTCATTGGGGTGATAGTTTTGGCTCCCAAGTTGACTGTTGCCACTTTCCAGCTATGCTGGGGAGAGGTGACTGGCAGCACATCTATTTGTGCCTGCTCTCACTGAGGAGAGAAGGTGCTTGTTGCCTCTCAGTTTTGAGATCACTTTAAATGGTAGGTGAATTGCTTAAGACCGAGGACCAAACAACTAGTTCATGATTATAACACTGGAAACATGGTTAGAAAAGGAAAGCGAAAACTCAAGAGGAGAATGTATCTCCCCCTTAATCTCTTATTGTAGCTCATTCTTGGGATTTCCCTGGAGGTATTTGTAACAAAGAGCGAAGAATCTGCCTGCTAGTGCTGTTTCTGAAGAATCCCACTTCAAGGTTTGTGATTCCTAGTTTGCTTGGAAAGTGGGTGGCTGCTTTTGAAGTTTGAAGTCTATATTGTGCTATCAACACTTGTTTTGTGGTCTTGATTCTAGCTGGTCACTGTAGGGTGTGTGTGCATGTGATAAATACACACAGGCTTCCTTGGAAGTAAATGTTATTGTAAGGATAACTCTGCAGAGTGGGTATTTCTGCCTTTCTTCTTCCAGAAAATCAACTGCATTGCACTTACAAATTTAGAGATGAACATTTTGTAAGTTAACTATCAAACGAGATTTTTAGTGTTGGAGTTTCCTTCCCTCAGCAGCATGATTGCATTGCATTCGTGGCTTGAGCATTTTCAGGTATCTTGCCAGCATTTGTCAATGCTGATTTGGGCATGATTTGGGCACTACAGGATACCTAGGAAGCATGATCTGGGGCTACAGAACCACAAGTTCTCCAGTCTCTAGATCACGCTATATAGTAATGGCCATAAAATTAATAGCACTGAGATGAAATAGTTAGTTGGCTTGTTCACCATTTTCAAAATTATTTGCCTTTTTTGCAAAGTGTATTATGTTCTAGTGACTTGTCCTTTCTGAAGTGTGCTGTAAATGTGAAAAAGATCCAGTCCTAGAGCTCACCCCCAACAAGTAGCATGCATCAGTCATGCACATAGGCATGTCAGCAGTGGTAGGTTGCCAGCTCAGGTATTTCTGTTTGCAAATTTACATCTCAGGTTATGCGCTCACTTTTCTGAGTGTTTCCAAGTTAGCAACCTCGCCTGTACTGCTGCAACCAGGAGACTGATGGAGCTTTGGCAAATATTTCTTATTTCCTCTTGGTAATACAGTTCCTGCATCTCACTGAGGAGCAGAACCATACTTTGGACCACAAGTTAAAATTCTTAAGTGATGATGTTGATGCAGAATTTTTTTGAAAAAAAATCTGCATTATATTGGCATGTAGGAGTGTTTTTCCTTAGTACATATTTCACATTAAAAATGTATAGGAAAATGATATGATATGATTTAATGTATGTGCTGCATCCCATCTTAGGGGATGAATGTCATTCCATATGCTGTAGCTAAACATAAATGAACTGTTATTAATGATTGCCATAATGTTTTCTAGCAGTTAGCTGGCTGTGATTCTAGGAATTTTTTTCCACTGTGTTTTGAAGGGTTAGGTTATTTAAACTTACTATCAAATAGAATCAGATCAAAGTGAGCTAATTTTTCTTAAACACTAATCATTTTAAGGCTATTGAACTAAATATAGAGGCAGTTCATTAAATCATTAAAACAGCCTGCAATAATGCTCACAAAGTCATTATAGTGCTATTCCCCAGCCAGAGAGGTGGTGTTGCCTTAAGCACAGTTTAATCAAATTAGATGGTGGGCTATGTCCTGGGGTTTCTCCTATTGATATTCATTAAAAATACATGATTTATCACTAATCTCTGTAAGGTATATCCTCCTTCTCCAAATGAATTTTGTAAATGTCAGGGGGAAGAAAACAGAATAGTTTATTGTTATAAGAATTTAAGTGTGGTGTGATCACATTTACATTTATATACTATGTAATTTAGCAGTAGATAGTAATTTTAATGTGCCTTTAAAATTTTTGTCCTTAGTTAAAAAGCTAGCAAAAATGGAAAACCCTCAGGAGCAGCCACTTTATATTTTAGTACTGTATGGGCATATGAATTAGCTTTAGAATTAATTATTTTATAGTTCTTCATACTGCTTGCTCTTACAGTTTGTCTACAAAAGTTCGCTATTTTATTTTGTGTACCCCTTTTGATACAGTTTTCTGCTTTCTCTTTTTATTTGGAACATTTCAGTGTTGTCACTTCCCTGTCCTTCCCCCTCACTTTTTTATTGTATTTAAATATTGTCTTAAGTTTTAAATTAGCAGGAAACATTGAGAAGACCACACAAATAAACATTGTCCTGTGTTACTCCTTTTTCAGTGGTGATTTCTCCACTTATATAATGCTTTTCAGTCCTGAAACATCTTACAAATGGGTTAGGATGATCATGTCACCTGGTACCTAGGCGTACAGCTGATTAATAGTGCAGAGCATGGCTCTGCCACGCCTCAGACCAGGAATAAACACATTCCTGATTACAATGGTAATTTGGAAATGGCACAATCTAATTACTCACACTGGAGTTTGCCTGAATTATCCTGACTCTTGTTTATAAAAAAAAAAAAAGGTAGATCTAACTCACTTTGGTAGTGGAACAGCTTGGAACCTAAGATGAACGTCCCAGGTGACACCACGGTTGTTCTGAGAATATCTTGATGTTGTGTTGGGTCACTTCTGTTGCAGAAAAGAGCCATCCATTGAATTTAGTGATGGCTGTCTGTGTGCTTATCCAGGGTCAGAGTGCACTGGGGTCAGTTTAAAAAAACAAAAAAACATGTAAGATTATCTGGGGGGCGTAGATCAAGTTCTCAATGTCCTCAAAGTCTTCTGTCAAAGTTGGGAGCTTACCCAATGCTGCTTAGTTTATGGGATCTGGTGCTATGTGGATGCAGATTAGTATGGAACCATTGAGTATTAAATCATGTTACTGCAGAATTGCCACTTCACTAGGACTGACATAAATATAAAAGATATGTTGTAATTACTGAGGTGGTGTTGTAATTACTGAAATGTTCATATAGCAATCCTTGTGCTAGGAACTTCACATGTGGTTTTAGAACACCATCCCACTTGCATTTGTCAGATGAGCCAAAAGCTATTCTCAATTACACCGAGGTAAATTTGAACAGATTGCTGTCACTGGATCTGCTGTTAATTTACACTGGCACATCCGAAAGAAGAGCTTATTTCTATGTGTTTTAGAAATTGAAAACATTCTTCAAGGCAAATAATTGCTCTGCTGAATGTTTGAATACAGGTGGCTTTGGTTTCATTGGGCTGTATCTGAATGTAACTGATACCCTAAAAGTTTAAGCCATTTGCAGTTGGTATAGCTGATGTTCCACTCTGTCTCCCTTATATTGGCACGTGAGTTTCTCAAGGATAAATCTGTTCAGTAACCTAAGCCTGTAGAAAACTATTAGCATTAGCAGATGAGCTCTTAAAATATCAAGCTGTAGGATTTGATGAATGATGGTTCTAGGTACAAGAAAGAGGACAGGGATGTACAGTGTAGTGAGGAGAAAGGTAGGCCAGAGCAGTACTTGCTGGGAAGGGCTGAAAAGGTCACAGAGCTGTAGTCTGAGTTGAAGAACTTGTGCTTTTGGTCATGATTTTATTTTCAGCCAGGTATGTCTCTTATGTTTTTTCCCCTCTATGCTTGTAGAAAATTCTTGGGATTCTAAGGTTTGAAAATCTGATACTTTGTTTCCAACTTTCTAGCCCTACTGGTGATGTGGAAGAAAGCTGGAAAGCATCCTAAATGCAATGTGACTCCATCAACAGACCTCACAGTGGAGTTAAAAAGGTACAGTTCAATTTAAAAAAAACACCCTTTTCTTAACTGACTGCTAATAGCATGCCCTTTAAACCCATCCCATGATATTTTTTGGAAGTGAACTGTGTTTTATTTATTTTTGAAATGGTCTGGGTTAGCAAAGGTAGAGAAAGCAACCACAGAGCTAGCTGAATGGCACAAAAGGTTTGTATCAATGCATGTGCTACTCATGTAGGGTGCAGCACGTATGTGAGCAGCTCTGGCGGCATGCAACCCCAGTGGAGCTTTAGTGTAGGTCTGGCAATCAGTCCATAAGCCTTAATCCTGCAAATATACATCACGCTTCATTTTATACTCGTGAGAAGCCCAACCTGAATAAAATCCTATTAAATTGAGAGTCTACAGCTAATTAAACACCTGCTTTTCAGTGTTTTTTTTATTTTAGTAAGGTTAGGTACAGTACATAGAAAAGCATGCATCTGTAGCATTGGTTCTACCATTTTTTGGAGAAAGTCAACAGATGAAATGTGTTCTGTGATTTCATATAATAATAGATCAGCATAATAAAGTGCTGATAAAAGGCAACATCTAATTTACCTAGATCTATGTTTTTGCTTCAAAAGTTTTTTTCCGAAGTAAAATGTGGGGTACAATAGGGTTTATGGCTGTTATCCACAGGCTCTTTGGCTCTAAAGCCTTTAAAATAAGTGAACAGGGCTGTGCCTTAATTATTGGCAATAACTAGCTTTGAAAAGAAAAGTAATAAATGGTAGTCCATACAAAGTCCCTTCTTAAGTAGCAAAATGCATAATCCACCTGGGATATTGTTTTAAAATTCATTTCATCCTCAGTAATTTGATGAGAGAAAGTTGTATTGGTCATTTCTCTTGTGTAAGAACTGTGTTGCACCTAAGGGCAAGGAACACTTATTTTTCATGATTAATACCTGTGAGTTTCCTGGCCTAATGAAAAAGCCACAGATGTATTTGAAATGATATTGCTGTTTTCCCCACTCTTCATTCAATTCATGTAAACACTTTGACTATTGCCCTTTTCCATTTGTGTGCAGAGATTTTACATTACCTACTGACACACTGGCAATAATATTTGTTTGTATGTGTGGTTGTAATGTTGAAGAATGTGAATTCCAAAATGAGTAATTCTAAGGGACTAAGGGAAAATCTGTGTGCGTTTGTGTAACTTATGCTATTCAAAGGTGAATAGACCCAGAACTGAAAAGGAGTGTTAATGAAATATTTCCCCCTGCTTTCCCTGGTACCAATCTAACCTGACCAAGTAATCCAGTGGTAAGTTTTGCATTGCTGTAGTGAAAGTCTATCAATCTTTTCATTGCGGTCTCCTATTTGTTGAAGTTGTCTGAAATGTGTATGTACCTAAGAACAAGTAAGGAAAAACCCACCTTGGAAATGGTGTAGCTAGGCATGTATCTTGGCTTGGAAGTATTTTGAATGAATTTTAAATGTTCTGTTCTTTGTCCCCCACCCCCATGGAAATTGTAGCATTAGTGTACTTCATAATCTCTTACTGCAGTGTCCTCTTGCCTTTCTCTTATGCTGACTCTTACATCACATGCTATAGCTTTTCTGAGTTAAACTGAAGATCCTGGTGATGAAGTGCATGTCTTCAACTCCCCCTGGCCCTAGCCCTGTGCCCTTATGGCTTTGTATAAATACTTAAAATGGTCATGCTTTATTTGCTGGTATGTTTTCATATTTATTTCCTCTCCCCTCTCCTCCAATATAATAATAAAAAAATAATATAATTGAAAGAACAATTTGTTGTCTTGTTTGGTGAGACACAAGTGAAGGGAATACACTTGGGAAGCTGAGGGTATGCAGAACAAGAAAGGAGGTGGAGTCCTCGTTATGATAGCCAGGAAAAGGCTAAAGGATAGGTTCAGCTATTATTTGGTTGTGTTGGTAGCAATAATATCTGTCCTATGGTGACAAGAAGCCCTACTGGCTAGTCAGAATGCCACTGTGTTAAGCAATTAAATATAAAACAATAAAATGAGTGGTGTCTCATTGAACTGGCAGTTTAATAAGTGCTGCTATAACACCCATTCTAGCACGCTTAATTTTTGTGTTAATAATTGGCTTTGTATTAGCATGGTTGTTTTATGATGTATTTGTTTCTGTATTAGCTTCTGCAGTAATGAAGTCATCTTCAAAAATGGGAACTAATTGTGATTGTTCAGTAGAGATGCCCTGAGAAAGTCTTTGAAGAGCTAGCAGTGGTTTTCCTCATTCAGCTCAGCTAGGTGTTAGCATGAAATCTGCTTGCAACACCTGTAATATCCAGCTGCTTAACCATTTCTGTGCACATCAAAACATGCAGGAACGAATTTCTCCAGAGTAAGAGTTGGTTCAAAAGTTAAGGGTCAGAATATTGGGGAGCAACCCTGATGGACTCTGGTGTGGTCCGGTGCCTGGTAGAGAGAATAGAGCTAACTTTGAATAACTAATGTAGCCATCAGAAGACAATCTGTATTAGGCAGTTTCTTCATTGATAGACACTTGGCAAGGAGTAGGTTGTGATGATGCAGCTGTGTTTTCACCTCAGGTATTGGTATCTTGCTGTGCAGTGTATGTCTCTTGCCAGGGCTGAAGTAAGATGGCTCCCCTTTGAGGCAAATGCCACTAACTTTAAGATGTTGCACCTGGTTAAATAAAGAGCTACATTAAAACATAACTGAGCTAAATCACTCCAATGCAAGCTATAACAAGAGATGGCATATCTATTCTGGATGCTCATCAGTAGAGCTAACTTAGCATAGTTATGCCACTACAAAAACAATGCTGGTAGAGGCAGTGTCCCTTGTTTGCATTTGAGACGCTGCTGTTCCAATTCATTTGAAGGCTTAATTTCTTCCTTTGTAGAAGAGGAAGCATTTTAAATACTGTCGTGACTTGTACTTACTGTGTCCCAAAAGAAGGATAGAGCAGAAGAGAGAAGCAGAAGCTTTATTTTACCAGAGAAGAGGAAGTAGTAATCTTGGGAGGGTCTATGATGACTTTTGCCATGAAGTCAAGTCCTGAGACTGGAAGTATAGGGTATGGTGGAGTTCCCCTCTTGTCTCAGCCTAAGAAACCTGCTTCTTGTGACCTATCACGTAAGCACTGTCTGCTACGCATTTTTCCCCCAAAAGCTCCTGGCAATAGAATAAAATGCTCCCTTATGATGCAGGAAGACAAATACTAATTTTTTTTAGTTGACAACTTGTGTGGCAGATTGATACGGGGATTGGAGGCAGAGAAAAGAATGGTGTTTCTGTTAGTTACATGATTACTTTCCAGCAGGACAAATTAGCCCCTGCTGAGCTCCAGGTTCCCCCAGCTAGTCTACCTATGCTTGAATTCAGTACTTTGAAGCCTGCTTAACTACCGTTTCGTAAGAAGTACTCATGTTTGTCAAGGCTCCTAGACCTGACCACAGATGCATATAATTTCAGTAGAATGCCTACTTACTGGGCAAAATGAATCACTCCCTTTCTGTTGTATTTGTCTGAGGTAAAAGATAAACATAGAAGTATAAGAAAGTTCTGTAACTATAATGGTTATAGCATCACAGATGGGGGTCTGTGTGTACATCTGAGCATACATGCACAAACATATCAGGTGAGATCAACTCTTTAAAAAGCATCTGTTTATTTGATCAGTAAATCAGGTATTTCCTTGTGAGTTTGACACTGTCTTGACTCCATTCTCCAGGGGATTTTGAAAGTGTGCAGATACTCATGAGCTGATCAGCTCGTTGGTTGTGTTTCTTCTGTTCTACTAAATTAAGCTGGAGCAAGCATTTTGTTTTCCACATTCACGTGTGTATATATGGCATGTGAACATTTCTCATTTTAGCAAGAGATCCAGCATAACTACGCTATGTAAATGAGAATTTCTGTTCAAAACACTATGAAGAGTGCATGGTTTGCTTAAGGAAATCATTTTATTGCAACAGTTGTGGCTAGTTTCAGTTCTGGTCATATCTTTTCAGCCTAGGCAGGTTTTAGCTATTGCACATTTCTGTGTCCCTCTCTCTCATTTCTTGCTCTTTCCACCCCTGGGACTGTGCATCTAGAGGAGAAATTTGCATGGGGCTGCTCTCAGTGCCTTACTAAGGGATGTTTCCCAGGTCTGGAATGACATGTCTATCATTGCTATTTATAACTGCAAAGTCTACCAATTCAGTTTGACCCTCTGAGTGTGAGGTAGGGTGATGCTGTGATGGAGCTGAATTCTCTTTTCTTGGTAATCAAAAATTTATCTTCTGAGACCACAATTTGGGAAACAATACATACAGAAATATTTCACAGCTTTGCTTATGATTACTGTGGTAGTGCAAGACTACCTACCTAGTTCTCCGAAGTCAGAGTAGTCATCTGCAATAATGACAAAACTTAAGATGAGGTAAACAGTTCCATTCCTGTTTTACTTCATGGTCTCTTTTGAGTTCTGTCTATTTTCAGAGACTTTTGTTGCTTTGCTTGTGCTTCCTCATGTGTCTCATCGTTACTCATCATGACGTTAATACTTGACACGCTTGGCCAGCTTATGGCATCTGTGACTTTCCACACTCAGGCCTCTATTCTAGAACAGTAGAAAGAGGCATTCCTTGTTTTAATGACCCACGCCTTGTGACTTGACTGCTCTCGTATACAACTTCATGCCTGCTCAACTCATGCAGTATTTACTGTTCCTGGAAAGAATCTACTGAGTTACTGTTTCTTTGAGTAGCCATCCTGAGGGAAAGATGAATACAAACACCTATAAAATATTTGGCCCTGTGGGGTTTGTTCTCATATTCTTTCCATCCTAGCTTAGAGAGCAGCATATAAAGCATTACCTGAGCCTATTACCAACTCGCTTTTATTTTCTATATTTCTTTTAGTTTGAAGATCTTGTTTAGGTACTGTATCTTCAGGCTGCAGCACTGCTGCTGTCAGAAGCTAAGTATGATCCTCTCATTTTTTTATCACCTATATTTTAAAGCTGTAACATAGCAATCTTACATAGCATGTGATTAAAGTATTCTGGGCTGCATGCCCTAGCGGGGAGAGCACCTAGTTCTAATCACTTCATTAATGGTGATGGAAAAGGAGCACTTGCATGTTGAACTGGAGTTAATTGTACTGACCTGCCATGATAGTGTATGCAAGTCCTGGCTGAGTGCAGGTTGCAGGCTTCTAAAAGTGCAGTTTCGTGACTTCTGGATCTTTCTTCCACTCCTAGGCTATAAGTAGCAAGTCTTTCACATTCGTGCTGTGCTGCAAGGAGTTGTCTGTACAGTTTGGATGGGGCTCTTCTGATGTTGGTACTGGTCATCCAGCTTTTAGGAATGAGCACCTACGTCCTGCTTCATTGAAAACACCACGGTTTTCTATGGCAGTATTGGAGGCTGGTGCTCCTGTTCACCAGCTTCTTAGAAAGGCTGTGCTGCCCTGAATTAACAATATCTGTATTGCCACTTTGCTGTTCACACCAGTGGTTTGCCTGCATCTGAGAGCTCAAAAGAAATGTCAGCAAGCTCTAATGATCTCTGAACCCAGCTGGATTTTTAGCTGTAGTGTCTTTTTTTTAGCTGTAGTGTCTTCGGAGTTGTTTTTCAGGTTCTATTTAGATCTCCTGTAGTAAGAGTGAGGATGACCTGTGTGTAGTTCTGCAGCTGTTTCCAGTTTCACCTTGTTTAACTTCAGTTTAGTGCTTTCTTGCAAACAACTGAAGATACAGCTGTGCTCTGCCACCACTTCTGCAGTACTGTCTCCTGTGCCCATACACCAGGATATCGTCAGTTGTGATTCTAAACCTTGGAAGTTCTGTTGGTTGCTTTTGCTGACAACATCAATGTTCCTGTGTGGCAGGTTGGGTCCCATAGAGTGCTCTTGGCCATCTGCATCCACCTGCTGGTGTTCACCATGTGGTGAGGTTACTGTTCTACAATAACTTGTACCTGTGTCTGTCTTTAGCAATAAGTAGCGACACTGTTTGATTCTGCCACATCAGGTAGTATTTCTTGAAAGCTTTTCAATAGCTTTGCAAAGTTTCCGTCTATGCAGAAGTGCAATTTACCTAGCTTTTCAATAGCCTGCATGCTGCTTATCCAGCTTGTGGGCTTGGTGACTTTAGCACCGATGCCGCCTTTAGCATTCATTTTATTGCTCCCATTATTTCTCTCTAATGTGATGGGTACGTGGTGATGCAGGTGCTGTATTGGTTAGGTTGTTCCATTTATTTTCAGGTGTAGCATGCCTGGAAGACATCCAAGTATTGCGGAAACATCTTGGTAATATCAGAGGGGTGTTACAGTTCTGAGCTTGCAGCTTTTTTGTATGTGTGTATGGCTGGTGATGTCTTCAGAGATGCTTGTTCCACTTACACTTAAAATAAAAAAAAAAATCTCTAAACTTAGGGACCTAAATTTTGACCAGCACAGGCCCTTACTGCAGCCTGGAGTCATGCTCTCTTCTCTAACTTGGTATATGGCTTATTTATACACCATGCAAATAGGACTTGAGAGGGGAGGCTGAGAGGAAAACTTGGTCCAAAACACCAAGTACACCTGAGAAGCAGGAGACTGAAGCTTGTGTGCACCTGCTTTAATTAGGCAGAGAAGGAATGTGGGTTTCTGAGGTCAGGACTCTAACAGATAAGTAGTTGGTTACTGCAGGGACTTTCCTTTACGTTGTTTCCTTACATAAAGAAACTGGAAGTATCTGATTCTGGAAGGAAACTCTTGCTTCTTGATACTGAGTGCAGGGGATTCAGTAGAGGTAGATGAGATGCTGAAATGCCACCAATTCCTGTACATTTCATACCTGGCCAGCTTAAGAAACTAGTTCTGAAGGCTTCCCTGTTCTTAGGTGCCTCTCTGCCCTTGTGGAACAGCTTGTATCCTGGAGTGGGGCCCTGCATCAGGCAGTTGCCTGCCTTTCGGTGTTTTAATGCTGAACCTTCTGTGCAGCCTGGAAGTAGCCTGCGTTGCTCAGTTTTGTAGATATCTTTTGATAGTACAGGTGAGGCTTGAAGGTATTGAAGTTCATTCCAAAATCTGGTTATAAAATGCTTGAGTGCTTCAGTCCCCACCTGAAGAAAGGATGATGAGAAGAGATGCAGGATACAGTGATTTCTTTCCTTTGTAAGAAGGGTGGATAGTATTTGGCAGCCTGTTCCAGAACTGGGAAGACTTCTGTTCAAGTGCATAACTACGGTATTTCTGGTGAAAGTATCATTCTCCAGTGGGAACACTGAAAAGAGCTCTTCGTGGATTTTAATCTGCAATGGGGATCTCTCAAGCCAGTGGTTTAAAAAAAAAAAAAAATGAAGACAATGGATTGCAACTGGAATTAAATTTTCTTTAGTCTAGATAACACTGGATTCAGTGTGCTATATCAGTATGACAAAGAAGGGAAGTGAATTATCATGGGCCCTAAAACTATTGTTGGGGAAGGAAAAGATTTGTAGATGCGAGTTAACATACTTTGACAACTGTTTGCCAAAGCCATTCATTACATCTGCTTCTGCATTAGAAAGGGCACAATATTTCATTTTCCATTTCCTTTCACAAATAGAAAATTAATTGCATAGACTTGCAGAAAGTGCAGATATAACTCGTTATGTATTGTTAAGGCTGTCTGTGATAAATTTATCAAGCTTAGACAAAAAGTACTCTGAAATCACAAGGGATCTATCTTAATTAATGTTCTTTAAGTGACAGGTACACCTGTTTGGAAATGGGAAGTAAGAACAGACAAATTTTCCACAAGTGCAGCATTATTGGTCTCTGGTTATAGGGGAAGCTGGAAAATATAAACTACTTTAATTCAAGCCTTGTTACTAACTGCCTTTCAGAAATCAAATTCAAAGCACTGTTTTTGCAGATGAATTATTCCAGTGTATCTGTAAAAAGATACTGGACTGTTATTTGCATGAGAAGTTATCTCACTGACTAGTGATGTAATCGAGCTGTCAATGTTTTCACTTTCACCCCATATAAAGTCCAGCTCTGTAATAGTTATGACATTTTGTTTATAGAACTCTCCAGCCATAAAACTAATAAGTTATCCATCCTTCATCATATTTGCTGATACTGCTTATCTCTGCTGGTGCCATGGTGTGGACTGGAGTGGTGCTGTGGAGACTGTCCTTAATTACAGTAGAGATGGACAGAGGTTCAATAGAAAAGGTGACACAAGAGCAGGCAAAAAGAAACAGCTAACAAGAGAAGGCTGGGGACATGGGGGCATGTTACACTAATATGCAAAGTTGCCTTGGTAAGAATATACCCGAATACAGAAAGATGAGGAAGAAAATAGAAATTACTGCACTTGTGGATGAAGGTAGATGGGCTTGCTGATGGATACCTGACCACTGAAGAGTTTTCAAAAAGTTTCATTCTGTTTTCCTCTGGATTCAGGTTGCCTCCTGACCATAGGCTGCCTGGTAGAAGATTTCCGATCAGCTGGCAGCTGGAGGCCTTCTGTGGCTGCTTGCCCAGGGCTGAACATTTTTGGGTGAAGGGACGGTGTGGTGAGCACCAGAGGAGCCATCACTGTCAACCTAAGGTAGAACACTCAGAGAAAGGCAGGCTTGATATACGTTTTGAGATCTACAGTTGTTAAATCATGATTTATTTAAATTGTTACTTGCAGTCTCAGCTATTAAGGGAGCACTTTGTAGGTTTCAGAAGACTGCCTGGTTTCAGAGCTGCTTGTCGCAGGCCTTTCTCAGCTCTTTTGTTGTAAACAGTGTTGAACTTCTTTTCTTGTGTGTTTTTTGGACACCATTCTCCGATATGCATTTCGTCGTCTCCTATATTCCTTTCCCCTGCCTCTCTGAAGTTTGAGTGCTGACATCAATCTTTTATTTTTGCCAATAGTGCTTGTGTTTAAATTCTAACAACAAAATAAAAAGAAACTGCATGAAATGGACTTGTATTTTTCTTGATGTTTGCCAAGAAATTCAATTAGACTTTCAAAGAAAGGCAACCTGCAGAAGTCAGTATTAGCCTATTCTCTTAATTGATTCAAATAGTTCCAGAGTTTCTTGAGGTTTTCCTGCTAAGCTATGCAGATGAGAAACATTCCTCCTTTGGTCTGAGCATGTACAGACCTCTCAGAGGTGGCGTAGGACGGAATCTGTGATGCGCAGTAACTCATTTCAGTCATAAGTGTCATTAACAGAAAAAGTATGTTACAATTTTTACCAGATGAAAAACCTCAGATAGTTTAAACTTCAAAACAGATGTATTTTTTTTTTCCTGAAATGGCATCCCTTTTACTTTGTTCCTCAGATTTTTACAGGTTTAGTAACAAGGGGCTCTGCCTAAATTGGGGAGATAAATAAGTCAGTGCAGAATGCTCAGCTCTACTTCGTGGTTTGGCCTGTAAGCTAATGTGCAAGTGTAAAACTGTCTTTCCTTCAGTCTGCAGTGGTGCTGCAGCAGATGTCAGCCAAAGGAGTTCACAAAGACTAATTGTCTTAGTGTACTCACTGTTATAGTGATAATGCAACTTCCTGTATGTTTAGAGCCTCATTTAGAACACTGTTCTGTAGGGAAATGTGCTCTCTTTTAGGACCAATATATTTTTCTCCCTTCTTTCTTTTTTACTACTTTCCGTTCAGCAGCTCCAAATCCTACTCTCTGCGATTCACCACTTCCCCATTTTATCTGTTATAATGCTTTCAGCAGAACAGCTGATGCTGACCTTTTATGTGCCATTGTTCTGCTTTGGTACTAACATCCCAAGGTTAGGTGAGAGAGTTTTGATTTCTTGGTCATTATTTGAGATTCTGACTCCGGTAGGCTTCACTGCCTTGGTTAAAACTCTGGGCATGAACTGAAGATTCTCTTTTACAGTCAAACAAAAAAAGTTCAGACACTGCAGGATCTGGATATGCTGTTCAGGCTCAAAAAATACACCGAGTAGGAAGAATGGAGCCCCATGCTTTGAATTTAGCACATCAGTGGTGTGTGGGCTTAAATTTATGATGTCTTAGCCTTATTATTCTCCTGCACTTTTCAGTAATGGTCATGTTACTGCTCTTTGATGTTATTGATAGAGCTTGAGGTTTAGTCATATGTGACTTTGACCTTTGCAAGTGTTACTTCTAGATTAGATTAGAGATTAGGCTTGTCATCTTTTTTTCCATGCTTCTCCTCCTAGCTCCATATGTTTGAGTCTACTGACTACTGCCCTCTTTGAGATCAATTTCAAATTTGTTGCATTCAGCAACAGACAAACCTGTAGCTGATACTGTGTGGTCTAAGCAGTTGCTCCCTTTTAGTCAATGATTGCCCAGAATGTTCTGGGATATGCATCCTTGTCTATTCCAAAATCTTTGACCCTTTCCCTTTCAGCCACTTAGAAGACAGTGGAGGGTGGTTGGAAAGAAAGAATGTGTGAGATCAGTGAGTTGAAAATGTTGTCAGCTGCTATACAGCTGCTTCCCCATACTGAGTTTCTATATTAGTTTCCCGAATCTTTTGTTTAAACCTTTTGCTCATATTGAAGAAACATTTTCCACATCTGTAACATTCTGATAAATCTGAATATCCATCTCTGTTCAGCTTTACAAAACTTGGTTCTTAATAAAGGATACTTATAAAACAGATGTGAATGACCTGCTTGAGTAATCTGTATGTCTCTGGCTTTTGTTGCTTGCATTTGTAGATGAAAAATACGGCTTTGGAGGTTCTAGATACTATGATATAGGGAGAAGTATATTAATAGGGTCAGTATGATCATATAACATGAGCTTATGTAAGCTATGATTCAACATGGTACACGAAACATCTAGATAACCTTAAGCAATGGACTGATTTCTATTAGATCCTTATCAGAGTTACACCACTCAATTTAAGGAGTGGAAACAACAGCATGTAACTCATAACAGATTTCACAAATGGAATAATTTGTAATTAGTATTATACAGATTTTAAGAAGTAGAACTGTACACAGACATCCCGTGGTCTCTGAGTGAAATGCTGAATGCTTACAGTGAATGTTTAATGACTGGTTCATATCCCACAGAAGTTTGAGTGAAAGTGAAGATTGAAGGAAATTGTGCTTGCTAACTGACTACAGCATAAAATAGGTTGGTTTCTCAAATCAAGTTTTGTTAGTTAACTCATCATTAACTCATCTCTTAAGTTGTTCTCTTCAGCTGGTGTGTGTGTGTATAAATATATTAGAGGGCACAAAAAATTAAACTAAAACTTAAGATGATTTTTCTTTCATCCAACTAGTTAAACACTTTTAAACCTTTATGTGAAGATAGAAA
Source organism: Anser anser (assembly GCF_964211835.1). Classification (NCBI taxonomy): domain Eukaryota; kingdom Metazoa; phylum Chordata; class Aves; order Anseriformes; family Anatidae; genus Anser; species Anser anser. The sequence continues at coordinate 116,953,866 of NC_139722.1, read as the reverse complement.
TACTTGGGCAAAAGTGCCCTGCTTCCGTGTTGCTCATCTCATTCCTGCACAGGAACAGCTAAGAGGGAGTAACGCCTCATTGCAAGGCAAAGCAAGAGAGGTGTCTTTCCCCGTTCCCTCTGTGCTGCCCAAAGGCAACACTGCCCCCCGGTGCCCATCGCTGCTGGAGGCGGCTGCCGGGGCTGGGACAGGCACTTGCAAAAGTACTTGCAAAAGTAGCTTGGTTAGCTTCACTGTTTCAACCAGTCGGCTTGAACTCACCTGGCTGATTTTTCTGAAATCAATTAGAAAAGGGAACGCCTGACCTGCTGGCAAAACAGGGGAGGGGGAGGAACAGTTCGTAGCAGTACTATCCTCAGTTGGATTGTGGAGAATTTGTGTTAATGACTTAATTCACCTCATGTGGTCTCTTGTTGTACAATTAAAGCACTACCTAGTGTGTGTGGACAGGGCTGAGCATGGAGAAAGATTTGCATCAGTCACAGACATATCTGTAGGTAGATATTTCTGTACTGTTGAAATAACAAGCAAGAGCTCATTTCCTTTTGCCCTAAAGTTAAACCTTCCTTCCCACACCCTGCAACTATCTGGTTCAAGCTGGTTTTCAGTAGATTATCTGAAGAGTCCCTAAATCACTACTTTTGTGTTTAGTTTTCAACTTTATGAACAGCATTGACCATCAAAACTTTGTAGAAGAAGTAGAGGGCTTCACAAATTTTTCTGATGTCCTGGTATGTTCCAAGTCAAGCTCACACATGATACACAAGAACAGAGGGTGGCTGCCAGGCTTGGAGACAGTATTGGGTTTTTAATGTAAGGGAGGAGACCAAATGTCTCAACCTTTTCCTCTCTGAAGACAGCAGGAGTGTGTAAGAACACTCTGGTTTCAGAGACTACCACTCTGCTATCAACTATTTCCCTCTAGAGATGACCAGACTAAGGGGTGAAATTGGTGAAAGTTTACTTATCCTGAAAAAGTCAGCTCCCTCTGTTTCATGACCCATTGTGATCCACTCAGGCTTGCTTTCTTCTATCTCATAAAATAGACGCATTTCACACTGAACTTTACTTTGAACTGATGTCCAAGCAACTATTTTTGATGGAAGTATTTACTTGTAAAATGAACTAGTTTTTATTCCACAACTGAAGCTCAGTGTCAGAAATATTAGAAAGTTACTTCTCTTTCATTTTGGGAAGACTACCTCTTTTCTCAAGCCGGAAACAAAAGCTTATGGTACAGAATACATTTCTTGGAACCTTGACCCTATAAATAACTCTTCTGTAGAGCACCTAAAATACACCAAAATATGAAGTCCAATATGGGACATGGAGGAAGTTTATGCAGAGCTACTTATTAATTTGATATTTGCATCAATGCTCAATGTTCTCTACGATATATAAGTAGAGAAGCTGCACATTCTTAACATTGCTGTCTTCACAGCAGGACTAGGGTTGTATTTCTGAACCAGGGCTCAGAGAAGAATTTTAACTTTTCTAGGTACGTACCTCTACTGAAGTCATGGTGAAAGATGAAATAAGGCACTATTAGTAGGCTGGACGGCAAATATATCTATATCAGCATGTAGCAGCCACCAGAATAAAGGAAGTTGTGTTCCAGTTGGTGTATGCAGCAGCATCCTGTGGTGGAGAGAAGTGGTGACCACATTTCTCTCAGCTTTCTGGGCTAGCTGCCTTCAGGTATTTTCTGTCAGAATCCATCTGCAAAATGTTTCTTGCTTTTCAGTCTCTTTTGTGTTGAAGTTAGTTATTCTTTGCAACATTTTTCTCCGAATTCCAGGAAAGCCTGGGGGATAGCTGGCAACCTACTGGAACTGAGGAAAGATGTTTTTGAAAAATCTATGAAATCTATTTTTGAGAAACTCCATTTTAAGAGTTTATTCATTCCTACTACATATGTCTGGAACTCAGTCCAGTAAGCATAAGTGACATACAAGCAATGGAGAAAATTTGGTTGTACTCCAAAGATGTGCATTTCTGTTACTATTTTTTCTTTTATAAAGAGCTAATGTAGCTGAGGTTTTTCAGAAGTACTTACACCATTGTGGGTTCACCTCAGGGTTGTTTTTTTTTTAGTGTCCAGATATATTTTTCTTAAAGCTTGATTTTTTTTGGAAGGGAGACGCTCAGCACAGTTCTGTTTCCTCACCTTAGGAAAATGAGACATTCTAATTAATTTATCATTGTCAAACATCTTGTTTTACTTGATGTTTCTAAACTTTACTACATGGACTGGTTGTACCTCACTAGTCATTAATGTGTTCATTACCAGCTGATCAGTTTCTTGTTGTGGATGTCACAAAAGTAATGAGTCTTGTAGTATGTTGTAGAGGAAGAACAGGGCCTTACAGGTAGGTTTATGGAGGGGTCGAAGGTGAGAGGGGGCCTTCCGGGCATGTGGTTGTCTGTGTGTGAAGCTGATGGCAGCTTAGTAGCAGAACTGAGGGTGCTGGGGCCATGCGGTAAGAGATGAGAATGAACGAGTGGGGAGGAGAAGCTAAGAACAAGGCATCTGAAAATGTGATGAAACACAATGAGGGATGTTGGAGGAATTTGAAGCACAGTAAAATGACTGGAGCAAAAGGCAAGGAACATTACCTTAGTAATTTGCGTGGGGTGGAAAGGATCAAGAAGAGCCTGAAGGGAAAAGGTGGGCAGACAGAAGGGTTATTGTGACATGCTATACAATAGGTGATGAGTGTTTTATTCTTTGAAACTTATTGCCTTAGAAGGGCCTCAAAGGGTTGGAGTTATGTGACTGAATGTGGGCAACTGCCTTGTACATATCACTACCTCAGCTTATTATTTAAACTATCTATGTAGTAATAGAAATGAGCATGGTTTCTAGGGCCCAATTTGTCTTCCCTTCAATCAGATACCTGAAATTAGTCAGCTGAAATGCATGCATTTCCAAAAAGTGTTTTTTCTCTGTGATCTCTAAAGGGGATCTGGACAGCGACACAGGTGGATGGTCTGCTTATATATAGCTACTTATATATATAGATAGCCCCCTTACATCAGTGCACAAATGTGTGTGTATATATATGATATACACCTATATGAACATCTGAAGTGAGGTGATAGAGGACCCAAGCCCTCAACCCTACCTGTGAAAAGAGCAACAAGAGTGCTGTGATAACTGATGTCTTCTTTAGCACCTTTGCACTTTGGCTGCAACTCAAAGTGTCACCGGAGCAGAGAGTGTTTGTCTGTAAAGCTCAGAATTGGACAAACCCCCCCAGTGAGTGTACAAAGTAATGTCTTCTGGGGGTCTGCCAGCCGCTCTCATGAATGGAGTAGGTTTCTACAAAACTGTGTTGGCTATCAATACAACTTTAAAAAAAAAAAAACAAAAAAAAAAAACTCTTCGTTCACTAGGTCGCATCACACTCAAAAGGTCCCATGAGTTGCTAGTCAATTTATAGTATCATCCTGTTTTATTGCACAGGACTACGTAAATGGAAGCTGAACTTTTCTGAAAATAGGATAACAAAGTGAAGGTTATCTAGCACTTATAAATAGGTGGCCCCTCAGACCCAAATTTCTCTGGAAGCCTTAAGTATACATGGAAATTAGAAAGCAAGTGTCTCTCATTGATAAAAACCGAAACCTGAGGAACACAGAACTGTGACTAATAGCATGACTATTATGTAATAGCTATAATAGCGATGCTATCTGAAAATGTAACCTTTAATTACTCTGCCTGTTTCTTTCAAACTCTTTAGGAAGGAAAAAATAACACCTGTGTTACAGGTGTTGTGAAAACTAAATTTCCCAAATGACAGGAACATAGGAATGTCTCTATGATGTCAAACCAAATTCCCATCAAAGCCAATGTTTTGTCTCCAAAAGCGACCAATAGCAGATGCATAATGGAGAAGAATAGAATATGGCAAATAGTAATACTGTCTGGATTATAACTTCCTACATTCAGCAGTCTGCAGGCTAGGAATTTTCTGGGTGTGGTGGTGTTCCAAACGCCTTGTGTAATAAGCCAAAATGGTCCTTTATTAAGGCCTTTGTTTGACTTAAGGTTGCTTCTGTACTCTAGCATCCAGATCTTCCTATTCAGTTAGGTGCTACATGCAGTGCATTCCAGTTGACTTAAGAGCATAATGCCCACTTTCAAAAGTGATATAAGGAACTGGGTCTTTTGAGAGTCACTGGCTATTGTTGATAATGGGGGGTCTGAATTGATTTTGGAAAAATGTTGTGTGTCAGTGTGGTGTTTCAGAAATGAGCATAGGGAATCAATCTGAACACTGTTCACAAAATGACAGCGGAAAGGAGAGATGTTTTTAAAATCCTGGGTAACTCTGACTAGAGAACTTGACATGTAACAGACATGAAATATGATGGACAAGTAACTTCTCACTTTTCTTGATGGAGGTGTTTGTAAGAACCATCTTGCAAAGTGTTTGTATCAAATCCTGCAACAAATGCAACAAATCTTTCACCTGAGAGTCCTGCTATTTCCAGGAGAGCAGCAATGACATGGAGTTCACAATCTGACAAGAGAAATGATACAACTGGCTGGTTTGGGATATCAGAACCTCCTGATTCCAAAGGGGGGGAAAATGTGCAGGCACTAGGGATGTGTTAGCAGCACACATCCTGCGCAAGCTGAGTTACCGCTAGCTTCTGGCATGGCCAGTATCCTGATTGCTGATCAGACTCTGCCTTACCTGCCCTGCAAGGTGAAACCTGTATCCTCTGTGGCTGCTACACAGCAGCATGAAAGATAATAACATATTAGCCAAAACTCCAGCCTGCTGTACCCCTGCCTCTGTTGTAGGCAGAAACTTTAGATTCTTTAGCTTCTGTAAGCGGTTGTTGTCAGAGGATATGAGGGCTGGGGGTCGGGGGTTGTTCCCTGTTGTTCCCCTTTTCTACTAACTTCTCTCGTAGCACTTTCTCAAAGTAGCACTGAAATCAGTCCAGGTCTCTCAACTTCTCATGAGGGGGGATGTGGAGAGAGGTGAAAGTGTCTACTACAAATACATAATTTTCTTTTCACTTCATTGTTCCCTCGCCATTCAACTTGGCAGGTGTGCTGAGCAGGAATGGTGTGCAAATCGATCCCGAGGCAATCAATGACACGGCAGCGGGCCAGAGCTGAACACCAATGCGTTGATCGCCTCCAAATCAATTCACACACTGCTCTTGCTCTGGTTACCTGCCATTTCAGAAAAAGGGAGGGATGGGGAAGTGAGAAGAAAATTACACAAAAAATATTCTGGGACCTTTCTAAATAGGCCACTTACTTGCAACCCTTCCTCTTCTATGTGCCTTTATACTAGATGTAAGTATGTGATAAGGTTACAATGCAATGCGTTGTTCGACTCAGATGCTTCTCAAAAAGAACAGAGTGGAGCCTTGGAGAGTGACTGGCAAATTGTGTGGAAGAGACAGCAGTCCTGCATCCTCACTGTTTTGCACCTCATGTATTAGGTATTTAAACTAGTTAAGCATTTGCTGCTTGGATGTCTGCAAGCTTAAATAATCACATAAGGCACTGTGCCATGAGGAACCGTGCCTCCTAATTTCTGAACGCTCCTCAAGGTGAATGGTTTTTGTTTTGCTTTAATAAGCCAGAAGTTGTGCATGTCGAAAGTGCCTTTTGTACAAAGATCTCAATTTACTTGGCAAACTTCCATGAATTGAGTCTCTCTGCTTTGCTGTCAAGGAGTGAGGTATTGTTATCTCCATTAAGAGCAAGTGAGCCAAAAATAAATGCCTTGTCTCTTCATATTGCTGCTGCTTCCTTTTCCTCCTTTCTTCAGAGGGATAGTAGCCCTTAATTTAGAGCATGGATTGTTGGGGCCAGAGATGCTTCTGGCACCAGGAGAAGAGGGAGGGCACCTCATCCCCATGCCTATACCAGGACCTCTCCCTTTTTCTTCTCCTGGCTGTGACCCAGTTCAGTGCTGTCCTTGGGGATTCTCTTGTCTGTGCCACAGTTACCATGGTCCCTACGGAGGCAGCCGGCAAATAATTTAGGCATAGGACCACCCGGCAACCCCTTCTCCTTGCGTTTCCCTGACATGAATGTGCCTTTTGCCAGGGTCTCTCGCATGGAAGCACAGACAGATAAGCATGGAGGATAATCCAACACGGGGTCCTATCCTGTGCAAAAGTAGCTATGGATTGGGTCCTTTGTCTTTGAGCGTAGTACGTATCAAGCTTTAAAAAAAAAATGGCAAAAAAAAGCAATAAGCTAAGCAAATTTGTCAATGCAATGCAGAAGGGCAGTAGCAGATTTGAGAAAAAAATTGAATATCATCTACTCTAGCTCATGCTATTTCTTCTCACAATAACACCAGCTCTATATACTTAAATATATTCTGAGGTGATCGCTGCAGGCCTCTCTGTCCTCTTACAGTTCAGGGCACCGTGTGGCCTTGTGTAGTATAAGAGCTATGTTCATCTCAAGTGAGATGTAATAACAGCATGCTCAGAACAGGTACAGCAATGTCAATAAGGAAGAACTAGCTTTCATCTGTATTTATTACCAGTTAATTTTAAGGAGTGTTGATGTACTCATCTATTTTCAGTAGCCCCTTTGCAGCTAATCATAACAGGAAGTAAATATTGGCTGCTGCCTTAGGAACACAGTGGATCACAAGCAATTTGTGGCAGAAATTGTCTTTTTGCTCAGCACCATTGCAGTGAGGCCTTATTCCTGACCGGGGAGCGAGAGTTCAAAGGTTGCCTGTTGCATGTCCTCTCCTGCTCCAGGGTACAGCTGGCAGGTGGAGCCAGGCAGGTGACAGTGTGGCAAGGCCCGATAGTGAGCTGTTGGCAATTGCTAACTATTGCCTGAATGCGACACAGGAGGCCCAGGAAGAATTAAATATCTGGAGCGGCGTAAGCACAATTTTTTTTGCTGTTCTTGTAGAGAATGGCATGTTCTGTTGCTGTATAAAAGTACTAAGAGAATGCAAGGTAACCTGTTTGTAATCTAAGTTATGGATTTGTACTTTTTAAATTTTAATTATTTGGTTTTCTTCAGTATACTCTTAAATCTTCAGTATACTCTTGAAATCTGTACTCTCACTCTTCAAATCTGTAAATGGAGCATGTATTTTACAGAGGCAGTGCTTTGAGGTGACGGGCTGTGCTAGAGATCCGCCATCTTCACAGGCACTGCCAGTAGAATTTCAAAGTTTGTGACCATCAAAAAGATTTGCAAAACTCCAAATACTGCAGTTGCACAATGTGTAGGAGTGGTGCTGGGACTGTGGTGTTGAAGGTGAGGAGGAGGAGCAAGCTAATGGAGTGCTTTACTTATCTGGCTCTTGTGGTGATCCTTCTCATCTGTAACAGACATCTCTAAACCCCTGACAGATGGATCTCACCTACTCAGCATGGATACTAGCTGGATTGTGCAAAGGACTAGTGATGGGCTGGCGAGCTTTCAGAGCCATCCATAACTTTTTTGTAACACCTTTCGGGAGAGAATCCTGTCTGTGGTGCTTGTCTCAGCACAGGGCTGCCTGGCAGCATCTGCTTCCCTGGGCTCTGGATATGGGGGCAGAGGAACTGCTCAGCCAGCCGTGGAGCTGTTCACAGCAACCCAGGCAGCTGTGGACTGATGCGGGACACCCTTCGTAGCTGAGGGGTTCTGTACATGCTGAATCCAAGCTATGGAGATGCTGTTTTGTGTGTGGGGAAAGTACTGTCAAGTAGCCAAAACAGGCACAGTATTTTTTGTGGTAGAGATGATGTGGTGGTTTTTCCTGTTGTTTTGGCTTTGTAAGGCATAACTTTTTAGGTAAAACTTCTAAAATAGCTGAAGTCTCTCTAGAATTTGAACTCTGATTGTCACCTTCTCCTTACACCATTAAGCCCTTAAAACCATTCCCATGTTTGGCTGGTGCTTGGAAGTAAAAGCACAGTTTAGAACTGTTTTCTTGTTCTGGAGAACACGATCTATTTCTTCCCTCTTGAATGTGCTTCTTCTGCTGTCCCGGTAAGTCCCGGTAACACACTTAGTTCTGACCCAGAAAGGTGGCCGTACCTTTCTGTACCTGTTTGGTGGCCTGACGGAGCCCTTACCCTGCAGGCTTTGAGTGCACGATGACAAGGGAGGCTGGAAAGAAAGGGAAAGAGAATAGGGATCAGAAAAACCCCATAAACTCACAATGTTAAAATTCTGCCTTTGACCTGTAACGTGTCTGGTCCTTGAACCCTCCCAGAGGCTGCCTGCAGCTCCTGGATTCTTTTATTTCACACACACACACACACACACACACACACACCCCAAGGCTTCACAGCTTAAATTGCCCCCCCCTGGTTCTTGCCCATCACTGTGAGCAGTGCCACAAGCTGGGAACGCGATGCCACCTGACCTAGATGAGTAATAACGGCTGGGAAAAGCGCACATTCATGCCTATAATCAGACTTCAGAGATGCAAGGAAATACAACTTAACCTGGCACAATCCTAATTATTTCTGTGTAGTAATCTTATAATTTGGCATGGGAGAGTACACTGATAACACTAATAGCCTTGCACAACACCTGCACAGCCTCCCGTACCCTGAAAACGGAGGACGAGATCAGGACAAACCCTTGAGGTTTAGAAGTGTGTTGCACAGGACCCCTTTCTCAGTGCTTTCAGGGCCATCCTGCACGCAGGTGTGTTCCCTGGCAGCAAAAGCCAGGTGCCTCTGCAGGAGAGGCTGGGCTGTGCTGCGCCGGGACCCGGGGAGGCAGTGCCGGGACCGGGCCTCACGGGGGCGCCGCCCGCCCGCAGACAGCGCCCGCACCGCCGCCCGGGGCCGCGCTCCCTGCGCCGGGCCCACGGGGAGGCAGCGCCCGGGGGGCTTCGGGGGGAGCGAACGAGCCTGGGGCTTTCGGGACCCCGTCACTGCCGGGTCGGGCCGGGCCGGGCAATCGCTTGGGTTTTCGTTCCCCCCTGATCTCGGCTGCTGTGTAAAAAACAAAACAAAACACAATTGCACTTAGCACCCTTTACCCCACGGCATCGAAATTCGAGTGCAAACCAGGAGATAAGTTCTTCCTTTTTCTTTTTTTTTTCCCCTCCTTTTTTTTCTCTCCCTTATCTTTTTTAATATTATTATTTTTGATGTCCTGCAAAAAGTTCCGGAGTGGGCTCCCTACCCCTTCCCTCGCTTTCCCACTGCGATCTCGGTTTTGTCGGTTGTATGGGCTGAAGTCCCCTGGGTGGCAGCCCGAGCTACTCATTCATCATCATAACAACCGTTTAGTGTAAAATTAACAACAACTTAACTACTACAGCAATAAACATGGTCCTGCATTACCACAGATTGATGAGGATTACTTAGTTACAATCAGCTGGGGCACAGACAGCGGAGAAAAGGCTGCCAAATCGATAGCTTTCCGAAAGTTTAAAACTCTGCCTCCCCCGTTTAGTGCTGCTGATGCTCGGGGGCCGGGCTGGGAGGAGGAAAAGCGAGGGAGAGGAATTTCCCACCCACCCCGGAAAGTTGGCACTTCGTATTTGCTTTGTGGGAAGAAGAGGACAAAGTCTATTTTTTAGCGTATGCATCTGGTCGCACACCTGATTTCTTCAGCTTGTCTCTCGAAAAGGTCTGTTTGGTTGATTATCTAAACGTATTTTGCTTTTAATTCCCCCTCACTGTTTAAATATGCCGCTTAACCTTCTAAAACGCGGAAGCGAGTCCCCTAAACGATCTGATAATCGATCCCAAAACAACTCTGCATGAGAAAGAGAGAGGCTACAAGGCAAATCGGTCCGGTGTCCACCTAATACAATTGCTTTGGTATCAGCCTCTCGTTTCCCATGTAAACTCAGAAACGCTCATCACGAGAAACAAAGGACAAGGGGAAAATAGTTAAGTACACCTAGAGCTGCATCCAAACAAAAGAAGAAAGACTGAACAAACCCAAGGTTTTCTATTTCTCCCTGAGCCAAGTAATCCCTTTGATTACATCTAATACCTGCCAAAACCCAGATGGTATGCCCACCCATCTCACAGTGTGATAATGCCACATTGTGAAATCTATCCATTAATATTAATTGTCAGCTAGAGAATCTGTCTGAACTACTAAAGCTCGAGGTTGCCTTGAAAAAGCAGGGCATGATTTAGCAGGGATTTTAAGATAATTCTTTTTCTTCCATTCTCTATCTCACATACGTAGAATGTTAAATAAGAGCCCTAGAATGCGATTCGGGTTTCTGCGGCTGCCTGCCTCTCGCAATCCCCGTCTTAAACTGCTGTGCATTTGGGGTCTGCACCTGAAAACCAAAACATTACCTCAAATTGCCGTGGGCGTGTGGGCTCCGTATAGGTAGCTGTACATCACTGAGCGAGCCCTGGCTCCCTTCTTATGGCAGATGTGCCCTACCATGCACACGGGACTTCTTTCTTTCCATCTATTCCCAAATATTCTCAGTAACAGACTTCATAATCCCTGGGAATTATTAAAGAAGCATTTTCAGAAACATATATATTTTTCCTAATTTATTATACACATTGCAAACTCAGTGTTTGAAGATGGCGGGGGGGGGGGAAAAGAAGTGTAAAAGGGGTGACAATGTAACAGTAGAGTTGCCCTTTTAAAGTTTAGAGGAGCTGCTGCTGAGGTTGAGACAGAAAGGTCCCTATATCCTCTGAGAAGAGAAAGGGAAGTGGGCAAGAGAAGGCAGAATGGATGTGCAGGACCATACATCATCATGTTAGCTCTTGCCAGCTCATTTTCAAGCCCTGTTTTCAGAATAGTAGCTGTCATTGTGTGTTATAACACCCGACTCTCGTAGTTCAGCTATAGGCCTCAAAAAACCAGAGGTGGCTCTGCTGACATTCGAAAAAGTAACCAACCATAGGATCCTGCTGTGGCCCAGATGCAGCCCCACAGAGGCAGGTTCTGGCCTCAGACAGCGCTGATCTGTCCAGGGGGAGCAGCAAAGTGCCTGACGTACGGTGTTCTCAAAATCTGGTATCACTAATTTTACCTGGGTTGGGGATGAGAGCTCTAAACGTCAAATCCAAAGACAAAAAGCACTTGTTTCGAGCCCTCACCAAGTTGCTTCACAACCAGTCTGTACCAGAAATGCTGTATATACCAGGGGCTTAGTGTAACCTGACGTTTCTAGGTTAGGGTAAAATACCCATACAAGCAAGACCACGGCAAACCTACCGAGGCCTGGAAATTCAGGTTCTAATGTCTGCTATTCCTTCCTTCCCCCGTTCCTTTGCATCTGGCTATTCTGCAGCAATTTAGGTAATAAGGCTCTTTGAAATGGGAGCAGTCTGACTTATAAATATATGAATATGCAGATCGTACTTGTATTATCAGATGTTCATATCAGCATAGGTGTGCACGAGGACATGCTGCTTTCTGTGTCGCTTTTCTTCCCACCAAAACTCCATGTGGCTCGTTTGTCTCCTTGGAGCGGGACCTGGGTCTCTCAAGACTCTACCAAAAAAGCATTTTGGTCATTTTTGACAGTGGCATTCCCTTCTCAGAAAGGTACCAACTCCACTTCACCCCCACCACCCAGAAAACATGTTGGCATGGGCTTTATGGAAGGCCTGAAAATCTGTATTGCTTTCTCAGGAAGCTGCCACCACCCCCACCAGCAGCTCTTATGTCACGAACAGCCAGCCTGGGCCTGCTCCGCGTTACTTTCGCATCCTCTCTCTGATATCAGCTGAGAGCCACCAGGAAGAAAGAGATGCGAAATAAAAAGTGGAACAAAGGACCCTTTTCCTGCCCCCACTGAAGGTGATGGCAAGAATCCTGCTGACTTCAGCAGCACTGATGTTGTTAAGAATAGGTCTATGCTAAACTCGCCGTTGTGTCTGCAGCTCGTGTAGACTAATCTTGACTTACGACGTGTGTGCACATGCATGGTGAGGGGAAACATACAGTTTTTGGCGATTGAAAGTTTAATCAAAAGGCCACTTTTCCCATCTGTTATTTTTGGGCCCAGCCTCCTGAGGGTCAGCTTGATGACATTTCATGCTGCTTCTAATCAATTTTGAACCAGGAAGCAGGGTGAGAGCTGCCTAGCAGAGAGCTGGAGTGGCGTGGAGCTCAGCACTGGGAACAGAGCTGGAAAAATATGTTGGGGATTTTGGGGCATAAACAAATGTTTCCTAATCTGGACTGCAACTCTGTCAGGCATGTACTGACAAGTAAATGTCGATTGGAGCTGAAAACCAACAGGTTCAACTACAGTGTAACCTGTAAATCCACATCTTGACAGGCATGTTGTGGTACGCAGAGCTATAGTCTCCGGGAAATAAGGTAACACAGGAATCAGATCATGGAATCAAACAGTGTGATTATCGCTGTATTTTTTGCTTTGTGTAGCCAAAGGAGGTAAGTAGTAGTTTGTACTCATTATTTCCTGTATGACTGTTTAGATCAGACTTGATTTTTTGGAGCTTGTAGCCCTGGAGGATTAAATGATTTTCAAGACACAAACATTTTCTCCTAGCCTGTTTCTCCCCATATCCTTTCCTTCCTTGGACCGTCTCTTCCGTGGCTGGGCAAGCACAGATACGTACGTAGCCACTCCTTGGGGCTCCCTTCCTCGCTCCACACACCTTGCTGAGAACCACATGGGAACCACATGTAAAAGGAAGAGCTAATAGTAGTGGGGTCAGAGCTGGAGCAAGACTTCTCAGCAGGGTTGGCAAGACCGAATTTTGCTGCCTCAGCCGTGAGATCTTGGGACCAGGCTTGGTGACCCTGGAGCTGTCGGGTTGGAAGGCAGAGGAAGATGACTGCTGTCTGAAGGGAGCTGCTTTTCCAACCTGGGCTGCAGCGGCCACCACAAGCACTCACTCTCTGGCAGCAACAGCAGCAGCAGCCTGGGATTTGGGGAACTTGACAGACACTGACTAGTTGCTGTTATAGCCAGCTGCTGGTCTTGTCCCTTGAGATATAGGAATCTCTATTTATTTGAAAGTTCTTTATAATATTGAGAAAAATCTGCAGGAAATACAGTGCACCTTAGCGTTTTCACTCTGCAATGTGCTTTTGGCAATGCAGAACTTCCCTTTAGAGGGATTTCTAGTGCATTTGCAGGCAAAATTGCAAAGAGCACACCTTCATGGATACTTCAAGTACATTATCCCTACTCTGTAGGATATCACATATCTGTTGCATAAGTTATCGCATAAAGTTGTGACTCTTCCTGAGTCCAGAGCTGGTGCTTCTGACCTACAGTTACTACTTTCTGAGGTCAGGTTTCCACAGCACAGGTGAAATTAGCAGGGACACTTACTGGGGTGTCAGCAGCAACTGATCTGTAGGATTTTGAAGGCATGCTTCGATCCCAAAGCTTATTTGGGAAGGGATGAGCCTATTGAGTTCATAGTGGGCAGTTTGGAATGATACGATGCTCAACATACTGCATCTATTTAATTTGGCATGGAAGAGGTAAAATTTTAAGGTGCCTTTTTTTTTTTTTAGTTTTTAGTTTAGCATACAAATGTTACTCCTAAGAATAAAATGTGTGAGGATTTTTATTGTCACAGCCCATGCTGGAGAGCAGGACCTAGGTGACGTGAATAGCAGAGTGCTGGTGGATATTTTGCTCCTCTTGCAGAGGAAAGCTGGGAGAAAGCATCGTGTTCCAGCATTTCAGCTGCTTCGGTGCCAAGTATTAGACCAAACTTAACCTCCATCAGCAATTTAATCTAATGGTGTGGTTCTGTAGCTGATCTAAATCAGTACTGCACTGGTTTGCTCTCTTCTCCGCCCTGCAGCTGTGTGCTCTTGTTGCTTGCTGCTTCTGGTGCTCACCTCTCCCTTCAGTTGCTCGATCCAGCTTGTTAAACAGCAAGAAAACCATCTCAGCAAAAGGTAGCAAATATTTTTTTTCAGCTTAGAGAGCCATATGAGGTCAGCGAGGAGGCAGTGCCAAACGTGATATGGAGGCATCTCTTGCGTGGATGGGTGTGATTCCATGAAATGGGCGAGCCACCTAATAGCTCAGGACTGCCAGGAGGAGCGTACCCCTTCTCCACTGTGGGGTCCACCCCTGTGGTGGTGGTCTTGGCTGTCCTGTGGACTCGCAGCTTTCCATATGGGGATTCCCTGAGGATTTGCTGTTGGGGACCTCTGTAACTTGCTCACGATTACAAAGAGAGACAGCAGCAGAGCCCAAATCCCGAACTAATTACAGAGGAGTGAAACTGCCCTTCATTTCTGTAGCTTCAATCAAAGTTTTATTTTGATTAGCAGAAGCAAAACAATAATGACAATAATAATAAAGAAAAAGAAAGTCCAGTGCACCTTAGAATAAAAGTACTTATTAAGTAGCATCCTGGACAAAGTTTTTTGTGAGCACCTCTTGGTCGGGTTAAGGTACAATAGTAAACTACAAAAAGCAGGGGCAGACTTTCAGCCAGTGGGAAGTGCTGCAGTTCCCCTCAACTTCCACTGGGCTCCTCTGCTGCTACAGTCAACGCAAGTGGCACTTAAACGCTTCCAGTCTGAACTGTGCTCGTTTCCAGTTGAAATCCCCGCCTGTAGGTTTGGTATTGTTTCTGTTCAAAAGTCTGCATTACAACAACTGGCGGGTGTCACGTGGCTTACTCTGTTCTCAGCATTATTTTGAATTAAAACATCCTGAAATATTCAAAATTATCTGAGAAGAAAAGGTGTTTCTGAGATACTAGAAACCCTGTTACACATAACTGTTCTGTTTTCTAGGCTGCCCAGATGATAGGTTAGGGATGATATTGAAGCTCAGAATTATACAGACACTATTGTGCTCAGTGCACCCTGGTTGAAGCAGATTTCTTTTCCTATTCACATTTATTTTATGCTGAAGTGAAATAAGACCTTAGTTTTATATATTCTCCATATATAAATATTTCTCTATTTTTTGAAGTGTTCATGAAAAATGTGACAAGATGTCCGCTAAGGTCACAAATGCAAGCATAAAGAGCTGCAATTTAACATTAGTAGTTAGCAAACAAGATACCCTCGAGGTAAGAAGGCTGATAAAAAGAGGGCAGTGATATATTAAAGATGCATTATTTGGGGTCTATGGATATAATTTAGGCTTCACAACAAGGTCAGGCTGATTTAATTCTCTCTACAAAGGTCAGTCTGAGGCCTGGCTGTACTAACCTCTGTGCTCTCCATCTGTTTGCACTCGAAGCCAGACACTTTCAATAGGTGATTGTGTGTTCATGGCTGGATACAAACAAATAGGAATTATCTCCAGGTCTAGGCCTCCTAAAGTGTTTACTTGGAGCCATCGCTGCCCCAGGAGTAGCTCTTACCTGGGCAACTTTACACTTGGCTGCTGCTTTGAAGTGTTGCTAAGACCATTTGACTTTCGTGATTTCCTAATGTTGAAAGTGCTGATGAGTATTCGGCTTCCTAAACAAACCGCTGTAGTGTTCCAAACTCTTGATGCAAGTTTATTCTAAAGCCCTTGAAATATGATTTTTTTTTTCAGTACTGGTAAATGTATAATGAAGTTAAGTAAAGGGAGGGAAAAAAGAACCTTACAGTATTCACTTTCTCCAAAATGAGGAAAAATGAAGAAACTGGTGTTTGTGGACATCTTTATTTAATGGCCCAGGTCTTTTAAAAATCTTTCTCCATAAGCAGGGAATTCTTTAAAAATAATTGACAGGATAAAATAAATATGCAGTGTTCTGGTGTCTGTTAGTCATTTTCTTGCTTCTTTTTTCACTTCACGCTAAACATTTCTGAATTCTGTTTTCATTTTAAGTAGGAAACTGGTTTATTAATCTGAATGCAACCACTAGAGAAAATGAGGCCAGTGAATGCTTTGAGCTTTCAATAAATATTTATCTCACTGATGTGGCCACGTAAAGTAAATAGCACTTGCTTTCTCAAAGAAGACTTGTGAGTTTAATGGAAGATGTACCTAATTTAAAAAAGAGTAAGAGTCCTAATTTTTACCCATGTGACTTGGACAAGAATGAGGTTATGAATTGATAATGCTTTCATTCCAGGTGGAAAGTATTATTATTAATAATAAAATTACATAAAATGCCATGAAATGATTGAATGTACTGTGCTAAAAAACAAACAGAAAAGGCCCCACACAGTGATCTTCCTCTCTGAGGTGCTGTAAGTCTTCCTTAGGTACAATGCTTACACACACCACGTTTCAGTAATTATTTTACATTCACATGATAAACAGACATTTTCAAAAGTAAAAAGGGAGATCTATTTTTCAACCAACAAAATTAAAATCAAGATTTCAGAGTTTAGGATGCACCACAGAAATGTCACCCTGTGTTGTCTCAGGCCTGCCTACTGTCTACCCAGACAGAGAGAACTGAATGGACAGTAGTACAGATTATGAAGTAACTTTAAGTCAGATTTTCAAATTTCTGTGTGTATTCCACAGTTAAAAAACACCCTGGTAAGCAAATTCTGATCTCACACAATACAGGTTTTTTTTTTTCTAGGTATCTTACGAAATCAGCTATTGCTCTTGTGCGTGATGTGTGCCGATGAATCAGAGATAGCATTAGGCTCTTGAGGCTGTCGCAGTGACCCTGTTTTTTCTTTTTTTTTTTTCTTTTTTTAATTAGATGAAGACAGGGAGAGAATCTGTACAGTGATTACAGAAAGATTTAGGAAAGTGGTATGGTGCTGAACCCCATTTTTTAGAATATTTGACACCTGACCCCACACTTCCATGAGCACAAGCATCTGTTTTCTTTCTATGAGACCCCACTGGTGGCCAGCTCACCTTTGTGCTCAGTTCAAGGGTTGCTGGGGCACCTTGTCTTTTGGAAAACCTTGGTGGCATGCTTGGATTAGCGCAGGGGAATCCCTGGGGAGTGACAAAAGAAGTCACCCCGCTGTGAGATGAGCACACTGCCTCTGCGGGGCCCTGGCTCCTGCTGACTGAAGGAGCCGGTATATGAACTTGGGTTCTTTTCACTGAGTGGTTATGTTTAGAGTAATTACCATTTGCGGTATTGTTGTCTAGCTACAGGAGTATTAAGGTATTCATTACACAGGCTGTTTGCTTTAAAATGCTTTGTGGGCGAGCTTTTATTGCTCAGGAATGGCGCCAGATGGACAGTCCTGAGGAACAAAGTCCTTGCACTATCTACAGAACAGCTATGGCACCGGCAGTGGCACATTACCTTTTCCTCCTCTGTCTCCCTCTGCCATGAGCCTGATCTCAGGAGGAGCAAGCTCAGGAGGAAGAGGACACTCCAGAGCCTGTGCATCCTCAAAGAAACCAACACCAGGGCCACCTGTTGAGGTGGTGGGTTTGGAGACATGGTGTTTGGCACACCTCCACAGGCCTTTTCCCAGAGGCCACTTGAGATCAGGCTCTTGGCAACCTCTTAAAGCATCTGCTTTCCTGCAGGTGATGACAATTTTTGGAGCTGTTGCTGTCAATTGCTTGAATATGCACCAAACAGGTGTTATAAATGTTTTGGACTCCAGCACCTGTGGCAATAATATACCTTTCTGAACCAGCTCTATCTATCCCTTCAGTTTGTGTGGGGGGAGATCGAGCATGAGTGAGGAGCTGGTAATATCCGTCCTTATGTCAATACTGTGGCCTTTCACGCAGAACAAAATACCTGTTGTGTGTGGTTCTCTAATGACTGTCCCTGTGCTTTGTTTGCATCTCACTTAGAGTGCCATACCGTGCTTATCAGATATATCTGTACAGTGGACCGCTTTGAAAAATACAGGCACTTCCATACACACTTTCCATCCTAAAGTCAGTCTGGCTTTTCACTTTCCTGAAGAAGTGAGCTCAGGACAGGCTGAAAAAGCCAGTGGTCCCATCAGCAATCAGGAGCTACACTCATCCACCTGGCCATGCACTGTTTCTCAGGAAGCCTCAGCAGGGTCTAGATCTTAGCCCCTTCCAGCAGCCAATGCTGCCGAAACACTTTCCTGCTACAGCAAGAGAGCCCCTCCAGGCCTCCAGCAAATACCTCGGGGATGCAGGGACCATACATTGAGCACGACACTGCAGGCACTGTGCACCAGCTTTCTGGGAGTTAGGCTGCACCTGGGTTTGATACGTGCTGTCAAACCAAGCTGTCATGTACTTGTGACAAAACCACATGGCTTAAGGAAATCAGTCAGGTATGTAAATTGTGTACTTACAAAATCTCTCAAGTCCCTTTTTTCATGCTGCAGATCCATGACCTGGGAGATTCTGTCATTCCTATGACACAAGAACACCCACACAAGCCTCTAAAACCAATAAAACTCCCTTTGTTCCTACCTTTACCTGGTTAAAAACAAATAAATAACTGGATAGGTGATTTCCCACCTGTAATAGTAAATAAAACTACCTTCCCCACTCTAACTCAGCCTGGAGATGTTTTAATAGCCAAGAATAAGCCTCTTAAGCTGGAGGCTTTAGGATGGAAACACTTGACAAACCCTTAATGAGCCAATATCGGCAACTTCCTCTATGGTGGTGCTCTGCTGTGGCAGCTTCTCTGCTGGGGAAGGACCGCTCAAAATGCAGCACTGCTTTGGCGCTTTGCTTGCTTCTGCACGCCGTAAAAGGAGAAAAAAATAAAGAAAGCAAGAAAATCTGGGAGTATCACAAAGCTGTATGTTTTTTTGAGTGTAGTGGTGAGTCCTGTTGTAGGGTTGGGCATCAAGCTGTGCTCTTAGGGGGCCTAGGAGCTGGTTTAAGGGTTTGGGCTTACCTCTTCCCACAGCGTGCATTTCGCCCTTGAAACAGAAGAATGTTTTGCCACAGAAATGGGGAGCTACTTTTAGATCATGCAGTCATAGCACTTCTTCTTGTGTGCGACATACTCTGTCAAGCCACTGTATTCAAACTTACACTCATGTATTTCATTTTTATTAGTGACAGAGGACAGGTGATTTGAATCTTAATGCTATGGTGCAGTATGTATGTGAGGTGTAGAGCACCTAGGCGTGTGCTGTGATACAGCTCCTGCAATAAGCTCACACGCTTTGCATATAAATCTCGAGGCACTTTGCTGTTCCTGGCCCTAACGGGTGCACTGTTGGAAATTAAAATGTGAGGGGTGCAGGGGTGTGGGCCATTTTTATTCCATTGTGTTTGCCTTTCCTATTGTTAAGTTTTAGATTCCCCTCTTCCCATGTGTTGTATCTACATTCCTGCCAAATTCCAAGGGAGCAGAAAAGCTGCTCCTTGTATTGTTGTTATTTTTAAAAGGTGCTCTAAACAAATCAGCCTTTTGGAGAGTAGAAAGCATCAGGCACTGAGCAGGCAAAGACAATTCATGCACTGCAGAATTGCTGTTTAACACGTGCTCGTCTTGTAAGACGGACCTGGAACAGCTCACAGCTCCTCCCTCCCTCGTGCTCCTGTGAAACTCAGTGCAAGTCACCATCTTCCTATTATGTCCTCCGTGTGCTCAAACCTGGCTACTTGGTTTGAACGACTCCATGCACTCCTGAAAGGCTCTCTCCTCCTATCTGCAGCTGGCAGGAGCAGAGTGTTTGGAGCAAGAAATAGAATAAAGAGGTTAAAAAAGGCAGGGCTCCCAGGTGCATAAAGCTGAAGGGCAGCAAAGAAATAACTCCAGAGAAGTAGGAAGAAAAAAAAAATATGTTATTTTGTTCTTTCCGTTGTAGTGTTTGTGTGGTGAGCGCCGTCCCAGGGAGCAGCAGGTGTCGGGAGGGATGGGTTCCCTGTGCGCTTGCAGGGAGCCCTGCTCCCAGCAGCCTGGGGCAGGCGCCGCCACTGCTGCCTTTCTCCTGGGACAGGCAAAGGGAGGCCTCTCTGTGCTTTCAGCTGGTTTCAGAGCGTTTCCCCACAGCACTCCCGGGGGTCACGGAGTCGGTTGCACTGGAGGAATGTGCTTTTGGTACTGGCAAAACTCGATACCAGAGGAAGCAGTCCCATTCGGTTCCTCGGTGACCTTGTTTTTTCTCTGCAAAAAAGGGGCAGGGGCAGAGAGAGGGCAAGGAAGATGAATTTCTCTTGCGATGGACAGCAGCGCTGCAAAGCGCTATGTAAAAGCTGGGTAATAGAAACCCTTCCTTCTTCCCCTCCCACGCAGAAGACCAGAACAAGGTCTACATGCCGCTTTTCCCAGATTTTGGTGTCTCGTGGCATGCACAGATCTCAGGGTAGTGCTCTGTCAGGGAGAGATTCCAGAGCATCATGTTGAAAACAGGATCAGACTTTTAATCCCTGAAATTTAAAAGGACACCTTGTTCAACAGGGGAAAAAGTACTGTGGGACTTCTGCAGATAATTAAAAGAAACAGTGTTTAACAAAGTGGACAAAGTCCTGACCTAAGGCATGATGAACTGTACAAATGCTTTTCATGCAGCTAAAAGTTTATAGCATTCTGGAGTGTTGTTTATGTTACTATAAAAAAAAGGTGAGAAAATATATTCAGTTACTTTCTGTTTCCCCCCCATTGAGCAGATGGCAATTCATAGCTCAAATTGTTTTTTAAGCCATTTCACATTTTATTAATAAGTACAATATGCTTTTAAACAGCAAACCACACTCAGGCATTTCTGCAGAGGTTACCCAATTGCTCAAGTAGCTCAGAAAGAAAAGAGCTTATAAATTCTGTTGTGTTACGAGGGTGAATGTTTTTCGGTTACTTCTCACGTGGTAGAAAACACTAGCTAAAAACTCTCCTACTTCTCGTTTCAAATTATTTCTAATTTTGGAGGCCACAAATAATACAGCGCAGTTACTCTAACTGTCTAGTTTTGAGATTGTTTCCACCAGCTCTGTTCCTGGTAGAAGAAAACATGCTTTTTAAAGTGCTGAATATTCTTTATATTTTAAGTGAACAATAATATGTAGATTGCTGTGGGGAAAAGCAAAGAAATATTCAGTGGCTCTATTTTGGGAAGCTTTGATGCTGTAGAATGAAAACTGTTAGTACTGCAGGAATTGGAAAATTCTCACTGTTGCATCAGTGGTTTTATCAAAACCTGTTAAGTTATAAGAGTGCAGAAGTAAGGAAGACAGGTTTTTTTATTATTAATTGACACTCATTTTTTGCTGGCATGTGGTGGCAGGTCCTGCAAACAAACCTTAGACTACACAAGACACAGATTAGAGCTGAAAATTTTGGAAATATTCTAAATCTTTGTAACGTTGCAGAAAGGAAGTGTAATATTAAACTGACAAATTGAACATACATATTTTTTTCAATGTAATTCACAGTTTCTTTCTATTATTTTTCACTACCCGTGGAGATAAAGCACAACAAATTCCTCAAAGAAAGGGAAATACATTTCCAGATACCTTTTCCGATTAAATAATATATCTCTCTTATACATATGTACTGCCAAATATCTAACCACTCCTTTTCTGCACCACGTCTACAGCCAGGAGTGTTGGCTGTGCGAGTGTTACAGAAGTGACTCTTAACACATGTGGTGCGTGCCTAGCTATATATATGCAGGAAACTATATATAATAATTAGTGTGTGCATATATTATATTGTCATTATAATTTTACATAATCTGTTATATAATCTCAAGGCTGGTACGAGATGAGCAAGCGTGGCAATGTTAGGAATTCTTGGGAAAATGACTCAAATCACTGCTTGTAAATCCTGCGACCAGCCCGGCACTTAGGGGAGCCACCAGATGAGAGCAGGGACGTGCCGGCCACCTGCCTGTTGTCACGCACCCGTGGGAGCACACCGAAGCACCATGTCACTGCGGGGGCACCGGCAGCCCACAGCAGGGCCCAGAGAGGTCAGCCCTGCAGTACGGAGGGGCACAGAGGGGTGCACAGAACAGCATCCCGCAAGCAGGACAGGCAAGGAGCTGAGCGCTGCAGGGTCAGGCCTGTGCCCCGCGGGGGTGTGGGGGCACGGAGCGTTTCCACTCGGGGTGCGGTGGGGTGGTGGAGACGGGGAGCGGCAGCCGAGCGCCGGGAAGGGAGGAAGAAAACGAAGCAGAACTAGGGAAGTGGCGAAGTGGCGAGCGCTGATTTATCGCAGGAGCCTCTGCTCGTTTCCGGAGATCGAAAGGCGCCCCAGCGACCCGGCACTCGGTGCCCAGTATGGAGCGGGGCTCGGGTGTGCAGCGAGCCGCCCAGCCCACCCTGTGCCTGCCTGCGGCGGCACCAAAACACCCCCACCACCCGAACGGGGGAAACGGCAGAAAGAAAGGGGGGGCACGCGTAACCCAAGGACGCGGGAAAACAACGGAACGAGTTGCAAGCAGATAAATGAAACGCCAAGTAAATCAGATCAAATCGCCAGGCATTCATTCCCAATAAACAGCCAGCTTTATAATTTCCAGGTGTTGGGGAAAGCCGCTGTCTTATCGTTTATAAATCCCTGCTGGGGGGAGGGAGGGGGAGAATCTGTGGAGGTGGATGAAATATCAAATCACCAGCCTCTGTGTAGATTTATGATTGCATAAGAGGCTTGATCATTTCCATATATTGAAATGTGCTGTCCTTCCCGCGACTGCCCAGCCCTTGGAGGGAGAGAGACGCTCGATTCCGCCTTGATCAATGCTGACTGTGAAGCAAGGAGGAGGAGAAGGGGGGGACCAGCCTGGCACCAGATGGAGCAGGGTCTAGGGAAAGGTCAAGGTTAGCTCAGGCTGCTATTGAATCGGTTGCAGCCTCACAGATAGATCTCTGCCTCGGAGGCACCCACTGGGGCTTCTCAGAATCAAATCTAATAGAAAAGGCAGTCACAGAATGAAATCGCTTCATCTGAATGCTAAAATTGTTATTAGGCTACATTAGAGAGATACCAGGCACGTGATTACCAAAAAAGGAAGCATGCCTAGCAGTTTGTGACTGAAATAAAAGCTGTGAATATGTTGATACCATCGGCAACGTGCAAGTAGAATAGATAACAGGGAAGAGAGGCAGGGAGGGCTGGGTGTGTATAACGAACAGATTAACATATTTATCTGCATGTATATATCTATATAAAATTACTTGTGTGTGTATCTGTGTCTGGGAGGGGGTACATTTGTATGCAGGCGGATAGCAGCACTCGACTTGTTGCGAGTCCTGCGGTGGTCGTAGCCCACAGCGCTCTGTGGATGCGTGGCAGTTGGTTTGGAGGGCAGGTACGGACCGAGACCGGGAGCAGACTCGGAGGAGAGGTTTGCTCTTCGCTCACGGCCAGACCCTGCCTGCAGTCTCCCAGCCTGCGCTGTGGTGCTGCGCTGTGGTGCTGCGCTGTGACGTAGATTTTCGATTTGAAGTCTTCGTGGTGGTGTGGGGCTAAGGCATTGTTCGAGGTCTCTTCTTTCTTGGCTCAGGCAAAACTCTTTCTGCGAGGAAATGTGGTCAGGCGTGTACACATGTACACACCCCGCATGCCGGACACGCGAGCGTGACGCAAGCACACACACATATGTGTTTGGAGCAGCGATGCTGTCAGCTGGCTTCCAAAGATCAAAGTGAGCTCTTCCCAGTTACCATCTCCTACACATTAATGATTCTTTAACCTACTGCACAGCCATATCTTAAAGAAGGATTTAGTCTTGTAAAATAAATGCTGGCTACACTAGATTAAACACGATGACTGCACTCCAAGGGTTAATAAATTTAGAATTAACAGATCATCCCAGCTTGATACAGCTACTATAGATGATTTAATATGCAGCCTAAGCAGGTTGATAGTCAGCTCACAGATGCAGATAAGATCAAACAGTCTCTTGATTCAATAGATTGAATGGTTGTACTGAGTGTCTGGAAGGTGAGTGACAGTACGTATGTGGCAGGGGTTCTGGTAAAGAAGGGCTTCGATTCCCAACTGCTGTGCGGTGCACTGGTTTTCCTTTTCTAGCAGTCAACCTTTTCCAGCAATCAAACCTGGAGTTAACATGAAAAAAAATGGCTCAAATGTAGTTCAGGAGAGTTATTTGAAGTTTTCAGTAATGAAAAGCTCTGAGCTTTAATAGTAATCACCATTGCTGTTACTAGTCTGCAGTTCAGATTCCTTCTCTGTGGACAAGGCCATTGCCACCCACTCCGTCCCACGTGGAGGTGGATCTGTCTGCAGCCTGTGCCCATCCATCCACACTAAGTCTCCTTCCCTGTGAGACCTAAAGGTACAGAAAAATGGGACCTCAGAGACGGAGTGGCAACACCTTGCCCAAGTCATCCTCTGGTGTGTGGCGAGCCCAACATTGTCCTGATGCGATCTGCCATCCAGAGGCTTCAGCTGTAGGAAACCGAGACGGGTGCGGAGTGATGGAGCCAATTCCCCCGCTCGCTCTTCCAGCTGTCTTGCTTTCCTGGCTTAAAAGTTAATATCTGTAGTAACTCTTCTGTGGTTTATGTTTTCCTTCTCACTCTCCTGTTTAAATAGGAACGTAAAACAGTTTTTGTGGAGGCTGGCGAGCAATGAGATGACAGAGTGATCTCTAACAATTTTTATTATTTGATCAAGAATAAAAGCTCCGCCTGAACCATTAGATTTTGCCATATGAATACATTTCCAGGCAATTTTAAAAATGCATATTACGTATTCAATAGACCATCACAGGTGTGAATTGTGGCTTATTCTGTTATATGGGGCTAACACCATACTGTTAGGAATATCTGTGTTAAATTTGCTGTGCATGTGAACGCATATGAATTCTATTGCTTACCTGGGTGTTTGCACAAATACCCGATGCCCAGTCCATGGTCTTGACGAATGCCCTGCAAAACATTAGCGCAGTGAGCAGCACTGTTTTAAATTTAAGAACAGAGCAAACTCCAAATCCAAAAAAGATCGTGTTTTCTCTCTGTGATTTTTAAAACGGCCTCATGTACTTTTGCAAGCATTTAACCATGAATTAAACTTTCATTTTAACGTGTTTTTAATTTGGAAACCAGTGGTTGCTTTTAATCCCTCAAATGCTGAGTTAGGAAGGATGGGGCCTGAGCATGTGTTTCAGGCCACAGATCCACGCCCAAGTACTGCTAGGTTTTGCCCAGTGCCACCCAGCAGGGACGACATGTTCCTGCCAGCCTGCGTCTCGGCGAGCGATGGCTCCAGCTGCCCTTGGAGGAAAGTGACATTGCGCTTCCAGGGGCGTGCTGGGGGTGCGTGAAGAGGAATCTACCCCCCTTGGAGTAGAAGTGCGAAGTATGAAAGACATGCACGCAGAAAGGCCGCGTGCGAGTGTGAGCCACGGGCTGGTGCAGCAGTGGGACGGAAGGAGCAGTCTCCACACCGTGGGCAACCGAGCACCTCCATGGCTGCTGCCAGTGGGGAGGGCAACGCAGTGGGCCTGGGGGGCGCAGGGGGCAGCCGGCCCCTGGGACCCCCCCTACGGCGCTGCCGCTTCCCAAGGCGGAACCAGCGAAACCAGTTATCTGGCAGCAATTTGCATATTTATGGTGCCTCCTGCCGTTCTCCCTGATTGCTTCACGGGCAGGAAAGGTAACAGAAAAATATATAACCCCCTTGAAAAAATGGAGAAAAAGGATCAGACGTGCATGGTGGCTCTGATACAAGAGCGATCCTTGTAAAGCCTGGGGCAGGAAATTTTTTTACCAAACAGTTTTTTGTCTTAGGATCGGAACGCAGGGTTGGTTTTATTTTAAGTTCCAAAGCCGAAGATGCGAGGTCCATGATTTGGTGTAAACTGCCAGAGAAATGCAGCGATCGTTTCAGGGAAAAATAATTAGCCTCGTCATATTCACTGAATGTATACATCCAAGGAGGAGGCAGTCCTTGGAGAATGGGAAAAGCATTCAACAGACTCTTTAAAAGTATAGTGTCATGGTACATATATTTTTTAGTCTCACTCATAAGCAATGTACAAATGTGCAGTACAGCTTTGAATATAAAAGCTAATTAGGTCTCAATTGAGAATAGTTTCATTTTTATTGGCTCCGAGTACAATGGCTCTCTGAGATACACCTCGGCTCCCGGGCACTTTTGGCCTTCCTTGCAGGAACGGTTGTGGCTGCATCCCCATCGATCCCCACGCGTTGGATACCTTCAGCTGCTTCAGGTGCTGTGGAGCTGCTCAGAAGCGCATGGGGTGTCCAGGAGCAGGGGGTTGCAGTGGGTCATGCCACTGGGGTGCTGGGGAGTGCATGATGGCGATGGACCACACTGCTGCGGCCACCTGCAGACTAAACTTCTTACTGACACCAGTGGGAAGCAGCATCTGAAGACTGGTGCCATGAAACTGCCAGCATTTACCGTTAGTCTGTGGATCTCTCTCTGTGTTTACCTCTGCTTCCTTCTCTCTGGGCACACAGATGCTGTGAGACGTAATGCGGTAGGGCACAGCAAAGTTTCAGCGGTGAATACATTAATTTCAGTAAGGTGATATCAAACATTGTACATATTTCTGATTTCTGAATTTAATTTCCTTCGCTTTTTTTTTTTAATCTGCCGGGGAATAGTTGCTCACCGAACAATAGCATTAGTACAATAAACCCCCCCCAGCCCCAGCATTCATACTTAATGCATATCAGCTTTCTATGTAATGCTGTATGATACACTTGCATGTTATTCTAATTGAGTGAAATCTTATTCATACTGGCGGTAGAAGGCATTTTTTTCACTGCAGTCAGAATTCATACCGTACTGTAAAAATTATATGTGCTGACAATAACAAATGGTGGCAAAACTATCCAAACTGCTCAAAGAAGTGTGCTCTTATCATATGTTATTCACCACCACTCCTGCTGCGCCTCAGCACTGCATCTTTCCGTGCAGCTCTGAGCTATGTAATAATATATTAGTCTGACTACAGAGTTGCATTAAAATATTATTGTAAGCATTCTAACAATTAAGCTGAAATCTTGCACATAAGAGTTGCATGGGTTAAATATGGCAAAGAAAAAACTCCCCACAGTATGGCTGTTTTTATTTTTATTTTGAATGCAGAAGATCTCTGCTATCTCAACAATTAATTCTTTCTTTTCATCTAGATCCTCACACAAACCATACCATGTTCTGCAAAGCATGTGCATGTCTTCTTTGCTGAAACTAAAAGCTAAAACTAAATGTCATCTGAAACAGTAGTACAAAATTAATACAGAGAATGATGAATCTATATGTTAAATTTCAGTTAAACGCATTCTTAGTGACTAAAAGTTGAAGCTCTAAAAATCAACGTAATAAAAGTCGTTTCCAAAAGATGGTAAGGCGCCAGGCTAACAAAATACTTGACCACATGCTTACTTTAGGCATGGAAGTACAGCTGATGTGCCCAAAGATAAATATATGCTTAAGAATTTTGCAGTACCCAAGGCCAAGCAGATTCCTCTGGCAGGGGGATATATCGAGCAGGATTAGAGGAGGGAAATCATTCTCTATTGCACTACCCTTCCCTGTTGTCACTCAAGCCAAGTGTGCTGGGAAGTCAAAGGGACTAAATCTTTCCTCATCCTGTGTGGCAAAACTAATTTCTCAATGGAAATGACTTTTTTTGATTGCTGATGCTTGTATTGTGTGCCTCAGCTTAATGAATTATTTTTATTATTCTACAATTCTTATTTGATTTGATTGAGGTATAGTTGGATTTATTTTTCAAGACAAACTGTTTGCAATTCCACTTCTTCCTGCCTGCCACATCCAGAGTAGAGCTTTCCAGATTTTCTCATAGGGATGATGAGAGCTTGAGCCCCTCGGGTCTGATCTTTCACAGAAGCATGAAAAGCTTCTCCAAATGATCCTGAGAAAATCTTGTTCATAAGCAATGGCTATGTAAAAAGATCAGATGCCCCACATAATTCATTTGGTCAGGCTCAGACCAGCTCTGCCCAGCTCCCCGTGCCTTCTCTGATTAACAGACATTTGGCAATGAGGCACGACTGTGCCATTGTTGAACATATTGCTCTTTTAAACAGTCCTGATAACTTGCGGGAGCAATGTTTAGATACATACATACATACATATAGCACGGTGGTGCCCACAGACAGTGCCCATCATGCACCAGGTTCACAGTGAACGAACCAGGAGACAAGCTTCTTTCTGGCATGCCTCAACGCCAGGCACCGTTACTCCTGTCCATTCGGAAAGCTGCAAGAAGTCAGGACCCAGGGCAGAGCCAGACTCGCCACTTCTTCCTGCTGTGAGCCTCACCAGGAGTTTGCTGGGAGCCTTCCACATCCATGCCGGGTGCTCTGTGCCGGTGGCCCGAATTGGCCATAATTCTTCACCTCGGACTAGCTAGGGATCTCCCCAAACCTAGCAGCTATAGTCAGAAAGAAAATGAATCCAAAAGACACTTGTGTCAATGACGTGTTCTCCTTACGGCTCATAAGTTTGAGGACAGCAACCTGCTTAAGTAAGTGGATGACTTGGGATCTCAGAAATGACTACGAGGACCGTGTCCCTGCTCTATAACCATTCAGCAAGGTGGGCATGGACTTTGTGGGGTCTGGCTCCATTAGAGCAATCTGTTCAAGGTCTGTGGCTCATCTTTCTAGCTCTGGGCTTTCCATCTTTTTCTGCTAGGGTTAAGGAAAATACCAAGTCCACAGCCTCACCAGCTGAGTGTGATTTGAAGTGATAACCTTCTCTAAGCAACAGAAGTTTAAAACTAGTGAGAAGCATTATGGAGAGCAATTCCCAGTAAAATTCTTTGTAACACAAAGCCATACTTAAGCTCAGTGTTCAAAGTGAAACGGCTCATCCCTTTCAAAGTGCAATCATGACGACTGTTCTGATGCCAAGGCACATGTGGGACTCACTTCCACACGCTTTGGGGGAAGAAAAAGCCCCCAAAGATGAAAGATTCTAAGAAACTGTTAACAAAGATAACAAAGCAACCTGTCCGCAGCTATCCCCACTGCATCTGGAGATAACCGAGGTGGCCCGCTCCCTGTGCAGGAACGCACTAGGACTGCATTTCATATTGCTGGTTCAGTGATACCATGCTGGTGTAAATCCGCCTGACTGCTGCTACGCTAGCGGCGGATCACAACGGGACCGAGGAACGCTTCTCAGGAGCTTTAGTTCCCTTCTGTTGGAGGCAGTTCTGTTCTCTTTATCTTACACGTTTAGGACTCTCTTCTGACATAGATTAAGAAGTGGCACTTCTCTCACACGGTGCCTTCATCTGTATATGTGTACACATAGATGTGGAAGTGTGGCATGCATGCCCCGTGTGTTGCTGCAGAGCTTTAATGTATGTACCTATACATATGCTGCTCAATATGGAGCTTCAAAAGAGCTAGAAGTACCAAATTCATACCCTAGATGTCAGTAAAAGAAAAAAACATTAAAACCCATTAAAAATCATTTTATAAAGGTCTGTGAATCAAGCAATGGGTTAGCCAATTATTCATAAGATAATTCCCTATATGGACTGACAGTCTGAGTCCCAAGTTTCAGCTCAATCAAATTTACACAGCCCGAGTTATAACCTCTTCAAGATGGGGATTGTAACGGGAACACTGACAGACCTTAACTACTGTGCCTCTTTAGTAACGAAAGCTCGACTATTTCACTTGCACAGTGGCTGCTGGTGCTGCTATAATTAAGACTGTATGGATTTGCATTATAGGTCAAGTTCGAAATGCACGAAGTTTAAATTATGTTGGCTTGAAACGTAGGATACAAGCTGTCAGGGGCATGTTACACACTTATAGAAAGATACACAAATATTAATAAGATACAAAATGAAAAGCTAGCTATAACTTCTGGAGCAGTAAGAACTAACACTGGGGTTTGGCTGAAATTAAACATTCGATTAAAAGTGAGATTTTACTGGCATTGTTTATAGCATAGCTAGTGCGTCCCCTGCCTGCCCATGCACAAGCAGAACTGTAGACTTCAAAGGAGGGGTTTGGTATCTGAAAGTCTGCCTCCTGAGTGCTTTGTGTGGTCATTTTATTGTCATCCCCCAAAAGTCCAGTCAAGGTTCAGGGCTCTGTCGTGCTCAGTGCTGTGCAAGCAGGGGCAGGCTGAGGTCCCAGACCTTGCTGTAACCGCTGGAAAAACTCTCCTCAAGTTCAGCATTTTATTCTGGGTCCTGCCTGGAGCAGCCTATAACGAAATCTTTCAGTCACCTGGCGCTCATATGTTTGTGATCCTGCATGGACTCGCCGCTGTGTGTGCTGCGCTTGCTGGGTTGGAGTTTATTTTGAGCTTTTATTAAAAGAGAAAAAAAAAAAAAAAAAGAGAAGAGGGAAAGCAGCGTGCCCAAGTTCCTCATCGTGCAATACTAATGCACATGCTATTTCTAGAACGCGCAAGTCCTCTGCTCATTCATGGGGAGTCAGCCTGGTGCGATAAGAGTTCCACCCACAGTGCCTCTGCCTGATTGAGACTATCAACGCGGCGGAGGAGAGCGCCCCGTGCTATCGGCCGTTATGTAACGCGGCACAGCTCGGGAGAACTGGCATAATTTTGGAATTTGTATTTGGTCCTAATGTTCTGTACTGAGTTGGCAAGTGAGATTCCTGCCATGAATGAATGACAGTTGGAGCTTAAAAGCAGGAACATTTGCCCACTAAAGTTGCTGAACTCACCCACTGCCAAGTCTGTCGCTAAATTAGCAGAGAGGCAGGGACAGCAGCGTGCAGCACGCGCTGCATCGCACTCCTCTGCGCCTTCGGGTCCTAGTCCTGCGCGGGAAGACCGTGTGCCTGTCTGTGAGAAGGAGGAAGGCCACGCTTCCCAATTTTAGGCAGTTTTGTGTCCCTTTAGGCAGCAGCCTCCAAGTATCTCACAGGCTTGAATGGAGGAAGGACCACACTGTTTCTCAGAGAGAACTGAGGCATCAGGAGAAGGAGATGTAAATTTTGGCAGATGTCTCAGGGCTCTGGTCTGCGTGGGACAGATTGACGTGGGCCAGCTGCAGGGGCTACAGCCCAGGGGCAGCCCCTCAGCTAGCGAGCCAGACCCTTGCACGGCAGCCCAACCACCAGCCTGGCCCAGCACCTACCTCTGAGCTGCCCACACGTGGCCGAGCACCTTGGCCGTGTTTTCCCATCTTTGCTCTGGGGCTGGGAGCGTGTAGCACAGGGGTGGGCAAGATGGCTGGGGGTGAGAGCAGCTGAGGCCACTACAGCAGGATGGGGGGGCATCCTCTGCAGCCAGGGCAAGGAAAGGTTGTGGTGAGAAGCAGGAGGTGACACACAAGTCTGCACGAGTCTGCAGAGCCCCATGGCTGCACCGTCTTCGGTGCTTGCCCGGGTTTGTTTTCACTTGCCCTTCTCACCCACCAGCACTTTGAGGCGTTAGCACTATTTGAATATTTGTACCTGTTTTTAATTGCCACGTTCGGTAGCGTAACTCCGAGCAGAGTACCCTCACTTTGTGACAGGCACGGAGAAGCCTGAAAACGCTCCATGCGTCCGAGCGGGGACGGTGCACGGGCAGCACCGCGTACAGGGGACGGGGTTCGGCAGGGGCATCGCCCCTGCTCCCGCGGCCCCCCCCGGGCTGCTCCTCGGGGCCCAGCCTCACCGCTGCTCGCCCCTCGGGCATCGCCGGGGACCCCGATTCCCCGTTCCCCCGGGCCAAGGGAAGCCCAGCGGGGCTCCTCTGCCCGACCCGCCGGGGGCAGCGGAGCCGGGGGTGGGCGCGGAGCCCCCCGGCACGGACCCCCCCGATGTGGAGCGGACAGGTCCCGGGGGCCACCGCGGCCCTGGGCGTCCGAGCCGCGGCGGTGCTGGCTTTGGAGGCAGGAGCGGGCTGCCGGGGGTGGGTGGGTGGGAAGGGGGTGCGGGGGGGGGACAGCCCCGTCCTGGGGCCGGAGGTGGCCCCAAAACCCGGCCGGCAGACAGGCAGCGCCGCAGCGCTGGGGCTGAGGCTGTAGCAAAGTCCCTTGCAAGAGCTGTTTGTTGACCACATTCACGTTCAGAGCCCTGAAGCTAAAAGCACTTTACACCATAAAATAAAAGCACTGTCTTTTTTTCTAAAAGGTTACGTCTGGAGGCCACGCTGCTCATACTTCATACAGAAAACTACTGAAAGGGCTATGAAATCCTCTATGATTTACACTCCCTCTCAGTGCATTAGGATATAGATCTACTCGACTCTAAAAATACTGTGGAGTTTCTAACCGACGTGAATATATGTGCATTATTTCAGAAAGTCTGTTAGAAAACTTGTCAACACATTATAAAGCATAAACCAGGACTTGGCCATTAAATACAGAGATCAGAGACAGAATATATACTGCAGGAAGTACTGAGAAAAGTCCCTCCATTCAAAAAAGGTCTATTAGCTAAAAGTTTACACACAATATACACCAAAAGGTTTAGAGAGAGCCCATGGACCGTAATTACAAGGCATAAATGGAATCAGTAAGGGCTTTACAGTCCTGAGCGCAGTTAACTGGGCTGCCAGAAAATAATTTTAATATTGTCATAATTTATTACCCAGCAAAAGCCACATCAAGGATTGTAAATATAGTTACTTTGTGTCCACAACTGCTCATTAAACAGCCTCGTTCCCTTCCCCTAAAAATACAATAAAATAAAAACCCACCTGCATTATTAATCTGTGGTTATGCCACGTTAAAAATGTCTTCTGACTCCTTTTCTTTCTTGAGGTTTGTTATCGCCCTCCAATCACATGACAATGCAAAGTGTCGGGGGGGCGGCGGGGGAGCGCAGCACTATTGTGATCAAACGCCAATATTAATAATTATCCAGCCCGCATGAAATACTGTTTTAAGGCAGCGAGTTCCCATTTAATTCGAGGCATTTTACGATGCGGGAATTAAGGGCACGCTAATGGTAGGAACATCCTCGCTGCCATTCATGAAAGCATCTGTAAAATTACCTTTTGAATGTATGTTTGAAGACGTGCCGGAGGAAGTCACCTCTGGAATCTCACACGCAGTACAATAATAAAGCAGATTTAGTTGTAACTAAGTGCTTAATTTGCTACGATTTTTTAAAGAAAATCAATGAAACGTCGCCTGTTATTTATTGGAAATAACCACAGATAGGTATTCTGATCTATGTTGGCTTTAGAGAGCGCGCAACTGTGTAATGAATTGTAATTCAGAGGACTGTTAAATGTGAACCGCAGAACCTTTCAGAGGTAATAAAGTCATTACTTTTTACATTGCAGCCACCTTGAAAAGCTTTATACGTGCTATTACAGATAAATCAAATCGCACGGATCTCTCCACAGTCCCGCACGCCTGTTTACACACGTTTCGCGCACAGCACACGTCCGCGTAGCTCCGACAGCCGAGCCCCACGACAGCGCGTGGAGCCTCGGAGCCCGGAGCGCTCGCCCGCTGCCACCTGGAGCCGCTTCTCCCCGAAACGCGGCGCCCGGCAGGCGCTGCCCGGCCGCCCCCGGCCCCGCGGTGCCCGGCCGGGGCTGCGGGCTGAGCGCGGCTCCCGGCCCCGCACCGGCCTCGGGGCAGCCGGGGGGCGGCGGCGCTGCGGGAGGACGGTCCCGGCGTGGAGCGGGGCCCCCCCGGCCCGGCTCCAACAGGTCCCGGCGCGCCCCTGCCGCCGGCCCCCGGCCCCTCCTCGCTGCCCCGCGCCCACCTCGCTCCTGCGGGCGGCCGGCCCCGGGCCTCGAGCGCGGGCACGGTTGGCTCCGGAGCGGCTCCTGCTGCGGGCCCGGCCCCGGGCGGTGCGGGCGCGCTTTGGGCGAAGTTGCGGCCGCCGCATCCTCCCGACTCCGGCCGCTCCTCGCCGCCTCCGGCTGTGCCCCGCCGCGCCTTTCGCTTTCGCTCGCCGCTCTGCCGGCGGGCAGGGTACGGGGCGCCGCCGGGGGGCTCCGGGGGGTCCCGGCCCCTGCCGCCCCCTGCCCCGCTCCCGCCGCTCCTCCGCCCGCTCTTCCTCGCTCCCAAAGTCCTCCCGGCTTCCCGGCCCGCCGCTCCCCGCCGAAGTTTGCCGCCGTCCCCAGCCCCCGGCGCCCCCCGGCTCCTCGCCGCCGCCGTCCCTCGGGGCCGGGCCCCGGCTCCCGGGAGGAGGGGACTCGGCGGCTCGGGGGGGCGGGGGGGGGGGGCGAACGGGGAAGCCGGGAGCCGGCTGGGCCCCCCCTTCCTTTTTGGGTGGTCTCCGCTCCTACCTGCCTTCCCACCTCCTCGGCGCATCCCGAGGCTAGCCTGCCCCGCCGCCCTCCCCGTGTGCCTTCCCTGATGTGTTTGCTTTTCCAGCGGGGGTGGGAGCGTGTGCGCTGCCGCTGCCTCGGCTCGCTCGCTTTTTCTTTCCCCTCTTGCTCCCTTTCCTGCCTCCTCTTTCCCCGCGCGCCCGCTCCGGCCCCTCGCCGCCCCTCTCCCCCTTCCCCTCCCGCAGCCGCCCCGCGGCCCCGGCCGCCCCCCGGCCCCGGCCCCCGGCGCCCCCCGGCTCCCCCCGGCTCCCGCCGGCAGCGTGCGCCCGGCGCCCGACGCACCCCCTCCCGCCGCGCCCCCTCCCCTCTCCCCCCTGCGATCACTGTCCATTGGCTTGTCCTGGTCTCTTTTTCATGTCCAGCCCCTGATGAGTGTCCATTGGTGTTGCCTTCGCCTTCCCTCCTCCCCTCTCCCCGGCTTGCCCTGCCCATGTTTTGTATGTCTCTGTCCATCCAGGCTCCTGACGTTCAAGTTCGCAGGGACGTCACGTCCGCACTTGAACTTGCAGCTCAGGGGGGCTTTTGCCATTTTTTTCATCTCTCTCTCTCTCTCCTTCCCTCTCTCCCTCTCTCTCCCTCTCTCTCTCCCTCTCTTTTTTTTTCCTTGCACAAAAAAAAAAAAGCCATGACTGCTATCCCACAATTCATCTTCCCTGCGCCATCTTTGTATTATTTCTAATTTATTTTGGATGTCAAAAGACATTGATGAAGATATTTTCTCTGGAGTCTCCTTCCTCTCTAACCCGTCTCTCCCGATGTGAACCGAGCGACTCACAAGCCACCGAAGCCACCAACCCACCATGTCGCGCCGCAAGCAAGGCAAACCCCAGCACTTAAGCAAACGGGAATTTTCACGTAAGTAAGCCGGAGAGCAATTTATTTCATTTCCCCTTCACGGATTTAATTTTTAATTTGAGCGAGAGCAGAAAGAAAAAAAGAAAAAAAAGTGAGAGTGAGCGAGGAGCGAGCGAGGAGGGGAAATGAACTCGGCGCCGGCTCGGAATTACTGGCATTCCGGTGATTTTCGCCCTCGGTCGATCACCTTGAGCACTTTTCTCCTCTTTCTGCCCCGGCCCCCCCGGCCCCCGCCGCGCTGCCCCCCGCGCCCTCGCCCCGCAGCCGCCGCGGAGCCGCCCCGCGCGGGCCAGGTGCGGGCTGGCGGCGGGGTCAGAGCCGGGGAAAGTGCAGAGGAACCGCGGACGGGGCTGCGGGGCGGGAGAAAGTCCGGCGAGCGGAGCCGAGCCCCGCCGCCGCTGCTCGCCGCCGCTCGCCCCTTCGCCCCGCGGCACCCTCGGCGGGGCCGGGGGCGAGGGCGGGCGCCGAGCGGGGCCGGCCGCCTTTTGTCTCCGCCGCGGGGTGCGGGACGGCCGCCCCGCTCCCTGCTGCCCGCTGCCCGCCGCCCCGGGGCTCCGCCGCCCCGACCTCGCCCCGCGCCCCGCCGCGGCTCGGGCTCGGGCTCGGGCTGGGGCGGGGGGCGGCCCCGGGCGGGGAGGCGGCAGCGCCGAGCCGGCAGGGATTCCCTCTTCGCCCTCGCTTCGCGCTCCCTCGCTCGCTTACTATTTTTTGGAAGATTTTCAAAAAAAAAGTGGAAGTGGATTTTGATTGGGAAAAATCTCGTGTCTGAATGTTTACAAGCACCGCGTGTGCGGGGAACCTCCTGCCAACAAACACAGGCAGGAGCGAGCCCGGGCTGAGCACACACACACACGCACACACACACGCGCGCACACACGCACGCTCGCACACTCTTCGCACACCCGCGGACGCCCAGCTCGCCGCCGCATTTAAACCCCAAACCAAATCTCCTCTCCCCGGGAGAGAAAAAAAACAACCCGAGCCCCACAACACTGTTCGCAACAAAAACTCTTCGGCTCCCTCCCCGCAGCCGACACAACACACACCAGGGCTAGATGCAAGATAAGCGGGAGCGCTCCTTGCACAACAAAAGGCAACTCGAGCTGGAAAGGTTTGGGGTGAGGGGGGGGAAGGAAGGGCGAAAAAAAATCCCCTTTTCCTCGGGGTGAGCTTGGGGGGAAGGGGACACGATGCATGCTTCTCGCGGCTCCTTTTCCCTCCTTCTTCCTTGCTTTCCTTTCTCCCCTTCTCTCTCTCCCATTATTCCTGGCGGGTTTTGTTCCCTCCCAGGGATGGCAGAAAACCCAGGGCGATCGCTCGCTGCCAACGAGCCCCGCTCGCTCTCGCCTTTTGCAAAACTTTGCACGGCGATTCCTCCCTCCCAGCCGGCGGCGGAGAGGCTGGCGGCCAGCGCAGCACATGCAGCCCCTTAGCGAAGCGCTGCGGCTCCGCGGAGCCGCCCGGGGGCTGCTCCCCCCGCCCCACGCTGCCCTCGCCCCGCCGGGGCTCGTCCGCAGCCCCCGGCCCCCTTTTTCCGTTTTCCTCCGCTCCTCGGATCTTTTTCCTGGCGCCGCTCAGCGCTGCGCTTCCAGCACCCCCACCCCGCTGCTGGGGCCCCCTTCCCCGAACCGGGGGCTCCTTCCCCGCCCGGGGATGCCCGCAGCTCCCCTCCCGGGGGGTGCCACCCGCCGGCCCCCCCCCTTTGGCATCCCGGCGCAGCGGAGCCCCCCGGCTCCCAGCGCGGCCGCGGAGCCCCCGCCCGGCCGCGGCGCTCGGCCGGGGCGGCCCGGGGGGGACTCCGGGGGGGGCGGGCGGGGAGGGGGAAGCCTGGGGGGGCCGTGGCGGAGCGGGGCGGCTCGGCTCGGCTCGGCACGGCGGGCTGTGCCGTTCAGTCGCTAGGAGGCACACCGACACCAGAAACGCCCCCGCCGCCCGGCGAACTTGAACCTGGCCGGCGCCTCCGCGCCCGCAGCGCGGCCGAGCCGGCGGGAGGGGGAGGGCTCGCCGCCCGCCCCGGCCCTTCCCCTGCCTTGCCCCCCCCTTCTCCCCCTTCTCCCCCTCGTCTTTGTTCGCGATTTTGGCCGCTTCCAGCCACGAGCCCGCCCGCAGCCGCCTCCCGGGGGCGGCCCGGCCGCTCCGCAGCCGCGCAGCGCTGCGCGGGGCCCCCGCTGGCTCTCCGCGCCCCCCCCCCCCCACCTCCCCGGCTTTTTAAAAAAAAATTAATTGGGAGGTTTTTGGGGGCGGCGGGGGGCGGGCAACTTTGGCGCCGAGTTTGCCGCTGCCCCGCTCCCCCGGCCCGCTCCGTGCCGCCGCCCCCAGCCTCGCCCCCTCGCCGCCCCGCACTTGAAAGCAAACTTGGGCCGAGGCCGCCCCCTCCCTCCCGACCCCCTGCCCTCCTTCCCCGCTCTCCCGAGCCGTGCCGAGCCGGCCCCGGCAGCCCGGGCCGCGGCTCCCCTTCGCCCCGCACTTGTCGGGCCGGGCAATCTCCCGCCGGTGCCCGGGGCCGCCGTGCTCCTGGGGGGCTGGGGCCGGGGAGGAAGGGGGGAGACGGAGGGACACGCTCCTGCAAGGGCGGTTCGCGTTAGAAACGGGCACGAACCATTAGGTAGCCAGGCAGGGAATTTGGCTTGCCCCCGAATTAAAACATGCAGCCCGCGAAGCAGTGCCCAGACCAGGTGAATTGCATTGTCGTGCTTTCTTCACACAAGGCCGTTTTTGCTTTCTTTTTCGCTTTCTGGAAAAGTAGCAGTGAGAATAAAACCGTATTTTGCTGGCTCTGCCTCCGTCGGGAGCCAAATGTTTTGCAGTGAAGACGGTGCCAGCCGTATTTCATACATTAGTATATAATTCTTGTTAATTAGCAATAATTTACGTTAAGAGCATAGAAAATGTTGAGGTTACAGGTTTTATATCTGTACATTTGATCATCTTGTTATTTTCAAGAACTTTGCCTCCTATAAAATTAATTAGGTGAAATGTGGAGGTGTAATCAGCAACCTCTGAATTACCACTTCATTTCCTGGTTTTGATTGTAAATCAGCCCAGTCACTACAGACTTTAGCAAAGTCTATTTTTGTTTAGCACTACTTTTAACCGTCTGGTGTCTAAGCGCCGTGTTACCTTCCACTGCTAAATAATACTGACAGTGTCAGAAATAAATCAGGCCATGGGAAAACATTATAATTGAGTAATGATTATGCAGAGCTCCTCGCTAAGCGAGCTGTAAGGGGAATGTTGTTTATTTGGCGTCTTTCGCTGCGGAGAGTTGCTAAGCCAGAAGTTACGTTTACCGGTTAGCCCCAAATACCTTTGTCTGATGCGTGTGGCGAGCTACTGGTGGAATTAGTCCTGCAGTGATTTACTCGCTCTGTCCGACCGCAAGGAATGGCCGGGGAGAAAAATGCCACGCGCAGAAATCCTGCAGACACATCCTGCTCCCCTCTCCGCGCCCAAGCCTGAGATGCCCCCGGAGCGCTAGCGTTGGGGCTGCAAGTTTAGGAGAAAACCCCGGCGATTAAGACATTGCTGTTATTAATACGAACGTAACCTTCATATTCCTGTGGTTGACCTTACGTTAAATTAGAAGTAGTACCAGAGGCGAGAAATTATGGACTGTATCCCTGTGTCCTAGTTGGAGCTAAGGTACGGTGAGGTAGTGTGCTCTTTCAATATTATTTCACGCAGCACAACTGGGAGCTACTCCAGATCTTCCTCCTCAATATTCAGCCTAGGCAGGGTTGAAATAAATTTAACCTGAGTTCACTGGATTTTTGCACTTTATCAAAATCAGTTCCAATATCGCGCAGTCAAATTAAAATCTATTTTTTGATTCTCTGTGGCTTTAAGTTCATTAAATGTGAAATTGGCAGCTAGCTAAAGAAGGTCAGACTGATTAACTGTTTAGGAGTTGCATTCTGTCTCGCCTGCCGTACCTGGCACTGTTTTGAGGTGGTTTGCCTTTGTAGTACCCTCTCATTTTTGTTGCTGCTGCTTGCGTGCATGTGCGTTGCGTAGACAGAGGAATACCAACGCACTGGCGGTATTTTTTTTTCCTGAAAGGCTGTAGTGACTGCACGCGTATTGCCAAGATATTTCCGTGCAAACTTGAAAAAAAAAAGGCAAACAGAAAAGAAAGACGTCTCCACCTCGTTAGAACATCCACTGACGATTATGTGAGCAGAAATAGCCTCATAATGAAGCTTTTTGGAGCTCATTCAGAAAATTTGTCAACTTTGACAACATTAGGCAAGGTATTTTGAGCTTAAAGAAAGCACTTCTCCCCGGTGTTATGAAATGTGCCATTCGCTTGGCCATGCTGATTTTTATATGACGAAGGCCACCAGTGCTAAAACATTAGAGAGAATTTAGGCATTCCTTTATTTCAGGATGAAAAAGGAAAAATGACTAATTGGTTTGTTTCCTTAAGAAATAAAAAATATCCTCTTCGACTAATATCTCTGGGTGGAATTGTAGGTGAATTGGGAATTTATGTGAATCCCGAGGAGCTGCTGAGAAGCGAGAGGTTCCTCCCCCCGCCCCGCAGGAATTTCGGTTGCACTTGATTTTTATCATTTGCTTCTCTGTCATTTATTTTTTTTTTCTCTCTCCTCCCCTTCCACCCGCGAGTAACTCCTGCCTTTTGAATGTGTAAATTGGAAGCCACAAATGTGGGTATGACACGAACGCGTACCCACATACGCATGTACACGTGCACGGAGAGGGCCATGCGTGCGCTGTGTGCCTGCGCGTGTGCGTGCCTCCATCCATTCCGCCTCTCCTCCCTTGCTTCTGCACACAGGCGCTTACACGCTGCGTGTATGTTGAATATGCAAGATATGTGTTGAAACACCTTTTGTCTGCACATGCACACGCGTGGTTCACGAGCCTGAATTTTAGAAAGTAGGTCTGGCTTGTGGAAATACACACCCATGTGAGAGGGAGAGTGAGTGTAATGCTTTCAGCCTTGGATTCATATACATAAATAATACATCCAACAATAAAACACGGCATTCGCTTTTCTTCCTAGCACCACCGCAGTTTTGCAGTATATTCTTGAAGGCTATTCATTTGATTTTGCCACTAAATCGTTAAATCGAGTCGGAAATCTGTCCTCATCCATGAGCACAGTTACAGTTGCAGGGTTTGCTCTCCCAGTTCTGTGTGCTACAGCTGCTCCTGCAAAATACAGTCCCCGTAGCTGATAAATTTGGCTTCTCATGGCGGGGATAGTGGCCGTGTGGCATTGGTCTCTTGGGGGGGGCACGCGGACATTGCCGACGCGGTGCGACATTTGTGACTCGGGGTTCAGTGTGTGCCCCCCCCGCGCCCAGCGCTTTCCACTGGAGCACTAACGATTCTCCTTTTGTTTCTCAAACTGCAGCCGAACCTCTTGAAGCCATTCTCACTGATGACGAACCTGACCATGGCACGTTGGGAGCTCCAGAAGGGGACCACGACCTCCTCACTTGTGGCCAGTGTCAGATGAACTTCCCGTTGGGGGACATTCTTATTTTTATTGAGCACAAACGGAAACAATGCAATGGCAGTCTCTGCTTAGAGAAGGCTGTGGATAAGCCACCTTCACCCTCACCAAGTGAGCTGAAAAAAGCATCCAATCCCGTGGAGGTTGGCATCCAGGTTACGCCAGAGGATGACGATTGTTTATCAACGTCATCTAGAGGAATTTGCCCAAAACAGGAACATATAGCAGGTAAATTAAAACGAGGAGAAGTGTTTGCAAGTTTATTTCCATTTCAGTCGCAACGTAGCACGTTCGCAGTCGCAAACTGCTGCGCTCGGCTCTCTCTTGTGTTTGCCACGGCGGCCGACATGCTAAATGCCCTGCCTTCGGTTTGCGACGAGCACGCGACCGGTATTTGCTAGTGGCTGCGTAGAGGCAGGAGCAACAGGCACGTGCCGTGCGACCGAGTATTTTTAATGGTATTGTGTGAGGCTGCTCTCGTGATTTGTCTGTATTGTAGTCACTGTCTCCCGGTGCCTTGCCTGCTGTAGTGCTACGGGAGGAGATTTCAGGCCCTGCTGCAGGAGCAGGGAAGGAGCTTTCAAGTCTTGGGTAAACTCAGGGGTGAAAGAGTTAACTGAGCATCAGCCAGCCTTGGTTCCATATTGGCTGTCAGCGTATGGACTGTAATTAAACACAGCCCCATGGCAAAGTGACACCACCGACCTTGACTTTAAGATGCCATTTTCGACTGGCCAGGCCAGAGTAGAGAGGGCAGTTGCTGAAGCGCACAGACATGCTTATTCGAAAAGTTTAAGGGCATGTTGGAAATTTCAAAAGGTTGGTTTGACAGGAAAGGCCGCTCTCTGCAGCCTGCCTCCTCAGCCAAATGATAAATGCTTCTCTGTGCTCTCTCTTGTCTCTGATGTGGTTTTGACAGATGTATCTTGATTTTGTTTGTGGTTTACACAACCACATGTCATCCGTACAAATGTCCAAGGCAGAGTTCTGTTTTGTGCAACAAACAGTCTGAAATGCAATTTAAAAAAAAAGGGTAAATAATTCCATTTCTTAGCATTTTTTTTTAAAACCGGAAAGCCATTCGCTGTGCAAATATTTTGCAAATTAGGTTGAAAAAATAGAACGTACGACGCGAAAGAAAATCACAGAGCACTGGCAGTCTAACGAGGCGTACTCTGCTTTAAAATCCCGTTAGTAAACAAGAACACTGCCCATTCGTAGTGAGCATTGCAAATCGCTTCAAATCACGCTAATAATACCATCTGAAAAATGCAAGGCTGCGGGATATCAAAAGCAGCAAATGCCTGGACCAGTTTCCTAAAACAGCCTGCGACGTTTGGGACTCGGCACTGCCTGTACCTCTGTGACAAGAGGCCACAGGACAGCGCGGTGTTGTCAGAAGTGCAGTACATAATCACATGATGTGCTGGAGCTTGTCTTGGGCTTGCTTTGGCCACAAAGTTAAACCATAATAGGGCAGTAGACGCTGGGAGTTTCAGTGTGATATTCTCGCAGCCTTCCTAGCCTCCCAACCAGCCATTAAATCACGCTCAGTGTTTGTGTTTTGCAAGGTTTTGCGGTAGCGGCAAATACGTGCGAGCGTCTGTCTGTACACACGC
Source organism: Anser anser (assembly GCF_964211835.1). Lineage (NCBI taxonomy): Eukaryota > Metazoa > Chordata > Aves > Anseriformes > Anatidae > Anser > Anser anser. The sequence continues at coordinate 116,911,944 of NC_139722.1, read as the reverse complement.
ATACACATGCAAAGCCACGTGCATACCCACGCGTACATAACGTGAATGAATAGGTACTATTTCTGCGGAGTAATAGATGTTACTTTGAAAGCATGTATCGGTCGGTGTGTGTATATATATACCTTATATATATATATGTATACCTTATATATACGTATATATATGTGTGTGTGTGTGTATATATATATATATATATGCAGATTTAGAAAGAAACAGAGGCTCAGCTACTGATAAGCTACATTTTAAAACAGTTTAAAAAAATATTAATTTGGTATATTCAACTTGCAGGCCACGGCTGGCAGAGGGTTATTTTCCTGGAGTGGTGCAGGGCAGTGCCCATTTCCATGTGCTGCCTGTGATGTGCAGACGAACGAACACAAGTGTAGGGCATGATTAATGAAGCGGGAGCCTGGCGGAAGGGATTTGTAGTCTTCCGAGATCTGGAGCCATACTAAATCACCAAATATGGAGGAGCGGCGGCGTGATGTAACGCTGTATTTACATATCGAACCGCTCTGCTTAAAAGACAGAACACAGTATCTGTCAAGCAAGAATTAGGAGCACTCCTCGCACCGTGGTCCCAAATAGGTCATTCAGTCTGCGAGCCGGCCGCGCCGGGGACGTGTTCATGAGAGGGAACTCCTCGGCTGAGGACCTGACTCCAGTGGTTGTTCGGTGCTGGGGACGCGGCCAAACCCTGCCCGTCTCACGCTCTGACGCGAGGCGAGGCAGGCAGCCCGAGCAGGATCTGGCCTCGTGCTGCCATGGGGCCGTTGACTCAGACGAAGCTTTGCAGCGGCGGTCACAGCATGTAAAGAGAGGTGCGGGGCCTGATCCTGCTCACTTGTGCTTGTCCCAGTGGTGTCTGGCTCGTCGCCGGCCGGATTTGCCCCCTCTGCTCGCTCCCGGCCTGGGCCCAGGCATGAAATGTGAAGGTCTCAGGGGAAGCCATGGAGTTCAGGCTGCCGGAAGGCCCCTGGATGAGGCACTTCCCAGTTCTGCTATTTCATACCTGCTTTTCTGTGCAGGAGTGCAGAATGTAGGAAGATAGCTGAGTGTACAAGTAAAAATTAATTTTTTTTAAAAAAAAGGGAAAGACAATGCCTTTGGAAAAATACCTAGGAACTGAGTGAGCTGATTGTCTCGGGTGAGAGACCAGAAACGGTGTATTTAGTTGCAACATAAAAATGTACCCAATTAGTTGTTGCTCTGCACGAGGTGTTGGAGGTTAGCTGTGGATGCAGTGTGGGCTCTGCCGGCACATTTGCAGTCAGTAAGTTGGTGCCTTACTGTAAGAGATCATCTTAAGATAAGTAATGGTTAAAGATCAGCTCATCTAAAGGAACAGGGCACTGAGTCATTCAAATGCAGGGAGAAATGATGTCTGTTTTAACGTCGATGGGCTTATCTTGATCCTCGCTGGTTTCCGAAGGCAGGGGCGATTACAGTAACGCGGCTGTGTGCGACCCCATCGGTACCAGCTGAGCAGCGCGCACATGCAGGCGTGCATACCTGGCTCTGGGTGGGCGGATGCCTGCGCGCAGCTTTGACGCGATATAAAATTTTGAGTGATGCTGATCCAGCGCTATGGCTGAAATGTCATAAATTTAACTGGAAATTAATAGGATATGTTGTGTGGGTCCGACGAGGCAGCTTTCATCAATATGTATGTCAAACACTCACCACCAGATACCAGCAGTCTGTGATTTGCAGCGAGTGCTACGGCAGGGGTTTACTGATCCGGTCTCGTATTTTACAATAGGGGGAAATATTAACTGAAGTATCTAGAGATCAGTGAATGTAAAATTGCTGTTCACTTATTGAAAAAGCCGAAGAAATATTTACAGTCCACCGGCGTCAGGTTTTACTGTTTTATTTGTTGAATGTATAAATCTGAGGGAATTAATGAAAGGCTATTTTTTGGGTGAGGAAGGATCTTAAACGTTACTTGGATCCAGTTAGACCGCTTTGGAGCACTGCGCACACCCACTCGCAGTTACGGCTGGGGATCCTCCAATGCCGTATTTACTGGGCAAAGGGGGAGGAGGAGGGGAGGTCATTTTTAGTGTGTGGATCCTTTATTCTCAAGCAGCTTGTTGTATTCAAATATAATAACATGGGAAAATAACGTAAGAAATACCTCTCTGTAATAATCAAAGGGAAAGTGGACATAATTTGCTGCTAAATTTTGGACCAAGTGCATGTGATTATTGTGGTGCTCAGGAGGTGATGTCTGTGACTAGTCATTATGCCACAGACATTTTCTGGGATTGTTATTAGTCGTTGCCGTTATAATTCTGTAGGTTGTAAATTGCAGTTCCTTCTTATTTTGTTTTCTTCCGGATAAAAATTCATTGACACATGAACTAAATAGTTAGAGTTGTGTCTAGACAATGAGATGAGAGCTTGAATTATGTTTGTGGGGGGAAAAATGAAAATGGCAGTATTTCTGAGTAAAATTTGGTTTGCTCTCGCCATGCAGGGAAGCTTGGGGAAGACAGGCTGGGTACAACAGTTCCCTGCAGGAAAAATTGCAAGGGTGCTACCCAAACACTCATGCTCATGAGATTCGGGTCCTGCGTACAAGCTGTATTTGTAAATAAGACAGGGAGAGGTTGTGAACTGGCAGCTTGGATGTTTTGTCAAAGTACAATGTCAGAGAAACTCTTTCTAAGACAAATTGTAAATAGAAGTGTCACGATGATTGCATGATTGAGATGCAGAAGTGTCTTTCAATTGTTGGCATTGTCAGAAGACTTCTGAAAGCTTAATTAAACGCAGTGGCCTGTGTGGCTGTGAAATTTACTTCTTGGGGGGGAAAAATGTAAAAAATGTGGGGGATCAAAAAGTTGTTCTAACGCCACTCGTGCGGGGATAGAGAAAAGAGTCAATAGTTTGTCTGCTTTCCCCAGTGCCTTTTGTAAATAACATTTTTTGAAGATGTGAACACGTGACGCCAGCATCGTCCTTTGTATGAGGTACAGCTTGTGTTAGTTTTCCTATTCCCTGCTGTTACAGACAGTTAATATAAAAATGGCTCTTTATTGGAAACACAAATACGAGTTCACTTGGAGCACAGAAGCAGGATAGAAAGTTTTCCTCTGCTTCGGCGTGATTGTTCCAGGGAAGCGTCAGAAGTGTTGCAGTGCCTTCAATCTCTATTTTGTGTTCCCTGCCAATCAGATCTTCTTGTTTCAAGGATTAGAAATATGGTTTGCATTCTTCCCCCTATTGTATGTGACATTTAATTGTGAAGCTCACCATGGGCTGAAACGTAGCCGCGTCCAAAATGCTTGTGGTGGAAGAGGCAGCCTGGCACGCATTAGACTTGGTGGAGCTCAGAAAAGGTGCGTGTTCACGTCACGTGCTGGAGGCTTGGGAAATAGAAGGGGCTGGGTAAACGTTCGGCTCTGCGCAGCCGGTCGGAGCAACGAGTGGTGGAAACTGAGGCAGGGAGCTGGAGAAGGGGTAAATTAACCGCCTTCTAATTAGCCCGGTAGGAGAAATAAAGTCTTTCCAAAACATTTCCATAATTTTGTAATGCTTCTCTTAAAGGAGGCCTATTAGCATTACCCAGTTTGCTATATGCAACCCTCGGCACACGAGCTCTTTTTTTATTTAATTCAAATAATAAAGACAATTAAAGAGGCTCGAGAGGCAGTGTCAGGCAAGAGGAGTTCAGCCTCCAGTTGTTTGCCTGCATGCATCCTCATTACAGCCAATTTTTTGGACAAAATTCCCTTCCAGCTTCAGCCTGTTTTTACATCTGAGAGCAGCAGCTTTGTGCAATAAAAGGCGTTTAGCAGCAAGCTGGACACGGCCTGGCGCGGTGCCACCTTTCTGCGCATGGGATCTGATTGCTGAGGATCGACGGCACCTTTCTGCCCGTGGGGGGCTGCTCTGCCGAGCCCGGGGCGCCTCATCATGCCGCAGCCAGCCAGCGTGCCTTCACCTGGCTTGGCGATTCCCAGGATGCTGCAGAAGTTCATAAAATGTGTGGAGCTCCTGTTGAAATACATTAGGATCTATATTCGCACTCATAATGTGGCCCTACACCTACAATTAACTTTTTTTTTTTTTTTGAATCTTGCCCCGTACAAGTGCACTAGATCCAGAGATCCAGTCTGCCTCCTGGCAGTGTCCGTCGTAACAGGTTTGGGCCCATAGTGCTTGATATCAGCACACGTATGGCTGTGATTTATTGTGTCCTTTAACAAACAACAGGCTCATTAGTGTACCCACAAACCGTCTGAGCAGTTAGGACGATCTGTTCTCCATTTCATAATGAATTTCCTCCAAGCACGGTTTGCTCCTTGGGGCCCTGATCCTGAGCACACGTGTGCGGGCGTTGGCGCTGGCGGCAGCTGGGTCAGTGCAGCCCAAAGGTGATGGGTGCGAAGCCCATATTGAAGACCCTGATCATCCTCCTGCCTTCCTCATCAGTTTTAGCAGGCGATGCGCCCTGTGCCAGGCTGGGTGAGTTTGTTTCCCGACCTCTGCCGGGCCGGTGTGCTCGCTGTGTGCTTTGGAAACCTTTGAGGCAGGCGCTCGCTGCTGGGCGCGGGGCAGAACCGCGGCGTTCGCTGCTGGGCTCATTCCTCATGCGGAGTGGCACCGAGCGGGGCTGGCGAGGGACGGATGGGGCTGCGGGTGCGGTGTGGTGAGGTCAGCCCCGTCCCAGCGGGGAATTGGTGTTCTTCATTTGCCTTTACAATGGGAGCGCAGCTACTGTACCTCGGAGCAGCTCTCAGGTGGGAGCTCAGATGGGCGCATGTAAATGTCCTGTCAGACGCAACACAGGAATATTAATGTTTCTTCGCCACCACGCTATAATAAAGCTGTACACGGCAAGCTTAATATGCAGCCAGTCTGGGGAATTGTATAAAACTTAGATAGCCCAGTGTGAATGACAGTGGTGGAAAAAAATATTAAATATGCCTCAGTTTGCATTCTTGTTTTCCTTCGATCTAAAGCAAAATGAAAACATACATTTCTTTCCCTCCTCATTTCATATAGGTGCAAAATTGGTTAGCAAGTAAGGAATGAAGGAAAGAAAATGAAGAATGTGGCATAGAGCACGGTGGTTTGAAGCACATTCATGTCAGCCTGCCGAGGAGCTTATTTGCCAAAGTATTAGCAGACATTTATTTCTTATACTCGAGATCATTTGTTTCCCTTTTCATTCTTATTTAGTATCGGTATCTGGCTGAAACAAAGAAAACACGGCCACCATAAACAGGGGGCTGGAGCCCGCTTGTCCCCCTGCTGCAGATGTAGCCCAGGCTGTATATCCAGAGCCCGCGAGCCCGCCTCACATAGGTTTCATTTGCATGTCCTTATGGTTTCAGAGCCACACTCTGCAAAAAGGTGTATTTTGCAGCACGGGGACGTTAGAGGATTTTTAATAATGTGCTCATTTAACTGAATCAACAGCTGTCAGGGGCAGTTGTAGTAAATCCACAAAATGCACAAAGAAAAATACATAACGCTTCCTGAAACAAAGCGCTTGAAACAAATTGAGTGCCAAAAAAGCTGCTGAATCCCGAGTTTGCAGACTGTGCACCAAAGTGTTTCTTCTCTCCCCTCTCCCCCGAGACCTCTCCCGGCTTGGCTGGTGCGATTCTGCTGGAGCATCTACCTGAGCAGGTTGCTGTAAAACAACGCTTTGCAGTGTTTGACGGGTGTCTAGCTAAGTCAGCCCGAGCCTAGATTTCAGTGTTGCACACCAAATAACTGAAATACCAAGATTCGAGAAAGAAGCAAAGCCAAACAACTGCATTACTGTCAAGGAAATGAGGCTTAATATCCCTGTGAAATAGCTGTCGAGGAGAAGCCGCGCTTCAGGTAGGCGTTGTCAGGAGGTTATTCAGGGCCGGGTCAGCTTCAGACGCTGAATTCACACCCGAGCAGGGCAGCGTGTGCGCCGGGGGGGGGGGACACCTGGGGAGATGGGGTCAGTCCAAACCGAGGGCTTGCTGTTTGTATCCTCCCTGCGCTTTGCATAAGCACTGAACAATTACACCTACAATTTGATCCTAGCTGTAGATAGAAAAACCTCTGCCTAAATAAACAATAGAATTACTGCGAAACAACAAAGGCTTAAAGAAGAACCGTGCCTTCAGTGGTGTTATTATTGTTGTTGTGGATATTATTATTATTATTATTATTATTATCATTGTTGTTGTTGCTATTATTACAACTACCACCTTTGTTAAATAAACACCCATTACAGTTCCTTGCTGCTTAGGAAGGAAGAAGTTTAATTTTATGTTCTCTGCTTGCTTACTTGATTTAGTAGGTAGCAAAATATAAAATGCAAAAATGTCCCCCCTCCCCCCCAAAAATTCACAGCAATTAATTTGTCACCTGGTGTTACTTTGCTGCAACATCACAGCTGTTTTTTTTGGACATAGCGCGAATCGTCTGGATTTCCTTGCATTTTAGCTACTGAGTTTATTCTTTTTGGAGTAAAA